>NC_137463.1:255035883-255602883 GCF_964235325.1 Thermobia domestica | reverse complement strand
CAATTATTTGAACAAGCCGTAAGTAAATTCCGTTGTTCTTTTGTACAGGGTCTAATTTGTTCCTCGGAAAGTAATTTGGTGCTTGTCAAAAAATTTCATTATGGCAAGATGTACATTGTGCAGTCGTTTGTTTTCTTGGGCAATTATAATATTTTCTGGTTTTTGTCATTAATTGTTTTACCTGTACTCAATCTCTTTTCCGACTCCACCCACCTTTCATAACACTTTAGGTGATTATGAGAAGTTTTTTGAGTGTCAGTATACTTCTAATAAGCCTCCGGTCAGTTTCCGCTTTGATCTGATAAACTTTTATTGAAACCTGCAATACTAAATATCTTCCAACAAAAACAGTTAACAGTAATGTCCTATTGAGAATACAATAGCCAATATATCTCAACTTTTCCACAATTCAGATCCAGGCGATAGTAAAATAGATTAGAAAATGACATTTTGTTCCATTCTGGATATTTCTCTAAATATAGTGTGAACGGCTCTTCAGCCATAATGCAATCACGATCCTTTGGATTAAGTTGTGTATGTCATGTAGCAGGACCTTTCAAAGAAAATGAACCGCTAACATCAGCCTAACTGGAGCTACAATTTTCTTGGTCTTCCAATGAATGATTGCAGTTACATATTGTGGCAGTATCCGTTTTTAAATTAAAATATCATGTATAATAATTTTATTTTATTGATCAATGTTCATTTATTTTGCGAATATCGCGTTTTTATAATATAATGAGGTGAAGGTAAATAACAGTCAAGAGTTGAGATTAATGAGAGTCTGCGAATGCAGGAAGACAATGCATGTAATGCGTCAATTCCTATATAGACTAAATTCTGTAAATTATGAAAAGAAATTGTAAGCTTTTGTGAACATTTCACACATTCACGGATATGAGGAAATTGCTTAGAATCGGGAAATCGGAGTGTGTCGAGAGTTGCAGTTTTTGAGTCTTGACACAAGGAAAGAATTTGTTTTTCCAAGTGAAAGGAGGTCACACGTGCCGACCAGCAGACGACAGGAGAAAATTCCAGAAGGAACAAGTTGAACAAAACTAAGAGACGGGAGGTCTTCAGGATCAGTCGGACAGATCAGTCTAAGGGATCAGTCAGAGCGAGACAGTCAATGGACAGTCAACGGACAGTCAAACTAGTATTCGATCGTGTGAGAACACTTTAAGTTCCATCAAAGAAAAGTCATCGTGATCTGAATGGAAGCTTCAGGTTATTGAGAAGTTCTAATATTCTATCTACGGAGATCGACGATTCGTCTATAGCATTTGGGAGTAAGCCAGACTCAATGCTTATCAACAGCACCCGTCCGTAAGAAGTATCAACTTGGCGATACTGGATTCAACACCGAGGTCATCAGGGAGCGTCAACTGGAAGAGAAAAGGTATGTGTTTCTCCTATTCAGGACTCAAATGCTCAATGCTCGATAGGCGATACTCGACTGGCAAAGTTTCCGAATATCCATAATCATATTCACAACACTTACATTCATCACCTTTTATCAAAGAGAAATACAACTGTTATTTAATTATTGAAGTCAATGTTTTATTACTAGAGTTCAATCCCCAATTGGTATGTGTCAACTTAGTAAACCTCTCGCATATGTATATGAGAACTTGCCCACTCATTCTAGATGGTGAGTGGAAGGCGCTCAGCATCACTCAATCTGCATCCCCAAATTAGGCACGAAGTGTGCTGGGTTGTCAATATTCTTGACCTTGACAAATTTCATCAGCTATATTTGTTGCGATTTCATGAATACCAGTTCCAGTATCTCTACACTTTGTTAGTTGTAATTCTTGTCCCTTAGAGTGTTCGCCTTTTTCACTGAGCTTAGGTTCGTCAGTTAGGGCTACGTCATTCGTAGCTACATTTTCCGTAATAGAGACAGGGTTTTTGATAAATACTTGCATTGTAATTTAGCACTGGCATCCGCTTCTTTTGAACATTTAGCTTTCCACTTCGTGTTTTTACATCCTGAAGTGTTGGAAAACATTTTTAGTTTATTAACATCATAAATAGAGTTATCACAATTCACAAAACGCAAAACTAATATTTATCACAAAACACAATCTAATTATATGCAGACGTCAACTGGATACACTTCTTACGATTAATGTTAGGTAACGACTGCAACCTGTCGCAGCACACAACAGGCAAGACAAGATGTGCAGACGCGCCAGCGCAGTCACCATATCGCCATTACAAGAACAAGAGTGATGTAAGCAATTGGCCGAGCCCAGATATCAATGCAACTAATCATGTGATAGTGATTGTGACTCAATGTCTCTAATTGTTCGGTTCTTTCAGTTTTATGTCCCATGCTTAGGCTAGGCTTAAGGAGACCGTGATGATGGGAAATGAATGAAATGTGGAGTGAAGAAAGTAAGAGGAAACGCTAGTACCCCGAGAAAACCCACGCATATGGTGTTTGTCCACCACAAAGTTCACTCGGCTGAAGTGGGACTTGAACCAAGGATCCCATGCATCAGAGGTGAACGCTGTACAACTGAGGCACAGAGGCCCCAACTGTTCGGTTCTGTCAAAACAGCGAAGCGGATCGCTTGTTGTCAGTTTCTTTACTGTACTTTTAAGCATTAGTTTTTTTTGTTGAACAAAAGTTATGACTTAACATATTCAAATTACTATTTAATTTGCATTCAAAATTATGTGAAAATTTAAATTTTTACCACATTATTTTTTATATATTTTTCTCATTTCGGCACCCCAATCAAAGTTGTATGTGTGCAACCGCACACGTCTCACATGCTCTGTAGAGCTCCCTCGTGGCTAAGCGGTTAGCGTACGCGCCTTTGGCGTGGGAGACCCGGGTTCGATTCCCGGCGGGAGCTCATGTGATTCGGATTCCACGTTAATCAGTAGGTCCACGTCTCATATAGCCTCGCTGCTGAAAGGGACGCTAAACTAAAACTCAACTCAACTCACATGCTCTGTATTTGTTCAATCAATTCGACTATTTAATTTGTGGTGGACAAACACCGTGTGCGTGGGTTTTCTCGGGGTTCTCCCGTTTCCTCCCACTTTCTTCATTCCCCCATTTCGTTCATTATTCATCATCACCGTCTCCTTTAGCCTAACCGGCATAACCGTGGGACGTAAAACTTAAAGATTTCATTTCATTTTTTCGACTATTTAAGGCATTGCAAAAATTAAATTTTTAAACTTTATTTCATTAATCCAGCTTCACAGAACTTTTATTCATGTGTGTACATTTTCAGACAAGCATTTCTAAATAATTATATTGATTTTTTCATTGTAAAGTAGCCAATAAATGAAAGACTAGTGTTCATTTCTTACCAGATGTCATTCCTTTCCAATTGCTAGAGCCTTCTAGTTGAATGATCGCTTGTTTTAATGCCCTCAGTCAACAAAACCATTGGAGACACGTTTGAAGTTAGTAGTCGTCGACACTCTATTAAGTGCGTTACAACAACACGAGAACAGCCAGACTCAAATGCAGAGAGAAATTAACTCAGGCCTACTGATAGACTGAAACGTTAACATCCAACAGTGTTGAAAGAATCCATGAAGAGTATCCCGGCAATATTTCAGTGATTGACAACAAAGCACTTCGGAATTCTATTCATCGTCCCTGGCGGATTTGACGGGATATTAACCCAGACGTCAAATCCATTTGATTTCTTCAATTTCCGTGAGGAAGTGTGAAAGTACAAAGAGAAGTCCATTAATTACTCTTCACGACAACAAACTCAACATGACCCAAGAATAACTGAGGCTAGTGCTCATCCATATTTTTTTTAAAGTTAAATCTCTTCTTTTCTCCTTCGTTTACCTTCCACCTAAACTAGTCTTGATTTTGTCAATTTCAATTAGTTGAGTTCTATTTATGCATAAACATAACTTTTTCATTATATTAGTTGCAGTTGAGTCATCAGTTCTCATTCCCTCTTACATCCCTTTGTCTGAGATTTATAATAAATAATTGATTAATTAGAGTTTAATATTTGAGTTAATAGAACCGATGACTCACAACGGCACAATACAACACATGACTGAGTTTCCATTAAGAAATAACTATTGCAACATCATGGTGGACTCAACGATTAACGTTGTCAGGGTCGTATTTTCTTACCTAGAGCCCTAACCTCAATACTAATAGCAAAGATTTTATCCCAAATCCTAAAGACCAGCTCCTGAGAGTATAAGTAAACTATTCAATAAACATGCGCGTGTTTTTTTCATACTAAGACACTTACTAGTTCTGGTAATAGTAATGCTATTATAATAGGCATCTTAATGATATATTAATTTTATTGATTTATTTGTTTATTTTAGCAGGACATGAAGCATCTGCTTTCAAAAATCTTGATCTGTATGAGTTTGAAGATATATTTAGGAAGTGCTGAATTTTTAAGTGTTACTTCATCAGAGAGTGTTAGACGTTACGTTTCATTAAAACAGCTAATTCACTCTGACTTTACAATTCAAGATTGTATAGTATTCTTCAACAGAAGGAACAACTCTTACGAAGATAAGGATGTACAAATTTTTCTTAAGAATTTAATGTTTCCCATGTATTTAATCGTTAGTGATTCACTCTCAGAAAATGATACCAAACATTTACTAGTTGAATCAATGAATCAAAATTGTACAAAGTTCATAATAAGCACAAATGATGTATGCGGATCATTCACTGATATTTTCAAAGCTTCTGAAGAAACAACTCAAAGGAAAGTGAGAACATTTATAATTGTGTCAAGAGGAAATGATACATCCTTTGCAAACTATAAAAATTGCGAATGTATGCGTTTCTTCCCTTTTACATATATTTACATTATGTCTGATGAATCGCAGATACAGAGCCTTTGTCACTCCTGTTTGATAACTCATACACTTGGAGAGGATTTGATGCCAAAAGAGTTTCAAGAAGTAAATCAATCTGTGTTAAGGGCAAACATTAATATTCACGAGAAACTTTTCAGGAGGTCGAGTGGTATATCTCTAACAGTGCCATTTTATCCCAGTCACCCATGGACCATAGTTACTGGAAGCACGTATGACGGCATTGATTATAGAGTACTTAGTTATTTCTTCCGTCAGTATAACTTCACGCCTGTTGTAGAAGTCGTTGAGACATGGGGAGAATTCTCAGACAATGAATATTCTGGAACATTGTTGGGAAGCCTAAAATCTATGAAGTATCACTTAGGTACTCCTACTGCTTATCTTACTTATGATAGATACAGATATTATGACTATTCCAGTGCACATGGTCAATCAGATCTTAAATTTCTTACACCTGAAATAAAAGTAAGACAGAACTTGTGGTCAATATTTTCTCCATTCTCCGTTCAATTATGGTTGTCGGTAGTTGCACTTGTAATACTAAATTCATTTGTATTGAATTTATTTTCTGTTCTTCATTATTTCATTACCAAGAACTTTAAACGAGATCCCTATCTTCAGTACAGTTATTCTCTTTTGCAATCGATAAGTGTAATGATTGGATTTTCTATTTCAAATGTACAATATGATGTTTTACGACATTTAATTGTTTGGATGTTTGTGACGTCAACTCTTCTGGTAACAGCCTACAATTCTAATCTTGTGTCATTTCTTACGTTACCAATTTATGATCCTCCAATCGATAGTTTGGAAGAACTTGCTGAAAGTGGTCTCAAGTGGGGAACTGAATATAATTACTGGACAAGTATATTTGGTGAGTCAACCAATCCTTACGTTCAAAAATTAGCCACACGACGACTTTTAGTGAAAGACACTGAAGAATTAAGAAATGCAATAACAAAAAGTCAAATTGCAATTCCAGTCGACTGTTTCTTTGACAAATTTGTTAGTGGAGTTGAATTTTTAGAAAGTGTTATCGCGAAGGGGTTGCACCTAATGGATGACAGTATGTCAACACTTAGTTTTGCAACTATATTTCATAAAGTATCACCTTTGATAGAAGTATTTAATCCATTTGTAATAAGAATTACAGAGTCCGGTATAATGTATAACTGGGCCTATGAATTAGGTGACACAATGTCTTTCGATTCTTTTATTGAGAAGGGCGAATCAGTTGATGCATTTACGTTCAAAGACATTGGTGGTTCCTTTATTTTGTTATCAATAGGGTTAACTGGAGCACTTGTGGTTTTCATCACGGAACATTTGCTTAAAATATTCATAACCATTAAGGATTTCCGAATTTAAGAAAATTTAATTTTCTATATAAATCTGTCCATGTTTCCAATCCACTTGAGATATTTTCCATACAGTGTAGGGTCCAGTAACTGTTTCTATGGTATTCGAAGCTGTAAGAATATATTGATTTTTTTAACATCATGTATTTCTTCTTTCTAATTTTAACTTTGGAAAACTAAACAGTTGCAATATTTGTGAAACTATTACTTAAGAAACAATATATATATATATATATATATATATATATATATATATATATATATATATATATATATTCTAATATTATTTGATACTTCTAGGTATCCAAATACATTTCATACCTCCCTCTTTTGTTTAATGTCCTTAGATTAATTCTTGATGGATGCTAAATATCCATTGTTATCTTTCATCCATAAGGAAATTGAGAACGTGAATTTAAAAAACAGTGAGATTCATTTTACAATATTGTAGCAACGAACTTTAAATACAAAGATATTGTTAACCACTATTTAGTATTACTTTCTGATTTTAAGATTTTACACATAGCTTAAAATACAGAACTTACGTGTTGGAAGTAAACACAACAAAGCGATCAAAAATTGTTATCATATGGTTACCATCTAATATTGTAGTAGGAAATGTTGTTTCAGTGTAATTTAATTGTAAAGTGGTACTATAAGTAATAAAAATCACATCCTACAGGAAATGGTTTATAAAAGCATTTAAATATGAAAGTAAATGAATATAACTAAGTACAAATTATAATACTAAATTTATCCTTTATAACAAATCAGTCAGGACACTCTTAGTACGGTATTTTGAAAATAAAGTGTTAGTGTTATACCAGTTAAACGTGGAATCATATTCCAAGCTTTATTATTCAAATTTCTACTTCCATTAGTATTTAGAAATGCAAATACATTATAGTTTGCCTTAGACATTGGATTACATGCCAAGTTCAATTTGAATGTAGCAAACCATACTAAAATGTACTATATGATAAAGTGTAAGTAAATTAATTGCATTCTATAAGTGAGTAAGAATAGGAAAATGAACTTTCTCATTTACATCAAATCAATTTCTACTGCTGTTTGAACATTATTTTCTGAAATGAGACATTAATATCTTGTATCAGCATAATGATAAATTTCATTCTGCTCTATATTACACACATGTATATATTATTTAGTTTACCCTAAGAATCGAATTACATGCAAACTCGATTTCAATATTAGTAAATAGTATAATTTTGTATGTGACAAAAAATAAGTTTTATTGTAAGTTTGGTCTCCTTAGTATTGGTAAATGATTACTCATTCAATCATTTAGCAATCAAGTTCTCTTTTGTCTATTTTTAACCAACTTTTTAAAATAGGAAGGCATTCTCAATTCGACTCGTTTATACGAGGATGATTCAAATAAAAACCTGAGAAGTGCTATAAAATGCCAAAAAGTTGTGTGATGAAATTGGTATTTGCCAGTAGTGTTCCTTGAGTCTCAAAAAAATGACAGACAAGTGGCACAGGGACCTACAATACAGGAGACGGCAACAGCATTAGTACTAAAATGACCTCGCCACTAGCAACATGCATCGCATTAGAGCAGTGACCTGTGATACGTTTTTTTTTTTAGTTTCTTTGTTTGTTTTTTCAGTAGTAGTGAAGGTATCAAACCTGTTAAACTTTATCGCAGCATGACAGTAACTTGGGGTGATTCGTATTTGCCCCTGCAGCAAGTGTACGAGCGGTGTAGAAAGTTTAAAAACAGCATAACGTTTGTGAGGATGCCCAAGACCGGAGCAAGTTAACCGTGTAGTGACAGCCGAAGACAGTGCTTCAATTGGAAAAACTTACAATTGATAACAGGCCTATTTCTCTGTAGGAAATGGCCACCAGTTTGAACATTAGTGTTCGTTCAACACACAATATTGTCCATAACGTGCTGGAGTTGAATAAAGTGTCTGCAGAATGGGCTTCGACACCTGAATTGAAAGTAAGTTGTGTCGTGGCTTTTAAGTACTGTTGCGTCGTTTCTACGTGGAAAATGATTCATTCCTAGAGATAATCGTTACAGGTGATGAGACCATCTACACCCAGAAGCAAAAACAAAAATATTAAGCAAAGAATGGCGCCATATCTCATCACTGAAAACTAAAACATTCCGCACTCAACCATCTGTGAAGATGTCAAAGCATGCAAAGGGGGTCATTTCGGAACACTATTTGAAAAGGGACAACAGTCCAGTAACCAACTTCTGATTCATATCTGCTTACGATCCAACTTCGCCCGGCGTTTTGGGGTAAACGACGAGTACTTCTAACTTAAGATGCATTGTTATAGCATACAACGTTCGACCACGTACTGCCCATTTGACGGTTGAGACTACCCAGGATTTGAAATTTGAATGTCTGCCACAACTCATCTTATTCATTAGATCTCGCCATTGAGACTTTCATGTGTTTGGACTGCTCAAAGAACCAGTGGGAGGCAAGCGTTTCAGAACTGAAGAAGAAGTGAAAACTGCGATGCACGAGTTGCTACAGCCACTTCCAAAAGACTTTTTTATACGTAGTATCTTTAGACTTCCGAAGCTTTGGAATACTTGCATTGAACGTCAGGGAGACTACATTGGAAATAATAAGTATTTTTTTAAATGTTATAATATTTATAACATCTTTAAGGTTTTCATTTGAATCACCTTTGTATATATAACGTGAGCAATGTGAGAAGTTTCCGACCTTGCAAGGAGATGATGGCATTAATAAAATGTTGCTAAGTTATTTTGATATACATATCTTAATAATATAAGCCCATAACGTAAGTGGTGTGTCACGTTTATTCGACGAATAATTTTGTTTATATTGCTTTTTAAAGTAGACGTGTTATATATATTTCATTTAAATAAATCAACTAGAATAGAACAGAATTGTTTGTTTAGGACAGTTTATAGCCAACTCATACACTAGACTCTCGCTAATCCTGCAATTCCTTGCACATATGGGTGCCGGATTAGCGGAACTGCCGATTATTGAGTGTTTGACATACCTTCCGTTTTCCCAACTCACTATCCATTTGTGTTGAGTACTATCGAATAACCTCTTCTTTCTTTTTGATGTCATAAATAGTTGCTCATCCGACATTCAACTCAGCAGTAATGGCTTTCTGCGAAGAACCTCGATTTAACTTATATAAAATTTCGAGTTTCTGCTTCAGGTCTAGCCTAATGTGTTTCCTTTTAGAAGACCTGATTACGAAGTGTAAAGAATGCTACAATTTTAAATACGTACAGTATTTAAAGCATTGTTTAACTAAGAATTGTTGCGCATGCGCACGATAATTCATTGTGCATGTGTTTTTGGTTGGATGTGCGCAGGATTGTTGAGGGCCGGATTAGCGAGAGTCTAGTGTATTTACTTAAATTTGGTAAAGCTTTGTATTCTGCTCTTATATTTTCAACAGTTAGGAAATGGGTGGCTGAATTGAAAGACATCCGTATTTTTCTTGAAGTTGAGCCACGTGAAGGGCATCCGGAAATTGCGATAACGATTAAACCATCCAGAAAGTTGTTAATTTGGTATCGGATGATCAGTACTTAAAGGCGTATGAAATAACTAATAAGAAAAATGTTTCGTCAGCTCTACTTGTTACTTTTTTTTTCTTTTTGCAACTTCTTATTTTCTTCCCTGCGTCAGACAAAGATTCCTGGCGTCGTCGTGTCTCAAAACTGAACTTGAGAACATTGTAGAAACGTATACGAAACTCTTTTTCAATACAATGGTCGACCATCTTGCCAGAGAACGGTTTTGAGACATTGAAAATTTGAAAATCGCCACAGTGCAAAATAGACTGGAAGTGTGCTGCTGAGTGTTGCTGGGCTATTCTGCTATTGCAAAAGTTGTTAACAAAAGTAGAAATCTAAAATAGTATTTTAAAGTATGTTTATAGAAATTGAATCTCTGAAATTGCTTAACTCTGTACTCACAAAAATTTAACCATATCACAACGAAAGACTTTTAAAACATATTTAAAGTTCTACAGCTATTTTACCAAACTTACACTGCAGATTTTGTACTGCGTTGACACAAACCGTTACGGAATGGAGCCCATGGTATATCCAATTCCAAAACAACCTAGAGCAAGGGACTATATAAATTTTGAACAGGAAGTAGTACATATAAAGTTCTTAAACCAAGTTTTAACTTTTTCATTTTCATATTTTTAACCAGGGAAGGACGACTGGACTTTTTCTGTGGCATGAAATGTTGCTAGATAAAGAATGAAGGTTATGCTTTAGCATAGGAGATCTATGTTCGATTCTCGGTGGGAGCTCATGTGCTTCGGACTCCAAGTTAAGCTACAGGTCACCGTATCATATAATCTTGTTGCTGAACTGACGCTGAACTCATACTGAATCCAATTCATAAAAAAAAAACTTGCGTATTGCAATCAGATGCTTTAAGCATTTAGAGGACATACAGAAAAACTGCGTGCCTAATAGCAGCATCTGGTGATTAAATCAAATTTTAATAGGGATTCAATTCAAGTGACAGGATCATTTCTAGAGACATGTTTGCCATTGAGTTGAGTTTAGTGGTGATGTAGTACTGCAATTGTGGGTTTTCTCCTGGTTTTCCAGTTCTCTGAAACTTTACTATTTTATCACTTTCATCGGACATCAGTCACTTACAATGAGCATCATCTTTTATACATTTTCAATGTGCTTGGAACGTAGAAACTAAAGGTTTCATTTATTTTTTCCATTTCCTGCTTATTCCTATTGTTTTAGCATGCCATTATTAATTATTACATCAGTAACACTGTGTGTGTGTAAACAAAAAATTCTCTTTTACCTCTTTATGTTATTACTTCAAGATAATGAAATGACTATTATGTGTTACCTTCGTTCGTTTATTTACCATGTACTACCTTCCAGATTTCTGTGTTTGGTTTCAGTGTCGGACTGGACAGGGTGGTGAGGCGGAGATTTCCGCCTTATGGCGCCCTTTTGTCACAACAAAATAGGCTCAGTTATATTGAACTAAAGAAATTTTTTGTTAATATTTCTGTTATTGTCTTTATAATAAATATAATTTCAGAGAGTTATTGTATTGACGAGATCAGTGTATTGTCTGCATCGTAAGAACAACAACAGTAAGTAAATTTAACTTTTAGACAGGTATTTGAATCTTATATTGAAAATAAGGCTTTTATATAAAAGCCCAAAATGTATTTATATTCTAATTTAAAATATTATATGCAATGCACACGTGGTGCGATTTTTGGTAAATTCTGAAATTTATTAATTTGGGAAAGGACAGTTTAAGTTTGTGTGCTACTTCACTTATAATGTACAGCTATGCTGTCAATGTTAAATTCGTATCTGATTGCATCAACAGTAACATTTTAGGACTAAACATTTTGTAACGTGCCAATCTAATATGCCACTAAAAATCTCAGGTATTGTAAAACATAACATAAAGTAAGTGGACAGTGAGTGTCAAAATCTATGAACAATTTCATTAAAATTTTATCAACAAAATTTGATTTCAAAAAACAAAGTGCCATTTTTTATTTTATTTATTTATTTTTTGTAACCAACGTTCCTCTCTGTTAAGGTCTTCAAGTGTAAATAAACCGATGAAACAGAGTTTTTCTTGGTTTTTGTTTATAAATTGAATAATACAGCACCTTGTAGTCAATGATTGGGTTAAATTAATATAAGTTTTGTATAGCTATAAATGTACATGCTTTTAAAAATGCAAACAGTTGTCAACATAGGCCTGCGCACGTGGAGGCGAGTGGGGGCGTTTGCTCCACCTAATGTTTTGGCATTTCGTTTTTTTTTCGAATTTTTAAAATAATTTTCTCAGCTAATAAGGATTATATTTCACAAAGACAGGCCCTGAAAGACGTCTGTAATCATCGCTATACAAATTAACACTTTGTACTTTGCAATACTCGACCAAAATTTCCCGATTTAATTATATTTCAGTCTTTCTTCTGTTTGTTTCCTCCCAGAAGTATATTATCACACACACACATACATACACCTAACACCTATCTGTAGGCGCCGACTTTAAATGGGGGGAGAAGTTTTTCTGTTCCTTCAATAGCACAAAAGCTCAAAACATCTTAAACGATTACTAATGCTGTGAAATTTAACGTAGTCATACAATTGTACATAATGGTACTTTTTCCCGTCTGTTTGTACTGGGATAGGTAGGCTACTGGTAATTTATGTATACTACATTCATATTTTTGTTGCTAGTAATTATATTATTCTGTGTTATGCAACATTTACGGTATTTCGTCCTAGTCGTTTTCTGTGTAACTGTGTATGCTCAATGTTGTTAGTAAACTAAAACGCCATTTTAAAAGCAAAAATGTTTACATTAATTTGTCCATGAGGCGCCCCTCTAACTTTCCATCTCCGCTAGCTCTGACAAATTCATTCCCACCGTTTGGTTTTAAATTGTACCCTTAACAGATTGAAACACACATTGTTCCAACGGACGAGGGACTGACAGGCCCTTTTCTTTAGTTGTATGAAAGTATTCTAACCTCTTTCCCCTCTTATGACATGCATAAGTAACAATAAAATATCAGTAAGATCAACCAATTTCCTCTCGTCAACCTCCGTGGCACAGGAGCTAAAATTTGACTTAACTCTTAGTTTACCAATAGAACATACTGTATGTCTCCCATGAATCGAATTTAAACATAGTTTGTTTGAAATTCCAAAACACCAGTGATATATAGCGAGTCAATCTAATAAGTAGATCACAAATGTAAGTATAAATATATCATCACAGTGGCATAAATTGGTAGAATAAGGAGAGGCATCGAGAGTTTCAATATTGTACTTAGGAGCCTCGAATGCTACTGTTTATGACATGTATTTTCCAGCAAATGGAATCTGAGTTACAATGAATAGGAAAACATGACTTTATTGTTTCGAAAATTAAAAAAAAAAACATTAGAAAAGTATCACATCCAATAAGATTGGTAGTTTTCAATGGGTATAAAAATATATAAAGCAGTTTACTGAAATTGATTTTTCAAATCATTCCGTAAAGATGAAAAATTGTTAAAATTTGGTATGTTGCTTAAATTGGCTTACTTGTGAAAACTTATTAAAATTTTAATTTGAGATTTATTTTGATTCCATTATATTACAACATATCTTTAAATAGGCGCAATTACAAACGTTATTAAAATTACAGAATTTTAAGAAGTGTTGTGAACTTAGTTGTCTTACCCTATCTCCATAACAGTTTGAATTTTGAAATTGCTATAAACAGCTTTATAATCTTTACACTTATTGTAAATCTTTTGTGTAATTAAATGAGATAGTTATTTATTCAAGGTTTCGAAATATAGGGACGGTCCCGTGTTCAATTTCCGTTGGGGACACTGAGTCGAAACAGTGTACTAGCTTTTTCAGGCCAGCCATCTTGAGTAAGGTTTTCCCTGGGTTTCCCCCATTCACACCAGGTGAATACGAGGATAGTACCTAACATAATGACCCCAGACCGCTTCCTTCCTTCCCCAACCCTTTCTTCATTTGCTTTCATCGAATAGTGTAGTCGCGGATGGACGTCATCTCTCATATACGTGACGGACTAAATGGCCCTAGATGCTGGCAGTCTAGAAATTTAGTTCCTAATCCCTAATCCTAAATGGATGTAGAAAAGAAGTAAATTTTCAATCTGTTCTAACTTTACTCCTATTGAATGGAAATCAGTCATATCATGACAATAGTATTAGATACTAAAGTATACTTTTGAAGCGCTGTCTGTCAT
This sequence comes from Thermobia domestica, assembly GCF_964235325.1. Lineage (NCBI taxonomy): Eukaryota > Metazoa > Arthropoda > Insecta > Zygentoma > Lepismatidae > Thermobia > Thermobia domestica. Next base: position 255,588,902 of record NC_137463.1, on the reverse strand, counting down.
TAAAGTAAATGTTCACCTATTTTTTGAGTCTGGCATTCCTGCGCTCTGGCCATGGAGAATATGAGAATTAAATCAATCAAATTTGTAGTGAAGGCGCAAGAAGAAAAGCCTAATCTGAATAAACATTCAAGAGGGATACAAGCTATGAATACGAATAGTGCATAAAGTAAATTAAAGACGACACCGAAAGGGAATTCTAGAAACAGCTGGTAAACGGAGAAAAAGACTAGAAATTGTCGAAGTGGGAACATAAAATACAAATGTGAACAAATATACCAATAATATACCAACAGCTTAACAAGCAATAACTTTGATATAGTTATTAAGGTTCTAGATTATAAATCCAAATAATATCAGTTCGAATCCACTCCATGGAGACCTTTTTTTTTGTTAATAATGCATACAACATATGAGAGGTGGTAAAAGAGATATATTACACGTTTAATATGTTAAGTAAAACGAGGTAAAAGTTCCAGTGACATTTATTAGAGAAGCAGAACAATGTAAACGAGCAAGCACGTATGGCTAATCAGAGTTATTTATCAGAGGGTAGTGATCGAAAAAACGAAATTTTCTTAAATGTAGCACATGTGAGTCTCTACAATATTTCTTGAGAAATGTGCATATTGCAGAACTCATCATGCCAGAAAAATTTCTATGCATTTTGCCGGTCATTACAATGTGAGAGTAAAACCAGTCACAGTTTGAAAGTTTCTCTCTTTCTCTCTCTCTATCTATCTATCTACATATATATATATATATATATATATATATATATATATATATATATATATATATATATATATATATATATATATATATATATATATATATATATATATATATATATATATATATATTTGGTCTAGGAATTAATTCGTGCGGTTGGTACGCACACATTGAAGCTGTAGTACAAACACAAAATACATAAATACCTTAAGAAAAATATTGTCCATCGCTAGCCACCACTTTCGCCCATCTGTCAGGCAATGTACGGATTCCGTGGCGAAAGAAGTCCTCACGATAACTTCTGAAGAAGTAAACCGCTGTCCAATCAAATCGTTGTTCATGCAATCGAACAAGTAGTAGTCCGAAGGAGCAACGTCTGGTGAATACGGCGGGTGGGGTAAAACTTCCCATCCGACATTTTCTAAATAAGTTTTGACCGGTTTTGCGACATGTGGGCGAGCGTTATCATGTTGAACAATAAGTTTATCATGTCTGTTCTCCCATTCTGGTCGTGTTCTGGCCAGAGCTTACTTCGAACGCATTAATTGTCGTCGATAACGTTCTCCATTCATAGTTTCACCCGGTTGCAGCAGCTCATAGTACACCACACCTTTCATATCCCACCATATGCACAGCATAACCTTTGCACAGTGAATATCTCGTTTTGGTTGTGATGGACCTGGTTCACCTGGTTTCACCCAGGCCTTTTTTTCGTTTAGGGTTCTCGTAATGGATCCACTTCTCATCACCCGTAGTAATTCGATGCAGAAACCCCTTTCTGCTCTGTCGTTGAAGGAGCAATTCGCAAATGGTTTTTCGTCTTTCAACGTCTCTGTCTTTCAATTCATGTGGAACCCAATGTGACATCTTTCGAATCATTCCCATGGCTTTCAAGCGTTTGGAGACTGTTGTTTGATCAACGCCTAATGCTGCTGCAAGTTGTTCCTGCGTTTGACACGAATCCTGCTCGAGCAATGCTGTCAATTCTTCGTCTTGAAATTTTTTTGGCTGTCCAGCTCGCTCTTGGTCTGCCAAGCCGAAATCACCACTTCTAAACCGTGCAAACCACTTCTGACACGTTCGCTCAGCTAGAGCATGGTCACCATACACTTCCACCAAAATACGATGACTTTCAGTCGCACTTTTCTGCATGTTAAAGTAATGTAGCAGGACACCCCGCAAAAACACTTTATCAGGCACAAATTGCGCCATGTTCACTTAACTACAAACTGGTGTTGTTGACGCTTTAATCCACTGCCCTATACTACGAACGATACGCGATGACAGGGGTTTGCAACACATGTGTGGATACACGGAACTGTGGGACGCTCCGTTCGTTGCGCCATCTCTTGTCCACCCGCACGAATTAATTCCTAGACCAAATATATTCAAGTTGTTGCTATGGAAATAACTATTTAGTCTTTGGTAAAGAAGGCAATTGTACACTTCTGCACACTTGTATTTTTGTTTACAAAATTCTGATTCTTGGATTACCTATACGCTTTATAATCGTAATTCTTAATTGATCTGTAAAACATCTTCCGAATATTAAGTAACTTTGTCTTCCATTTAAATCAATTTTGCTACTGATTCACAGATTCTCTTGAACACAAGCTATTGAGCCAAAATAATAACTGTACTGTAGTGGTTTGTAGCAGTAAATTTTGTTGGTTGAAAAATTGTTTGTAATGTTAATTACATTAGCTTCTGCAGTCGTTAACAGCAGTTTATCATCTTCATATTTCTTCGACGTGAGTGTTGTGTTAGATATGTGAAATATTCTTTTAGTTGGTATTAAATTGGGAAAAATATTTAAGGTTACTCTTAAAATGCTATCTCAGCAATTAAGTTTGATTATCATCTTTCAAGCTCCTCTTACTTGTTGGATAATAAAAATCTCGAATCATGGGCATTTCCTGCCATTCCGTTGTGATTCTACGATCAAACATCAAGAACTATGAAGTCCAGAAGTCAGAGTTAGAAAACCCAGAATTAACACTTACAAAGGTAAAGTAGTTCCAACGGAGATTACAATGCTACTGAAGTTCCGAATTAAAATATGTAGGAACCTTATCTAGAATTTTCAATTTTTCATCTCAATCAAACATGCATCTATATCACAGACGTGAGATGATATCGATGTGATGGTGAAAGTACAGTGTGGTATGAATGTATCATAAAATCTGTAAGAGCAATATAAAGCAGAGATACCATTAATCCCTTTGTAGTGTCTACCCAATTACATAGTACATTTTACTTCCCTCTTCCTTAAATGGATATAATTAATATATATATATATATATATATATATATATATATATATATATATATATATATATATATATATATATATATATATATATATATATCAGGATTTTCTGACGGGGGTCCACCAATAACTACCAGTACATTTGCATCAGATTTAAATGTAAATGCCTATAGACACCTGTGGTGTGTACGAGGAATTGACAAACTATTATTTTTGCAAAGCTCCGCTTTCATTTAAACCCGAAGCGGAAACATGACAGTAAGTTTTCTGAAAATATTGCTATTTTCACTGCTAGCTTCTCACTTTAGATAGTGTATATTCACAATGGAGAGGGTGCACGTGTCCAGTGCACCCCCCTAAATCCGGCCCGTCTTTACACATAACGTACCTAAAAAGTAATTAAAACTGACGCGTATAGTGATTTTCATAGTATGAGTGGTGGAGTGCACATAGCAAAGAAATACTGATAAAACGCCTTTGTCACCGTAGCGCCTTGAGTTGTGAGTTTGGGGTGAATAAAGAACAAATGTTGCAAGTTTCAACATTCTAGCATTAAATATTATCTCTGTACAGGGCAGTGCCGTGGAAACTCAGCGCCCGGGGCGAGAGTATACGACGGCGCCCCCATACACATATTCCAAGCAATTTTTCCTATCTTTTTTCCTTTTTTCTCCCGAATTTGTCGCCCCCCTTACTTCGGCGCCCGGGGCTGCCGCCCCGCCCCCACGGCACGGCCCTGTATCTGTATACAATGTATTTCAAAAGAATTAGAAAAAAAAAACATTACATTTCTACTTTGTCTTTCTGGACAGTAACCATGTATTTTGATTTCTAAAACAAAATAAAAACTATTATTTTTTTTAAAATAATGCTTCAATTTCAATAGAACTAAATCCATGGGAACAACTAATATGTTGTAATAAATCTATATACCAAACGTTTGCATTACTTTTTCAAAAAGCTGAACATTTAGCATAATGAATTCCGTGAATTATTGGTAACTCCATACATACTATATACATATTTATTCAAAAAATATTGGAACAAGTCGCAGACAGTTGATGTGACTTTCAAATCACATACCTCAATTGAGTTTTCTTGGGCTAAAATCTTTCTCTTTATCATCAAGACTTGCTAACATTGGATTTTGCGTGCAAACTGAAGTGAAAAGATGAACATACCCTGCAACAGCAAAGGGAAACATAATCTTAACGTTCAATGTGGCTTTTAAATCACAAACCTCATTTCAATCAATTTTTCAAATACTATTTATTTTATCAAAATACAAATTACGAATTCGTGTTCTTTAGATACATACCTGCAACAGAAAATTTTCTTTCCTTCCGCTATTCGTTTATAACATCAATACAACGCAAGTGCAAATCACAATACTGCTGATCCCTCTGCACATAGGCAGAGATAGGAATTGGTTGCATAGGGGAAAGATCTTTTGCCTGCTGGGGGCACGGTTAATACAAATCAGAATTGAAGGATTTTATAAGTAGCATTTTTTTTTTTGCTAAAAAGTTGGGGGCAATGCCCCCTCCCCCCATAGCTTCGCCTATGGCAATGCATGGTGTAGGCTCTCCAACAAATGACACTCCACATGCGTCAATAGGTCCAGTAGAGGCGCTGACTCTTGAAAGCAAGTCCGTATGCTCAAGAATTCACGATGAACCGCAGCAAATTCACCCCTAACATCACGTGAAGTGCTGTGACGTAGTTTGTGACTTCAAATACACTATGGCTGGTACAGGGTTAAAACCGATTTACGGAGCTGCTCCATTATAAAAATTTCGGTTCGTGAAGAATCTGTAAATTCCATTTCTAGTAATTCGATTCTGCATGTGTACGTCACTGGCCCACGATGTGTTACATTAAGAATTTTAGTCCCTTTTAATACTCGCCACCGCCATGGTGGGTAACTGAATTTGTAAGATCATGACCATGTATTTTATAAATCAATTTGATAGTTAATTACATGTAGACTAAAAGCAGTGAATTTGTGTTACTATTCGGTTCAAAATCTCTTGTCGTCGCGAATTCTGTCGAGGAATTTGAAGCTTAAAATATACAAAACGATAATCATGCCTGTTGTTCTATATGGTTGCGAAACATGGTCCCTTACTCTGAGGGAAGAACATAGACTGAAAGTATTTGAGAACAAGATCCTGAGGCGAATATTCGGACCCAAGAGGAATGGGAATGGGGAATGGCGGAAACTTCATAACGAGGAACTATATAATTTATATGGTTCACCCTACATTGTTAGGGTCGTCAAGTCTAGGAGGCTTAGGTAGGCGGGTCATGTAGCTAGAATGGAAGAAAGTAGAAACGATTTCAAAGTCTTGACTGGAATACCAATCGGAAAACGACCATTAGGAAGACTTAGGCGCAGATGGGAGGACAATATTAAGATGGATCTCGCAGAGATTGGAATACAAAGTAGAAACTGGATGCAGTTAGCTAAGGATAGAAGTCAGTGGAGAGCTTTTGTGAACGCGGCATTGAATCTCCGGGTTCCATAGGCCATAGAGTTAGTTATTTATGCATATATATGATAAGGTTAGGTTAGGGTAGGTTAAATTGGTTTCATTTTTTTCTCAATTTGAGGTGATGCTAAACATGGAACTACTTGCATATGGCAGAGATCGGATATTAACGGAGCTTCACACTTTTCTTAAGTTCAAGGGCAAATGCATTACAAAGAGTTCTGAAAAATTGGTTCGGCTCCCCATTGATTTGTAACAAACAGAAAAAAACTTGACTGGTTGGCTGCTAATTCACCTTCACTCGCTACGCAGTAGAGTGTGAGTTGAGAAGTGAGTGTTGATTATAGAAAGCAAGATCGGGGAGAAAACTGTCAGCATTGAACGTTGGTCCAGACACCATGCATAGACGAAGGCACGTTTATTCTTTCTAAAAATAAAAACTCGATTCTCAACTCAGTAAGCAATACCTAGCGTGCGAAGGCGAGTTAGTGGCCAGGTTTTTTCCTTTGTTTATTACAACTTAATGGGATTTCACCGTTCCAGTCATCCGTAGCTTAGGGGTCCAGATTTAGAGAAAATTTCAAGAAAATGGTCGCATAAGTTTATGTTTTATTTTCCGTAGTTTAAATTATTTATTTTCATTTTTGATATACCTTATTAGAAATATGTAATATGACGCCAATTAATAACAAGTTTTTATTATTATTGATCAAGAACTTGGAGCTTTCAGTAGCGCGTGTTATTTAGAGGAAGAGGATTCGCAAGATATTACCCCAACTCCAACGATATAAGAAAAGTATCCAGGTACGATACTTTTCAATGGGTAGAAAGAACACAGGAAGGCTATAGATGCACCATTTGCTCCAAATTTGGTGCATTAAAAATGGAACAGACCTGATACCTCTGTCTGTATCATGAAAGTTGGGCGACAAAGCTGCAAAACCATGAGAAGAGTCGTTCGCATCTTCTTTCCAAAGCGGCAACTTTATCTTAAGGGGAAGTGTGGAAATGGAACAAGTAACAAGATGCGTCAATGAACAACTTGAAAAAAAACAAGCGTTGTCAAGAATTTGTTACGTTTGGTATATTACTCGTATTTGTTTAAGTCAGAAATACCACATACCACTTCTAACTGGCTGGATTTGATATCAACAGCTCCTTTTGTTGATGGAATTGGGGTGCTTGCTAGGAAAATTAAATCCAGTCTACGGTCGACAACAGATGTCTTAGAAGCTATCAGCTCTGCAGTAACGGAAATGCTTGGCGACAAAGTAAAGGTAAAATAGGATTTTGCAGTCATGGCTGATGAAAATACATATATTAACGGACTACAAAGACTTAGCTTGTGTGTGGGTCATATTAGTTCTCATCAAATCGAAGAGGCATTTTTATCTGCAGTGTAAGTGCAAACAACTAAAGCTGAAGACATCATTCAAGTGATAGTGGTGGAACTTCGTAAGGACGGGTTGTCCCCTAAAAATATTTCAGCAGTGTCTTTTGATGGAGTGCAAACTTTTCAGGCAATATCAATGTAGTTCAGTCGAGACTGAAAGAGTATCCTCCAAATTTACTCTTTGTACACTGCCGCAGTCATTTATTACAATTATGATTTATTCATAGTGTTGCCAGAGATAAAAATAGTGTTAAGTGCTATTAACAAGTTATATAGCATGTTCGAAAACAGTCAAAAAATTCTCAGCACTACAGGAAGTAGAGACGAATATTGACGGGAAGCCACATAAACTTCTTCAAGCTGTGGAAACAGGGTGGCTGTCCTTCGAGAGTAGTGTTCCAATTGTTCTTCATCATGCGTCTATATGCATTGCGTTGGAACATATACCATGCAGAAGCTGGGAACCACTCTTCTGACGTTGGGGGTCTTCTTTTGTTACTTAGGAAGAACTCAACAGTCTTTATACTTGTGCTGCTTTCCTCAATGCATGTCCTGTTAGCTGGTCTGAGCAAATCTCTCCAAAATTCAGCAGGAAATTTAACAGAAGGTATGACATTGATCCAAGACGTAGCTAAGACAGTTGCAGACATTGACCTAGGTGACAGGAAGAAAGAATCAAGACGAAATGTGCGGGAAGCCGAAGATAATAATGTTGCCATGGAAGCTGACTCTGTGGAGAAAGATCAGAGAGTAAGAAACCTTGCTTTCAAATACAAAAACTCCATCATTCAAAATATGAAAACAAGATTCTCTGCTGATTTCCAGGAACTAATGAATTTTTACACAATATTACTGGAAAACACAGAAAATCTTGATTTTAAGCGAATTGAAACACTGTATAAGACATGTGACAAACACATGAAAGAAGAATTTAAAATATACAGGAGATGTCCAGGAAATTTGGCGGAACAAGAAAGTCTTATTCTCTTGCGTATGAAGAAGAGAGAAGATGTATGTTTCCGACTTTATCTGCAGTAGTTCAACGAATTTTGCTACTTCCAGTGGGAACTGCTGGAGTTGAAATAATGTTTTCAACGATGAATAGAATTCTTTCTTCTGAACGTTCAAGACTCCTTCCTCACCACGTAAATTCACTAATCAAAATCTCAATTCAAGGGACAAGTATACCAGACATCAGGAATCCGACAGAAGGTAATTTAGAGTACACTCAATGTCTTGGACATGTCTACGTTAAGCAGCTGCCAAAACCAAGGTGAAATTAGGAATCCGGTGAAAGTTATCTGTTGCAGTAGTCAACTTTACTCTGTTATGTGTAGAGACCGGATGTTAGGCAAAATGCATATTCTTTAATATTAATGATACGATCAAAAATAACGTTTCAAAATTTATATGGTAGATTATAGTTTCGATTTAAGCCAATTGTATTTTGAATATTTCGCCCCTTATTGCCTAAATAATTGCTTAAGTGACTAATGTTGCCTATTCTATATATTTTCTTCAAAATAGGCCTTCATTGGGAAAATATGTAATTTATATAACATACATAGTACACACACACAATTATATATCAAAATCAGAAATTCAAAAAAAAAAATAAAAATAAAAATAAAATCAATAGAGACTCAAATCAAACTTCGTTTTTATATACAAAGTAAGAGATATTAACAAACATGTATGTCTTTATATTCTTTGAACATTATCTATGACTTTAATTTAGTTTTTTAATTGTATTGAGTATTTATCAATCATTTCGAGTTATATTTTAGTGCCTATTTTTTCAATTTTAAGTGCCAATTTGGCTGCCTAATTTCCAAGTTTTTAATGCCTAAACATCCGGTCTCTAGTTAGTATGTGTATAAAGGAACATTTTTTTTACCTGCAAAATTTTATTTGTACCACTTGTGCTTGTTTCTTCATGTTTGAGAACATTTTTTTTTCTTAATTTTGGGAGTAGAAATTAATTAGGTTCTTGTGGCATGATTTTTCCTTACCTATGCCTCCGAGCATAGTTATAATATTATTCTTTCATGTATTATTTTACATATTGTATCTAGAGGTTCGATAATTTTATCTTGTGATTTAATGTTTTTAGTCTTAGATTTAGAAACATATTCGTAATGGCGCCTTTCAATGTAAATTTTAGGAAAGAGATTTCAGTTTGTCATATTTTAAGTGCAATCAAGAGCATTACGGCAGTAATATTTTTGGTTTGAGTAATCTTAATTAATCACCGACATGAGTGTGCTTCTCACGATATCCCATATATCGTTGTATTTATTTATGTGGGTGTGTCAAGAAGTGTTGAATTCTTAAAGGCGGCAAGAGAAAAGCTGAGGGAACATTTGTCCTTTGAGGCAGTTAAAGGCAGAATAGTACATTTTGTATTCATTCTTTGATTTGGCTTACCAGTTAGTTACTTTAAATAGATCCCGTTACAGTTTATTTTTCTTTATCGTGTTTGACCACCGTTCTTAAGATGTTTCGGCTGATGGGACTTTGACAGTAGAGCCTGGGTTCTTTCTCAGGGCGGTGAAAATTTTCTATTCATTTTTAGATTATCTACTCTTACAGTTTGTAATTTTAAAAAAAACTAGTTAAAAAGATGATAATAGTATAAGATCTTAATGCAAGATTGCACCCACCCCCAGAGATTTGGAACAACCCTTTAAGTTCAAAATTCTGGATAAATCACTGGCACTATTTTGTGAAGAACACCTGCGAACGGAATTAAGCAGAACGCAACGGAAACAATGCTTAAGTGTATTCCTTCCAATGTTTTACATCCATCTCAACCCATAACAGGAGTTCATCAAGCATTGTCTCTGCTTAAAATAGACAAAATTCCTTTTAATATGTCCACAGTATTAAATATACAGATTTTGCACCGCTTGAATCGCATCTAAGTGATGGTTTATTCCCAGTTCCATCTTCACAAACAGTGTACCTCTCGTGAGGCATGCTAATCCTTTAATTTGTGGAAATCTTAACACTCTCTTTCACAATAAAGTCCAAAATATTCGTTGTTTTCCTTGTTTATCGAAATGAAAACAATACGGTAGTGAAGTGCGGTAGTCTACCTTTTCTTGTTCTTCTTCTAGCATTTGTTTGTTTACTTTCGAGCGATAATAAGATAGAAGTGTGGATGAAAATAAGTATTTTGTTTAGAAATCTGGGTTCCTATTACTGTATTCTTTTCTATCTTAGACTGCCTTCACACTAGGATCCTGTGAGCCGCTCTTGTGAGCTTTACATTGGATTAAACGTACGCTATCACACGTGCGCTTCGATGCAAGTGAGCCTGCGGCACTGAGCTGCTATTAAGATCACCCCGCCAATAGCTGGCTCAAGCGGGCTGCTGGAGGGGAAGAAAATAACATGCAGTCTTATGAGAGCCCTTCACACGTGAGCGTGAACTCGGTTGGGATGGAGAAAAATGCACATATATTTGATGTTGCAAATTTTATCATTTTGGTTTTACTCTGATGAAATACACATTTTATACTATTAAACGGTTCCTCAAACGTAAATATAGGCATCCTGAAGTAATTGATTTTTTTTTTCATTTTCTCTAAGTTTAGGAAACACGCTGTAGAACTGTCATTCTTCCAGTCTTGATCGATTTATAGGATGAATCCACATTGTTCTGCATCTTCTTTACCTATTTCCTTGCAATTTATCGCCATGATTAAATCTGCAACTTTTTCAGCCTCTAACATGACTGTCACTTTGCTATCACCATCTTGTGAGCGGCTCAGAAGTATTCAATGCCCTCACACTACAGGTTCACATGAGTGGCTCACAAGATCCTAGTGTGAAGGCAGTCTAAGATAGAAAAGAATACAGTAATTGGGACCCAGATTTCTAAGCAAAATACTTGTTTTTCTCCACACTTGTAAAGGTTCATAAATATTGTATTTGGTAGTACAGACCCTGACAAGCAAGCAGTCAGCCACGATTAACAGTGTTTGAAATGCTTGTTCTAGGGAAAACTGATTTTAGTTATTCATTTTATATTTTCCAGTCAAAATCTCCTCTTCTAACTAAAAAAAACACATTAAAACTACATCTTATGCCCCTATCCACTGCAGGGCCGCTGTGGCTCAGTGGTAGAGCGTTCACCTCTGGTGCTTGGGGTCCCGGGTTCAAACCCTGCTCCCTCCAATCCACTTTGTGGTGGACAAACACCGTGTGCGTGGGTTTTCTCGGGGTTCTTCCGTTTCCTCCCACTTTCTTCATTCCACCATTTCATTCATCTCTCATCATCACCGTCTCCTTTAGCCTAACCGGCATATCCGTGGGACGTAAAACTCAAAAATTTCATTTCATTTCATTTTTTCTATCCACTGCAATTTTTTATGACTGATTCCACATTTTTGGCAGTACAATCATAACCGTTTCCCAAAATTATCTCATTTCATAAAACAGTTGATAGCTCGAAGTAATTCCTTACAACACATGTCTGCTCTGATAGAAGAACTTTCAGTAACCTTGTCTAAAGAGACTCACGGTAATGCTTAAATCAGGGATGGAAAAAAAACACTCTGTTTCTTCCAGAACGGGTTGTGAACCGGTTCATCAACCACGAATCTATGATAAAGTTAGGACTAGTTCTAAAACCAGTGTCATTATTTTGTTGAATTTAAGAACCGCTCTCTGAACCGGCTCTATTGTTTTGTTAACTTTAGAAACTGCTTCCATTGGCTTCTAAACTTTAAGAACCACTCCCAGAACCGGTTCGACCTTTCGCCTAACATCTCAGAACCTGCTCTTCATTTTCGGATGTCTCAGAGCCGGTTCAAGAACCGTTCCTCTTTGCCCATAACATCTCACAACTGGTTCGAAAACCACTTCCTGAAAAGAAAGAAAGAAAAAAAAAACAGAATCGTTAGTGAACAACAACCACAACCCAGAATCGGTCCGGAGCGTTTTCACAATAACCGGTTCTTTTTCCATTCTTTGTCTAAAACTGCGTTCAACAAGCGTAGTGACGTATTATTTTTAAAAATCTTCATTGTAAAACACTATATAATTTCTCGAAATCTTTCCAACGAAGAAACACATATTGAAGTTGAATTTACATAAGAAGAATTCGGTTTTTCTCTGTGACGTTATGCAACGCTGAAAGAACATGTTCACTGCGCAAATGATTCTTTAGTGACAGACACAGGACCTTTACACAAAAAAATCTCAAAATGATCATCATGAAAGGCTGCGATATTATGTCTCAATTCATTAGGCAATACGATATCATGGACAGCAATAAACCTAGGCTGACTTGTTGTTCCGGCTTTAAACCATATTTCCTTTAGGAGTTGATCAGCAAACTGCAACCAGAGCACAAGAATATTTGTGTCATTAGCAACAACAAGTAGACGTTTCAAATCTCTTTGGCACGCATCAATCTCATGAAGAATTACTGTGGTATCACCTTCTTCGTGGTTCGACTTTAGCATCGATACATCTCTCTGTGTTGAACATTGAACTTCTTTTGCTTCAGTAAACCTACAAGATATTATTATTTCGTATCCTTCCATTTATTTGCCTGCTATAATTAAGTGTTCAGATAACACCTCTGCCAAATTAGCTTTGTTCTCTGGCATACTTATGAACTGGTTCTAATTCTTTACAATTGATACGTCATCGTTAAGAGAAAGAACTCGCCTAACTGAAGAACCTTCTGTTCCTTGTCTTTTCTTTCGAGTGGCCGACTTCATGGAGATATCATAATATCGATCAAATACAATGTCTACTATAGAAGAATTGGTGTTTAAGTTCTGGAAAACTTTCTCTCTGAGAATCTGTCTGAATACTCCTTAAATGAAGAGCATCCTGTAATTATTCCCAAGGCTTGCATACGTTGTTGTCCATCTACGATAGTGCATGTTAACTCATCATTAGATAGTGAAGATGACGTCACTACCCTAGCTGCCAAGATGTGAATGAGTTCGGACTTCCTACATGTCGTACAAATATCACCTTTGGAATCAGCAATAGAGAATAGGAAACGAGTGAGCTCGTGTTCAAGAATAGATTGTAGATTTATTTCTCGACTTGCTTCTGTAGCAACTAGCAATCTATGAAAAATGTATAATTTTTATTTTACTAATTTTACTTCTTCTTTAGCCTGTTGAAATCTGTCACTAATATTCTCCAGTGTCAACGTCTTGATATGTTTCAAAGACTCATAAAACTTGTGAGGTGTAGTCCTCAATTTGTCCTGAACAAAACTTTTAATAACATCAGTTCCTCTTTTGTCTTTTGTGTGTTGACAATAAAGGCTCTGTAATATGAGGTGGGGATAGTTCACGTGTCGATATAGACATCACATTTTCTTGATTTACAGAGGAAACACCGAATTTCTCAATTCATGTACAGTCAGCGACTGTAAAAAGTGGAGGTTGGATACATAAGAAATGATAGCTTTTTCCAGTAGCAGAATAGTTTCACTGTATGTCTGATAGTTGGACAACCAACATGACAGCAAATACATGCCCGAAAACATAACATGCCAGGATATTCCTCCATTTGGAGGAAAAAGTATTACTATCTGAGAGCATCACTTAGAGAAACAACCACGAGATAAATCTGCAGAAATTCCATTCACTTTAAGATCAAAGAGATAGGAATTAAAGCAAAGGAAACGAAAAGAATAATACGCATCATGTAGAGACCGAAAAAGTATGTAAAGCTAAACAAAATGAGAAAAGAAGGAAAGAGGGAAAGGAAAGAGCAAAAGACATGGGAATAAATTAAATTTTAACACTTAAGGATAAACAGTCTCCGTCTTTCCCCCTGCCCCCTGTATTGTCTTGGTTTTTCTCCCTTCATAGGATAAATCTCTTTCAGTATCAAACGCGAACATCATTTATAGTTTTTAATTCTTTGAAAAAAAATGTAACTCAGTCTAGACTCAGACTCGAACACAGAATCCTTAGAACGACAGTCACACACGGTACCCACTTATCTACACAGGCTCTATCACCTGCGTTTATAAATAACTCATTACGCGCGCTGTTATCAAATGTGTTAAATCAGCAATTGTCGGTGAGTTACTCTAGTTACACTTGAAGTTTGCATTTTATTTACGTCCTTGAGCCATCTACGGCAACAGGCCCCATGTTTTAATTAAAAGCGTTTGTTCTGCAGATTAAATCAAGAATAAATTAACCTATTATGAATTAATCTCTTGGGTGGACTAACACACACACACAAACAACCCACAACAGACACACACACACACACATACTTACATTATATATATACATGGGCGGCGATTAGGGGGTGCAAAGGATGGCAGTTGCCCCCCACTTTTTTTGAAGCAACCCATTAATGTATATGTCGTAGTTTTATTTGGAAATATAAAGATTTTGTATGCATTACTGTTTCATAGAAAAATGGTGCTATATAATATTTGCCGTTGCATGAGTACGTATTGGTTGTTTTCCCGTGAAGTTAAGAAAGCTAGAGGAATTTCGTTTTAAGTGCGACGGAAAACAATCCAAAAATTCGAGCATATTTTCAATCCAGAGATATAGAAGCCAAATCTGTTAAATTCATTTTCAGTTTTGTCAGGAAACGAAGAAGTGATGCCCTTATGTTTCAGAATTGTTGAACAATTTTCTAGTTTAGTGGTCCCTACTTAATACAAATTAATGAAATCAACCACTAAACAAAAAAAGCTGCTCAACAATTGAAAACATGAGGCGTCACTTTTTCTTCGTTCTCAGACAAAATTCAAAACTGGATTTAGCAGGTTTTGCTTCTATATCCCCTTCTTATAAGGGCTCAATATGTTAGTCAGCCGCTTTGAAACTAATTGAGAGAACATTTCGCAAAAACAAAAGTATTTCACAAGTTATTCTTTAATTGAACAAAAATTGACAATTCTTCTTCTTTCTAAAGTAAGGAATATTGATTAAAAAGAGCGTAATAAGAAACAACAACTACCTTCTTCATTATTTTGTAATGTAATATACGAGTGAAGTGGTGTGTGTTTAGGGGTGTAAGTGTATATACAATTAACTTTAGTGAATTCAACATAATTCTAGGTTTTAGGATTATTTTGTATAGCAGGAGTGTGGAGTGATTCTAAGTATTGTGTTTTGATGTGTTCCAAGAAAGTTGAAACTGCACCTAATGGCAACGAATATGTTTCGGGAAGCTGCAAAAGCAAATACTGCTTTAAATGTCGTAGCATATGGTTGTAGTATTTACTGTCTTTCATTTTCTAAGAGTAATAACGTACGTTTAATAGCATATTTGAAATTAAAAATTAAGTTGTTCAATTACCGCCAGTTTCAGTATAACATCTACAAAACAAGACTCGTTATTCATTACTATGATTAATAATATCCTTTCTATTTATTTGGTTTGCAAATTTGTTATTAAATAATCTGATTACACAATTTTCCAGACAGAATTTTAAGATGTTCATGAGCAAGGAATCAAATCTCTTCTTACACTTTCGTTATTTAAGAGTACAAAGGTCTAGTACCTATTTGCGCTAGCCTTGTCAATTTACTTAATAAAATATGAAATACGATATATCGTGCTTTAACTGAAAAAATATAGTATCCTATTAGTTATACGACCTTTCATCAAAGTGTTAGAAACAACCAGGGAAACTAAGATTGATATACAAATATTCAGATCATGTCTTGCCACCCACTTTTAACGTCCAATCGCCGCCACTATATATATATATATATATATATATATATATATATTATTGATTAAGGATTAAATGAGTTATTTCGTAAATTTTCGAAACGGGTCTTGAAGGAAGTCGTCGCAACAGTAATGACATCTCGTAGCATTGTTACGTAACACACGCAATATAAATAAAGCTTCAAAAGCAGAAGTGACAGGTTGTGGCGTGGATAATTCGGTAAGGTGTCTGCTTCTAGAGTGGGCAGCGCGGGTTCGAGTCTCGAATACACCGATAAATTTTTTCTTTCAAAATACATTTCTATATTTTTATATATGTTATTAATAATTGGTTTCTTGCATTTTTTGTAAATTATCTTATATTAGAGGAATTTAAATAAAGTTAGGAAGGTTAAGACACATATATATGATTGCTTTATCCGTATATGCAGTCCAGAGATGGAGTGGGTCAGTGGGCCACTGGTCAACAGAACGTGCCCACGGCGAACCACCGGGACCTACTCTGGCCCACCGACCCATTCTGCTCAGTGCATTGTAGACAGCTTCTGAACACTGGTGAATTTGTCTACGTTTTACTCTCAAGGCATCCTTTTTCTTCTTTTTTTCATTTGTTTCTATTGAGAAAAGAACTTCAGGCAATCTTAGATATTGATATTTGCAATTATAATAATAGCAATAGGACTTATTAGTTAGCTTTGAGACTCAGCCTGTGATTTTTTAGAGGAGCTAACTACTGTATAAAAAAATGTTTGAACCGTACCGTACCGAATGTATATACCGTACTTTGCACATCAGGGGTTACTTTGCACAAAATATGAAAAGAGTTTCACAGTCGTCTGTCGGCAAAACCATGAACAGAAAAGAGGAAGTTTCAACTGGCACCGTAAGATAGAACATGTAACTGAATTTTGGCTATAATGTTGGCGGTTAACATCAGTTCTAATTACCGAGAGGGTTCATTGTTGTAGAGGTATGGAAAGCACTCACTGTAAAGGCCGCCAAAATTTGAAAGATATCACGTACGAGATTTTCCGTCAAAGTTAAGTCAGTTTCGTAGAATACTACTGTGGATAATGGAACTTCGATGCAATCAGGGACGTACGCAGGAATTTACTTCGGGAGGGGTCCAAACCTTTCCGGGGGAGGTCCAAACACAATTTCAGGCTAAATTATATTTAAAAATGTAAAATTGCCCCTAAAATTAGACTAAATTTACAAAAAGTCCGGATTTCGGGGGGGTCCGGACCTCCAAGACCCACCCTCTGTGTACGTCCCTGGATGCAATAGTTGAAATTGAAATGTGAAACGTTTTAAAGTCATAAAAATGTAAAACTGGGAGAAGGTAGTTTCAGTCTCTACTCGGGGTTCCTTTGCACCGGTCCAAAAATACCGCTTAGATAGGAAATAATTACTACTAGAACCTACTGCATTCTAAATTTAGGTAAATTTCCTATTTAGGAAGATGTTGGAATGAATTTCTTGTTGATAAATAAATTATGAACAGTGGCGGATTCAGAAAAGTAGTTTGAGAGAGGCTTCAACCACAAATATTTCTTTTTTTCTTTTTTCTTTAGAAATGACTAGACTTTTTCGGGGGGAGGGGGTTCAGCTTATACGCATAAGAATGACTAACATTAGATTTTGAAAAGGAAAGCATGCAATTTGGGTAGTTTTCATCCTGAAAGTCCCAAATCCCGTAAATGTCCCACTAATTACGGTTGGGGTGATATTCTTGGACATAAGGAACAACCAAGGAAAATCAGTTCACGAGGATTTTTTTCTGTCCCTGAGTTGGCATTTTTGTGGGACATATGCTAAACTATTAGAATGCGGTTCCTGTGCCAGTAGCAGAAAATACATACTTTTCTTTACAAATATCGATAATTCAAACTAAGTACTAATACCAGTAGCATCATTCTAATATTAATATTTGTAGACTGCATGCAGTTTTGTGTAGAAAGTCAAATGTATAAATGTTGAAGGGAAAACATTGCACGGAAACGTTATGTTCGTATGTCGAACATACTTTCTTGCACGTTGTGCAAAGTAACCCCAGCTATGGGGTTACTTTGCACCAAAGTTTATATTTCAATAGCTATGGTTATACTGAATGTTTACTAATGAACTTGCACTAATGTTTTCCTTATATATCTAGCTATTATATGTTTAAAATACAGTGTTCTAAATCATTACGTTTGTAAGTTAAATGCAATTTTCTTTAAAATGGCTTATATCTTGTGCAAAGTACACAAAGTCTTACGGTACTAAGTTTCATCTCACTAACGCGAAGTACTCTATTTGTTATGTATTTTTAACCCTCTCTCCCCTATTAGGATACGCACTTTAATAAATATGACGTGACAAAAATCCAGTTTGAGGTAGGTGTTAACTATGTTAAAAACTTCACACCGAACGGTTCAACCATTTCCTTTACGTTAAGCAATCTGTTTTTTATTTGTATAATACAGACGTACCCTCATGAAAAAAAAAAAAAAAATGCGCGTATACTGTAACAAACGATTTTTCACAATTATTCCATTTTCCTTACGTTTATGGGTAAAATTCAGTTATTAGTAAGTTGAGATAATAGAAAGCAATCCATCCAAGAAGATATTTCCAAAAAAGATAATAAAATAATAAAAATATAACAAAAAACAAAATTATGCTCGGTTTGCAAAGTATGTGTGTGTGTGTGTTTCTTTTTAGAGTATTGACTCTCTCTGTCTCTCCTTTTTTCATATCCACAAGTACAAGAAATGCAATCATAAGTCTGTGTAAGGAATAAAGAATGCTTTCTTTAAACAAAACTAAATTATACAACTCTATTTGTGAGGAACACGAATGCTTCCAAAATATGCCATGGATATTAACTATAATCATAACGTTCTTCTGAATTATACAGTAGCGTGAAAAACTGATAATAAAATGATGTAACAGGCATATTTTTTTTTCTAGCGTGACAGCACATTAAACATAACAAATTAAATTTTGGGGATTACAAATTATCACTTTGCGTGTCGGTGTAGGCCTATTCGTTTTCACATTCGAGCGACGAAAGAAGAAAGTGTGGTGATAGTTATAAAAATCGAATACGAGATTTCAATGGATTCAAGTTACATGGCCCCTACATATCGAAAAAATTAGTTTTCCATGTCTGCCCATCTATTCGTCTGTCGGTTCGTCACTGTTTTACATGCACTGAATTAGAGGCCATACTGTTCAATGTATCTGGAACGAATTCTAGATGTAACGTTTTAATAACATACTCTCGTTTCGAATTTTATATCCTTCGACACCTAAAAGTAAGGATAGTTTACTGAAGGATGAACATTTAAAATAATTCAGTTTTCTCAACAATCTTTACAAAATATTTCGTAAAGAAATGTTTGATTAATAAACAAACATACAGCATAAATCATTTATCCCGATAACATACAGAAGGAGACGTTTTCTCAAGAATTGACTTTTTTTTACAATTTTCTCAGTAATAACTGAGACAAATTTGTTGTAATTTCAGTTAAAATATATTCTGTAATAATCTCACAATATGGTATAACTCACTTGTCCCGAAAAGAGATAGTTTACTTTGACAGTGAAATTTTTCCTGACGATTTGCTTAAAAATTACTCGATATACTTGGTCCAGATTATAAATAATTTACAATATGGCAAAAATCGTTTATCATCAAAATTACAGATAGAAAAGTTTACCTTTGACGGTAAGTTTTCCTGATGACCTTCCTAAAAAATACTCAGGAGATGTTTGTTGTTCATATTTCATAAATAAATGTTACATAAATAACCTAGCTATATTGTGTAATTCCCTCATCCTGAAAATCTAGAAGTGGTATATTACTTTTGACATTAAGTTTTACCCTGCGATTTTCTCAAGGACGACTCAGGCGATTGTGTTCGTATTTCATAAATAAATGTTTTATGAAAACACTAACAATATAGCATAGCTCGTTTGTCCTGAAAAGGTCCACAAGGGACATTTATTCTTGGGGTGACGTTTTTCATGATTTTCTCCGAAATTACTCAGACGCTTTTACTTATAGTCCACATACAATTATATCCTTAATAATTGTAATATATGGCTTAAGTTATTTCTAACGGAAATATGACCAATGGGTACTTTACTTTTATGCCTAAAGTTTCTTCTAACAAGTTTTTCAAAACATTATTTTATTGGCAATTTCCCAAATAAATGTTTCAATAATAGCTGCAGCCTAACATGAGTCAGTGTAAGAAATTCGAGCGACAAAGTACAGTGCGTTTGCTCCGTACCATTTCTTGAATATATTTTTAAATGTTTCCTAATCACAATTTTCAGAACAAAATCGAAAATTCCTTTTAAATGTACCTTGTTGATTCTGGATTTGATTTCCAGTGAGAGCTAGTGTATTTTTGCCCAAGAGATGTGACACGTCGGTGCAGAGAAAAAAAAGTGTTTAAATAAGCCAGACCAAGCTAATCAATAATACAAAGAAATAATATAATGTTACGAAATTATCGAAGAAACGTTGATAATATTAGGTAGGTGCAACTGAAATGTCCAAACGATTATTGTCAATTTCAAAGGTAAAAAAGTGAAAAATTAAATGCCAGGTTAATCAATGGCCACTCACTATCCTACGAAGAAGTGATTGAGATACCAAAAAATGTTGTAATCGCTAGGAGACATGTTAAGAGAACACAGAGGGAGAGAGAGAGTTTAATACTGCAAATCATGGATAGTCTGCACCTTCGTTTGAGGGCGAGTATTGAAGTCCGTAGGCCTACATAGGTTAACATTGAAATGAACATTGCAACACAATACCTGTTTAATATTGATCGGGGCTTGCTGACAGGTTTGCAGGGTATTTGACGGGGTTTGATATTGTAAAGAAAACGATCCTTGTAAACGACTGTGCCTTCCCCACTGTACACTGTAAGTTAAATTCGTGCTTAATTAAAACTATATTTGTTTAAATTTAAAACTGTTGACCGTTATCACCTGTGCATCACGGAAAGCAATCAGCCAGTAATTCTTTGTTTCCGCCCGGCGGGAGCTCATGTGGTTCGGATTCCACGTTAATCAGTAGGTCCACGTCTCATATAGCCTCGCTGCTGAAAGAGATGTTAAACTCAAACTCAATGTCTTTGTTCATAAGTTTCTTTGTGTGTGGTTTTGCATATACGTGGCGTGGACATTAAATTTTGATTTCTACGCCATATGTATCTAATTACATACACACCTATAGAACGAACACAACAAACTTGGAATATATTATTTGTGTATAGAAAATCATCACGCGGCGCTGCATGGGAGAGCCGTGTGTATGGAATACCATACACATGGCAATCGTGTTGAAAAATGTATATAATAATAATAATAATAATAATAATAATAATAATAATAATAATAATAATAATAATAATAATAATAATAATAATAATAAATAACAGAAACTAGACAAATATTCTTCCAAATAATAGGAACAAGTTTGCGTCACACTGTTCATTTTGCTGGACACACCAGTGTGCCGCGTTATACTGATTGTGGCACACTGGAATATAGGGTATGGCTTTTTAATTTTTCCGAACTATTTCAACTGCTTCGATTAAAAGGGATCTATAATAATAAGAGTGTAAATTTAGTCTTTTTATCCTTCGACTCAGAAATAAGGTCCGCAAGAATTTCATTTAAAAAATAATATACTCAGAATTTTATATAGTAGTTTGTTTTATTCGAAATTAATATATCCTGCATCTGTTTTTTGATTGAAATTATTTGAAATGAAATCTTTAAGTTTTCACGTCCCACGTTGATGCCGGCTAGGTTAAAAGAAACAGTGATGATGAGAAATAAGTGAAATGGTCGAATGAGGAAAGTGGGAGAAAACGGGAGAACCCCGAGAAAACCCACGCACACGGTGTTTGTCCAGCACAAGGTTCACTTGACGCGAGCAGGGATCGAACCAAGGACTCCATGCACCAGAGGTGAACTCTCTACTACTGAAACACTGCGGAATCTGAAATTATTTAAAGGAGAAAGGGACTACTTTATGAAAACTTGATGACGAACACATTTGTTAAAAAAATATCAGCTTTTCGTGAAATATTGCTTATAGGCAGGGGCGGATTAAGGCTTTTGGGGACCTGGAGCCGACTATTTTAAGGGAGCCCTATGTTAAGAATAGTTTCAGCTCATAAATTTTCGTTGCTGCCTTCCACTGCCTCATAGGCTTATCGAACCACCGAGAACTATGCTGTAATATTTTAATGTGCTCCGAGTTTACAATAATTGGTTTAGTTACATTAATTATTAACAGTTAAATAATTATATTCATTATTAACAGTTAAATACTGCTGATGGATAGACTTAATTCTAGCGATAAAGCGAGCGTAACGAGCCGAAAGAAATTTAGCATAGTTCTGTCTATAATATAAGTTTAATGCTATATGTTAGTATTAAACAAAGGGATTTTAAGGGGCCCCCTGACTTTGGAGTCTCGGAGCCTGGGATCCATTGACTGCGCCCTTAATGCGTTAATGCTGATAGATTCAAGGGACCGGGCCTATCCGAGCTAAAAATTCCGATCCGTGCAGACTTCTAGCCCCTGTGTATAAGCTATCTTGGGAAATACAGTAGAGTTTCGCCGGAGGCAGGCAGAACGCCGGAATTTATGGATGTGTTAAGAAAAGACCTATTAAAAGTCAAACTATGATATAATTTTACATATTGCGCATCTAATAATCATGTTTTGTAAGAAATAAATATAATGCATTGAATCAGGGACGCATCGAGCGTGAGGTCCTGGAAGCTGTTCCCTTCCAAAACTCAAGCACTTGTTGAACCTTTTTCCCTTTTGAGGTTCTTTTATATCAGATTACATTGAGGAAGTGTCCAAACTGTGGGCAATACATTGTTGTTATGATTCTAAGAACATACCGTAATGCCATTGTAACTAGATGGAATTAAAGAACACTTTTAAATGGGAAAAGAAATCTCTAAGTTTTACGTCCCACGATTATGCCGATTAGGTTAAAGAAGACGGTGATGAGGAGAGATGGGTGAAATAGTGGAATGAAGAAAGTGGGAGAACCCCGAGAAAACCCACAAGCACGGTGTTTGTTTACCACAAAGTCCACACGGCGCGAGCTGGGATTGAACCAGGGACCCCAAGCACCGGAGATGAACGCTCTACCACTGAGCCACCGCGCCTCCACTTTTAAATGGGATTACAATTTCGATTCCGGTCTGTTTATAACATTAATGTATTAGAACGATACACTCATTGCCATTTGCTATTTTTGTTATGATAGCCATTTGCCATTTGATATACGTAGCAGACAGTTTTCCTTACATGTGTCTCAAAAATATTTTTTGATTTCGTTTGTACTACAATGCAGTTTGTTTGAAGTAAATCGGCTCATAAGTGAAAAATAAGAAAAAGTTTAAGAGAAATACAGAACTGTTGCATTATTATTATTATTATTATTATTATTATTATTATTATTATTATTATTATTATTATTATTATTATTATTATGGATAATTTTGAAACATTAGAATTATGTGCTGACGAGGATTCATGTTGGTCCCCTTCTGAAAAGAAAACCTGCATACGTGCCTGCACTGAATGATAGACGTATGAGTCATGATGTAGACAGGCATGCTAGGCGATAGAGTTCAGAGCATCAAAAAAAGAGTAAGAGGGTGTGGTGGCTCCGTGGTAGAGCGTTCACCTCTAGTGCTTGGGGTCTCTGGTTCGATCCCAGTTCACGCCGTGTGGATTTTGTGGTGTACGAACACCGTGCTCGTGGGTTTTCTCGTTGTTCTCCCGTTTCCTCCCACTTCGTTCCAACATTTCACTCATTCCCCATCATCACCGTCTCCTTTAGCCTAACCGGCATAACCGTGGGACGTAAAACTTAAAGATTTCATTTCATTTTTCTCAAAAACAGACTAAGACCACAACTTGCAGTTCTTCTTGCCGATTGATCCTACTTTTAACCTGCAATGATATGTCAGATGATACGGTATGTGGAGTAAACGAAGGTCAGTAACACGATTTGAATTTTTTTTTAAGAAATGTGATGATTTGTGTCCGACTGCCACTTCTGTTACATCACCATATAATATACAACAGGTTCACCTCACAAAATCAAATTCATTTACCGTAATATGAGTCTCATCTCCTTCCCTTCAGAATAAGCCTTAAATCTGCCCACCTGAAGACAATTCTGCTCCTTGATCCTCCACAGTGTTGCTTTTCAACTGAAAAATATTTTGAACATCTCTTAAAAAAATACGGGAACGGTCTTACTCGCCCCCCCCCCCCCCGAATGATGAAGACAGATTTGCGCCGCTGGTGTAAGGCTTCTTGACCCTAAACTTTTTTTTTTTTTTTTTTTTTTTTACATTCTGAAACATTGAAATTTGTTATACCAGCACGAATACACGAATACAAATTGCTCATAGGTACGTCGAAAACGAATGTCAAGTAATGTTAACGCGACAAGTAAAGTTCGATGTGACTGCACTGGCCCCAGAGAGTACTGACTGTTGTGCGGAGCGAGTAAGGCGGCACGTTTAGAGAGTGGCAAACAACTGGAAATAAAAGCTCCTACGAAGTAAAATCGCAAACTGAATTGAAATAGGCCTTCCTGAACGTGTTCAAGATTTCAATACCGACTCACTAAGCCTTTTTTTTTTAAAAAAAATAGTATTCCGTACAACCTACCTTACTCTCTAAAACCGCGAGTCAAGTCAGATAGGCATGTCTAGTGCGATAGCACACGACAATTATAATAGAAAATACGATCTTAAGACAGGTTTAAAATGACGGCGTGATTTTCCTAACTTTCACTAATCGTTCCCAAATAGCCCTTTAAGAATGTTTTTGACAGGGAAAGTGTAGAACAAAATGGAACTTGGCATTTTTTAATTACGACCGTATTTACTATTATGATTCGACCTAGTAATAGCGATGCTATGATTGGCTCCAGAGACAATAACAAAAGCGTGATGAAAGAAAATGTTTTGGCCGTCGCGTCGCCAGGTCGTGTAGTGGGTTTAAAAAATAAAACTACAGAAAGGGTACTGAAAGGGATAGGGAAATGTGCTTCTTAGTTGACCATTGAAAAAGTAATCAAATAATGGTATAAGTCGTGAGAGTAATTTTCTGTTTATTGTTCAGCAACATTTTTTTTTATCTCTATACTGTTTCAAGTGTTCTTTTTTTCTGTCTGATGAGTTAGCCAAGTAGGTAAGCTGTTCGACTTCTAACTGGGTAATCCATGTTCAAATCTCCCTGCAGCTAACTTTTTCTCCCACTACCGAAATCAACACTGTGTGCTGTGTTGATTTAAAACAAAAAGTGGTAGTCATGCTGGGTCATCGCATTGTGTTGAACATAGGCGGAGTTAGGAATTGTCTGCTGGGAGGCAGACCTTTTGCTCGGTCTCGGACCTGTGGAATACTTCCTAGAGTGTGGAATTAATATAAATAACTCATGTTTTGTCAAAAAGTTGGGGGACAATGCCCCCCATAGCTCCGCCCATGGTGTTGAATCAACACAGCTATTTTTTACTGTGCAGGACATGCGTTGTAAACAGTAAGGTTAAGGACACATACAAAAGTCATCCAGGGCAGGGGTTTGAATTCACAAAAACGTGAAGAAATTTCATTTCCTCAGTCAAAACTAAATGTGTTGTAAGGCATCTTTACTATTGACAATAAAATGCAATGGAACCAAAATTAAATTTCAATTATAAATACCGGACTCAAATTACTGTAGGAAATTAAGTAGTATATACTAGAAACAGCCGAAAAATTAAACATGAAGAAATAATTTAATAAAAACAAGCTAACAAGGCTATTACACTTAACTTTATTTAAAAAAAAAACGCAGAGCAAACGCAACGGTTTCAATGTTATAACATCTTAATGTGTCATCCAAGTAACATCGAAAATGTTACGTTTACTGTGTGTGTTTTAAATTCAAAAACTGTGTTTGCAATTTCGAAACACGAGACGAGATGAGACATTTCATGAGACGTCTCGTCTCTCCTCGTGTCCCATCTCGAAAACGAGACGAGACAAGTAGACTGCCTCGTCTCGCGTCTCATCTTAAAGAGTTCTGTCTCGTCTAGTGGCAACACTGGAAATAGGTAATTTGAACCACTTCCACATTGAATATGGAGTTAAGGGATGAGATGGAACCTATTCTTTGGATGCAGAATCAATGGCAGAAAATCACTTTTCGATATCATTTACTTTCTTGCTCTGGTATCTGTCACACACACGGATGAAACCACTCTATAAGACTTCCGACTTTTATGCACGGCATAGTTTGGAAGTTTAAAACCTGACTAGTTCCATAAATATTATTAACACTAACATATCAATGATACTCTTGTGTATAATTCAAAAAGTCAGCTGGCTCAGTGGTAGAGCGTTCACCTCTGGTGCTTGGGGTCCCGGGTTCGATCCCAGCCTCCGCCAAGTGAACTTTGTGGTGGACAAACACCGTGTGCGTGGGTTTTCTCGGGGTTCTCCCGTTTCCTCCCACTTTCTTCATTCCACCATTTCATTCATTACTCATCATCACCGTCTCCTTTAGCCTAACCGGCATAACCGTGGGACGTAAAACTCAAAGATTTCATTTCATTTTTTCAAAAGTCAGCCGTGAAATTTAATCCAGATTGGAAGTAGTTGTGGAAAGGCCTCTTGCTATAACAGATTTTTGGGTGTTCAGATAAAATCAACATAATCTTTCTATTTCACAACGGGTGAGTAATGCATAGGTCATTTCTACTGTATATCAACTTCACGGACCAAAGCGACTTGTGACTTCATGAAAATCCATTTGTTGGTTCTTCAAGGTCAATACATAAACAAAATAGCTGACCCATTACTTCGATAGAAGAGGAAAATACAACAGACGTGTTTATGTATAAAAGACTAACGCCTCAGGCACTTAGTTGAAGGCTTAACTGGGTGGAAGCAACATAGTAACGTTCTATGGCAAAGAACGCTGTGCTGTGTAAAAAAAAGAAAAGAAAAAAAATGCTCTGGGTTGTTCTGTCAGTTGTGTGTATGAAATACGAGTTTGTTTGTGTGTCTGTCTGTGTGAGGCCTGGGAATCAGACGAGTTGACGGAAAGTTACTAAATTTTGGTCACGGATACCTTTATCCAGGCTCCAGACCAGGACAAAGCGTTTTTTTTTAAATTCGAACCAGTTTCTCAGGGGAAGGGAGCGTTTACCGGGACATGTAAAAATATTAGAAAATGACCGGTATTTGTGTTGAATTCATAGTTATCGCGGTCGCTGAGATCAATGGTGACACTTCTATTAGCGATGACTTTGAAAATCGGCTACCATTGTATGCGGGTCGGTGTCACCCGGGGATGGGGTACCGTAATATATAAAAATATTTCAAAATGGCCAATATTAGTTGAGTTGATTTTGAGTTTAACGTCCCTTATCAGCAGCGAGGCTATATGAGACATGGACCTACTGATTAACGTGGAATCCGAATCACATGAGCTCCCGCTGGGAATTGAACCCGGGCCTCCCACGCCAAAGGCGCTTACGCTAACCGCTTATCCACGGAGGAGCCCTTGGTCAATATTAGTGTAAATCCTTAGTTTTCACGGTAGCTGAGATGAAAGGTGATTCTTCCAGAGGCGCTGACTTCCAAATACAGCCCAATCACCTGCGGGCGAGAGGAGTTCTTTTAAATTTCGAACCAGGGGGTCTCAGGGGGCATTTACCGGGATATGTAAAAGTAGTAGAAAATGACCGATATCTTCTCGTTTCGTTGTTCAGTTTGTTTACATAGATATTTTATCTGACCCATGCAAAAAGTGGGTATTTCAGCTTGTTATTAATAAATGCAAGAAATAAATTATTAGTAATATACAAGGTGGCCCAAAAAAAAAGTATACAGTACCGTACTGATCAGCTCATTCCATTTTATAAAATTTCTTATTTTTATCCATCAGGTAGACTTATTATTATTATTTGTTCTTAATATGTTTTTACTTACTTCTTATGCTTAGAAGAGCCGAAACAAATAAACTCATAAACTAGAATGTTATAGTTGATGAATACAAAAGTGTATGCCTATTTTTGGACTACGTGAACAGATAGGAATGTATTTTGAAAGAAAAACGAAAGTGTAAACATACATAACCGTATTTGACTTTATATAATCTATCCTAAACCGCGGTCACTAATCTAAGATAGGCTAATGTAGGAAAAAATGCAAGAAAGTAATTAATAATAATAAATATGAGCATATAAAATACATTTTGAAAGAAAAAAGGTCCCCTGGCAGAACTTGTTAGCCTCAAATGTCGAAGCGTTAATCAGAGTTGGAGTGGGTCAGTGGTTCAGCAGTATGTGATCCAATGAGACCCACCACCCACTATGACCCACTCTGAACCTTTGTGACCAACTCCGACCCACCAAAACCCATCGTCATAAACTCTGACCCATGATCCACACTCTCTTCAAAACAAAATAAAATTTACAATTGTAATAAAACAAGGTTGTGAAATTATCAATAATCGGAGTTTGAATTTCTACGGTTCAACGTTTAAGCACCCGTCTGTTACAATACCGGTGGATTTGATCTTTACGATATACAATGATAAAGTGTTTGTCATGGGCCAAATTGCGATGAATTTAAATTTAATTATCATATATAATTATTTCTTTGTTGACTTACAGACATTTTCAGTGGAAAATAGGATGAAATTTGAAAGTCTCAAATCAAGGTAAAGTAGACCAAAGTAAAGAGAAGTCTAAAATTGGCCATATAATTAAGCATCCCGTACAAATTTAAAATTCTCACGTAATTAAGCTTACAGTACAAATTTTATGTCCATTTTCCTCACAACTTTATGACGTGATACCCTTATGCTGTGAACGCTCCATATATAAACACAAGTTTCAGCAGTTGTTATAATAAAACCAGTAGATGTAAAATGCGTAAAACTGTAGTTTTTATTTCTCAATAATTGCTTTCCAATTTTTTTCTGAACTAATATCGATCGTTTTCGATTATTTTTAGAAATCAACCCTATATATAGAAAATCCCCCCCCCAATAAAAGAGTTTTAAAAAATGATATTGAGATCAGGGCCAAACTATGTATATGCCAAATGTCATTTCAGTTGACTTTGGAATATGATCATGATGATCACACACACAAAGTTATATTCAATTTTTTATATAATAATTCATACATTACAGGTGATTCACAATCTTTTCCAGTAGTTAGCTCCTCTAAAAACTCACTGGATGTGTTTGAAAAGTCAAGAAGTAAGTCCTATTGCTATTATTACAAATCCAAATATGGTCAATTGCCTGAAGTTCTGCAAGAGTGCCTGAAGTTCTTTCTTAAATAGAAACAAATGAAAAAACAACAAAAAGGGAGGCCTTGAAAGTAAAAGGTAGAGAAATTCACCAGTGCTCAGAAGAAGCTGTCTTCAATGTACTGAGCAGAATGGGTTGGTGAGTCAGAGTGGATAAGTGGGTCAGCGTGGGTCAGAATGGGTTTTTGGCTTAGAGTGAGTCACAGTGAGTCGCAGTGAATCACATCCTATTGACCCACGA
This sequence comes from Thermobia domestica, assembly GCF_964235325.1. Taxonomy (NCBI): domain Eukaryota; kingdom Metazoa; phylum Arthropoda; class Insecta; order Zygentoma; family Lepismatidae; genus Thermobia; species Thermobia domestica. The sequence continues at coordinate 255,559,719 of NC_137463.1, read as the reverse complement.
CCCACTTACAAATCTTGACAAATTGACTCACTGACTCACTCCATCTCTGGAGTGCACACACGTATAAAGCAGCCATATATTTATCTTAACCTTCCTGACTTTACTTAACCTCCAATAATTTAAGTTAATTTACAAAAAATGCAATAAAGCAAATATTAGTGACAAATACAAACATACAGGAATGTATTTTGAGAGAAAGAAAATTGAGGGTGCACCAGCCGAGATTTGAACCCGCGTTGCTCCACTCAAGAAGCAGACATCCTCCCGACTTAGCCACGGCAGAACTTGTAACCTCCGGTTTTGAAGCATTTTTTATATTGCGTGTGTTACGTAACAATGCTACGAGGTGTCATTACTGTTGCGACGACCTCCTTCAAGACCCGTTTCGTAAATTTACGAAATAACTCATTTAATCCTTAATCAATAACATTATATATATATATATATATATATATATATATATATATATATATACACAATGTATGTGTGTGTGTGTTGGTGCACCCAAGAGATTAATTCATAATAGATTAATTTATTCTTGATTTTAATCTACAGAACAAATGCTTTTAATGAAAACATGGGGCCTGTTGCCGTAGATGGCTAAAGGCCGTAAATAAAATTCCAACTTCAAGTGTAACTGGAGTAACTCACCGACAATGGCTGATTTAACACATTTGATAACAGCGCGTCTGATGGGTTATTTATAAACGCAGTTGATAGAGCCTGTGTAGATAAGTGGGTACCGTGTGTGACTATCGTTCTCAGGATTCTGTGTTCGAGTCTCAGCCTAGACTGAGTTGCATTTTTTTTTCAAGTAATTAAACATTATAAATGATGTTCGCGTTTGATACTGAAAGAGATTTATCCTATGAAGGGAGAAAAACAAGACAATACAGGGGAAAGACGGAGATTGTTTATCCTTAAGTGTTAAAATTTAATTTATTCCCATGTCTTTTGCTCTTTCCTTTCCCTCTTTCCTTCTTTTCTCATTTTGTTTAGCTTTACATACTTTTTCGGTCTCTACATGATGCGTATTATTCTTTTCGTTTCCTTTGCTTTAATTCCTATCTCTTTGATCTTAAAGTGAATGGAATTTCTGCAGATTTATCTCGTGGTTGTTTCTCTAAGTGATGCTCTCAGATAGTAATACTTTTTCCTCCAAATGGAGGAATATCCTGGCATGTTATGTTTTCGGGCATGTATTTGCTGTCATGTTGGTTGTCCAACTATCAGACATACAGTGAAACTATTCTGCTACTGGAAAAAGCTATCATTTCTTATGTATCCAACCTCCACTTTTTACAGTCGCTGACTGTACAAGCTTTCTAATATCCCGCTTATCTCTTTCGGATCTACATTTAGAAAGGTCCTCGGATTCTGACAAACAATGTTCATTATCCTTCACTCTAAGATTAAACATATCATAGGTCTCCTGCACGATACAACTCCGTTCGTTTACAGCTATACAGACACCATCTTTCTCTTTCGGAATCGTTCCGGGTTATTCCAATTATCCTACCTGCAACTTTACTTACACGGTTAATGTGTTCCAATACATGGTTAGTTGATATCCTGTTGAAAGCATTTTTGTTTTTTTACTATAATTTTTTTTTAAAAATCAGCATGAAATTGCTCAAATACATATGAACTGTTCTCAGGTAACAGTTTCATATCAGTTAAATAGTAGTTTCCCAACGGACATAATTATGATGGTTGTAGGAAGCAAACCAATGACGCATCTTCGTAAAGGATGAGATGTGAAGTTCCCTTTTCCTTCTCTTTCTGCTCTAATAAATTGGAGTAATATTTCCACCATACTCACATAACTGTCCCCAGAAGTTTGATTACGATTACGCCAGAATACGATTATCATACAGTGTTGTAATAGCGATTTTGGAGAAAAAGTTTTTGTTAGAAACTGAGTAAGTAGTGCAACATGTAAATACATACAACTGAGTGCATAGTTTTAAATTCATGAACAAATATTCATAATCTTGTTTCACATGTTTTTTGCTCCATTCTATATAGGATTCCTATAAATATATTGTTTGACATCAAACATGGCTAAGTTAATAAGTAAAAATACGACGGCCATTTTGAAAATTCTTGGCCGCAATATTTAAAATATATTTTATGTCTCCTAGTATCACATTTTAAATAATTTGTCCCAACTTATACAACCTCATATCATACACACATATACTAAATATGCATATTGAAGGCCTTTCATGTATATATTTACAGATAAAGTAGTGTAATTCTGACAACTGCCATCAGTTTACAAACTGGTGGCTCCTAACGAAATTTCAGAAATTCAAGAATGCCAAGAAGCCGTTTCCTGTCCCCTAGGGGCCCATAAATCAAAATATATCAGTTGGTACTCGGTAACATGGTGTAGCCCCTAACTCAATTCCTAGGCCCCTTTTCAGAAAACGCCGCCAAACTATATAGAACGACTACATTCCTCTGTCTGTCTGTCTATAGACAGGTATCAGAACAAAAACCGTAAGATATATTGAGATTCGGTTAGCGGCAACCGATTCAACGTCCCAAAAATAGGTTCCATCTAATCTGCTAAATATCTATTCAAAGAGGAAGTCGTTCAAACACGTCATTTCCGTTTTCAAAGCTTATCAGTATAGGAAAAAACTGCAACCGCGACAAACGTTTTTTTTTTTTTTTTTTTTTTTTTTGTAAATAATTCAGCGTCACAAGCAGCAAGAACATCCTACCGAAACTAGAAGTGGTACCAGTTTAAATACTGATTTCCACAGAGTAAAAACGGTAAGAGTTATCGGTATATAGTTACCTGCAATTCATTTATTTTCTAAAGAATGAGTCCTATTTTCTTTAACAACACTTCATTCAAACGAGAAATGGTTCAAATTAGTCATTTCCGGTTTCAACACTTATAGCCATAGAACAAGTAAAGTATGGTAACAAATAGCGGCAAATGGTTTTCTGCAGTTGATTCAGTGTCTCAAGAGAGCATATCGTCACAACTCAAAACATTCTACCAAAACGAGAAATGGAGAATTACTACTACTTCTGGTTTCAATATCGATTTCCATACACCTAAAGCTGTCAGAGATATCAAGATACGTCAAAGTTCCATCTCCTCCGTTAACCCTCTATTTAATCTGAAAGTAGTTGAAATTAACCTTTTTCCTCTTCAACATTCACCATGATAGAAGAAAAAAGATATTAGATAACGATAACGAGTTTTCTCCTATCCATTCAGGGTCTCAGAGACCGAAACTACTTGCAATTACTAGTACATCCAGTTTAATTTCTAATTTTCGGACAGCAAAATCCGTACGAGATATCAAGATGCAGTTTCTTGTAATCAATTCAGCTTCTAAAGAGTACAATCTATGTTCTCCGTTAATCCTCTATAGAATTCGAAAGTGGTTAAACTTAACGACTTCGGATTTCAATCTTTATTGCCGAACAAAAACAATAAGGCATAGAGAGTAATGGATTTTTTTATATGAATTCAGCGTCCGAGAAATAGATTGTACCTTTGGTTTCGTTAATTTATTGCAACCAGTAGTTATAGAAGGTGTAATCAAAAGGTACGGTGAACGTAGTTGCAAATGGCTATCTATAGATGTTGCATCCAATTCAACTAGTTAGCCCGGTAGCCTAAATCTTTGGTGCAGTTAATGCCGACTTTGAACGAGTTGTGACATGTTAGTTGCCTTCCAGAGGCAAAAGAGTGAGAACGTGTTAAGAGTGTCTGTTACGCGCCAACATTAAGTTTTGTTTCAAACTGTAAAAAAGTGCACGAAATGTAAAAACAGTATATGGCGATGAAGCAGTGGTATTGAAGGCTGTTTACAAGTGGTATGAGCGAATTCAAAAGCGGTAATAAGTCGGTTGAAAACAAGCAACGATCGAGACGTCCTAAAATAGAAAAAAAAAAAACGTGCAAAAAGTTGTACAAATACTTTGTTCAAAAAGGCGAATGACTACTCGAGAGCTTTTCGGAGAAATAAGTATCTCGCACAGGCCCACGAAAAGCATTTTAATCGCCTATTAAATGAGCAAATGGCTTCCTTGTTCACCTGCGTGTTACACCTTGCTTTTGATCTCCGAGTTTTTGGCCGAAAAAATCATTCTTCTCTGTTCACATTCGCTGTACTATCCAGATATAGCACCATACGACTTTTGGCTCTTCCCAGAAACTAAAACCGTGCTTAAAGAAAACATTTTGACACCATTTCTGACATTTTGAGGGTCACGAAAAAGCAGCTGAACTCTTTTCCAGAAGAAGCCTCCCAGAAATGCTTCCAGTCGAGGATTGAATTGGGTTAAGTGTATTGCTAGCCATGGACAGTACTTAGAAGTAGATTAAATTCCATTTAAGCTTATTTATTTGTTTCTAATAAAATTATTCACTGTATTTTTGATGACACCTCGTAGATGTATTACCTCAAGTTTGAGTATTGAATTCTCATCGCTTAAAAGTGTACCATAGTTTCACTGTTAAACAGTGCTCATTTGTCTTTTATTTAACATACGTTCCATGCTATTATGAATAAACAAACTCGAGCTATTTAACTTTGAAATCGGAAAATGAAAAAAAGAATGAAAAGAAGAAAGAACTATGAGCGAATGAAAATGAAATCTTTAAATTTTACGTCCCACGTTTTTGCCGGTTAGGCTAAAGGGGACGGTGATTATGAGAAATGATTGAAATGGTGGAATGAAGAAAGTGTGAGGAAACGGGAGAACCCCGAGAAAACCCACGCACACGGTGTTTGTCCACCACAAAGTTCACTTGGCGGGGGCTGGGACCGAACCCGGGACCCCAAGCACCAGAGGTGAACGCTCTACCACTGAGCTACCGCGGCCCCAACTTTGAAATCGGGTAGATCATTTACAATAGACCTCAAATTCAAGTTGAGTACAATAAATCTGGGTTATTTTACATTGCATTAAATTTGTGTTTCCTAGTATGTCTTGTACTTGGTATAAAATTTCTCGATTCTAACTGAATTTTATACACCAAATGTTCGCGGAATTCATTTGCTCATTTGAACAAATCACTCAGATCAGTCTTAAAACCTATCATATCTTTGAAACGAGTTGAAGTGCTTTCAATCGGTTTGGACAATTTCCTCACAACGTCGTCTTTATGAAAGAATGATTGTTCAACCGTTTCCTTGAATCGCATGGTGCGAGAAACCCTTTTATAGAAGACACCTATGTAGCCATCAACGTCAACTTCTATTATTTTAGCCACGTATAAACGGAATGATTTCGCTTTTCCATACACTTTGACCACAACAAAGTCACCGACTGCAAGCTCAGCTGGAATATTGTCGTTCTCAATTTCCGATTCACCACTGGATAGGGTTAGTGAAAATTCATAGTCGTCACTGCTCTCGTGAAGAGAAAATTGAGATTCTGATTCAGATGATGACAGTTCTTCACCAATTTTCTTTTTCGGATTACCAGTATTTTGAAAGAGTCTCTTTTTGGATTGTTTTGGTTTGTAGACATTTTTCTCTTGATCTACCTTCCTCTGTCGTAGTTCTTCAAGTCGTTCCTTGTGTGGTGTTGAAGTGAGAAGAGTCGATTTTAGACTTCTTCCTGTACGGTTTCTTTTAACACTTAGGCCTATTTTCGGAAGTGGAATAATATCATAGGGAGACACGGGTGACTGATCAGAATTAGAAGTTCCAGGCTCAAAGTGTTGCAGTGCAGCTCTGTTACTTGTTCTATCAACGGAAGATGGTCCAGGGATAGAATTACCGGGAGCAGTCACCTTATCGGAAGTTGAAGCCTCAAATGTTGCATTGTCCAGGGCAGACTTTTGTATGCTTCCATCAGAAGAAGCGGAAAGCAGAGTTGTAGGATGTTTCAAAGGAGCCGTGGAACGTATTCCATCTGAGGAGCTGGAAGAGACAGGATTAGGATTTCCTGGAATAGTTGCGTTGGTGGCTTCATTACCCATTGTTTCTGAAAGAGGAAGTTGAAAGTTTTCCAGCGATCTGTCTTCAAAACAGATTATTCCACGCAGGTCAGGATCTTCAAGATCAACCGTGTCAATTTCAATTTCTTGTTCTGTTACTGAAGCTGGTAAAAAGTCTTCATCAGTGAAAATATTGATATCCAGCGGATGAATTCCCGTTACTCGAAATCCATGAGTAGCTTTCTCTACTGTGGCTGTCTTCTCGAACGCTCGACTAAATATACCTGCTACATAATACTCCGTCAATACTTGACCAGGATTTGATGTGATCCAATTGTCGCACAAATCATCATAATAAGCTTTCAATGGTCTAAAGAAAGCACGGTCCAAAGGTTGGGTTCGGTGACTGCTATGAGGAGGAATACTAACCATGTGTATGTTGTTTTTCTTGGCCAAAGTAATAGCCTGGAGTGAAACATGCGATATATGATTATCTAAAATAAGCAAAACTGGGCTTTCTGCAGAAGGTTGAGTGTGTTTTTTGAAATGATCTAGATAAACTAAAAATGTCTCCACATTCATGTAACCAGAGTCGGTCACAGCCATTGCAGAACCGATTGGCCCATCTTTCAGAAGAAGTGGATTGTTCCTTTTTCGTGAAAATATGAAAAAAGGTGGAACATAATGTCCTGTAGCACTCATCGCACAAGCAACTGTCACTGTTTTTCCTTTGTCAGCAGACACATTTTTTGACACTTCTCGTTTACCTTTTGGAGCAACATGTTTAGGTAATTTATTCGGGACGGTTTGGAAACCACTTTCGTCCATGTTATAGATACGATTTGGCGGGAAGTGATACTTCTCCTGAATTTGTACCAAATTTTGAAAATACTGAGTCATCTGTTGCCTGTTGAATCCCATTGTTCTAGCAACACTTGTCTTTCTCGGAGTCCGCAGAGAGAGATGATTCCTCTTCATAAACTCCCTTGTCCAGTCCCTGCCAGCTAACTTCGATTCCTTTGAGAAGGAATGTGTGATTCCATTTCTTTCTGCATATTCGTAAGCAAGGAACCGTAGAGACTTCAATGTAAGTCCATAAAAACGGGCATCTAAATCTTTAAGATGTTGCACTATTTCCTTTTCTTGCTCTGGGGTGAACACACGTTTGAAACGTCCAAGTGACTTAACTCCGTTACCAACTTTTAATCTTTTACGAACTGTTGACTCATCAAATCCCAGAACTCTGCCGATTTCTCTTACAGACATACCATCTGCTTTCATTTGCTGCGCTTGTTGAAGAAGAGCATCGGTCAGCGGTCTTAAATCTTGTCTCTTTCTTTTGTAGTTCCTGCAACGAGAACGTGAAATTTGTATGAGAATTTCTAGCATTAGAAAATATTCTTTTTCAGAGATATTATAAACATTTGACAATAGTTCAGTGTATTCTCACGATTGCATGCGGTGTTGCCAAGAGACGATACGAGAAGAGACTTTGAGGCTGTCTCGTCTCGTCAAAACGCTGTATCGTCTCGTGTCTCGTCTCAAAAATAATTGGCCCGTCTCTTCTCGTTTTTGATCAAGATGAGACGAGACACGAAAAAGTCTCGTCTCGTGGCAATATTAAAGCATATATGATACCAGTCGAGACGAGAGTTTAAAGCTGTGTCGTCTCTTCTTATGAAAACACTGTCTCGTCTCGTTTTCGAGACGAGACAGGAGACGAAAAATGTCTCGTTTCCTGGCAACACTAATTACATATTACTGTTAGATCAAAATTTTATGGCTGAAAAGTAGGTCTACACTATGCTCTATTTTAGTTCAGTACTATAATTAATTCAGAAGGTATCAACATAAAAGGTCTAAATTTCCTTTTAGTTTCACACGATTCGACAAAGGAACAAACAGGAAAATTTTAAAAACATAATAGAGGTTGTATTCAATACATCGATATTCAAAACACAGGAAACTACCAAAATTTAAAACATTGACACTTCCAAAATTCAGCTAACGTCATGTTAGGTTAGACTTCCTTAGAAATAAGATTTTCGCTATATCGGTGTTTTGAGTGTCGCTCTCTTAATAGACACCCACTTAATGAAGTATATAAAGTCTGATATAGCCTATATGCAATTATAAAGTATGCCTAAGACAGAATTAATTTTTGAACAGAAGAAATTATTTAGTAATTCAATATGAATCCCCAACCACAAGCCAAATTTGGTATTGATTTAACTTAGTCCGTTAGTCTGTAGCCTCGAATATTAGTCTTCTTTTACACAGCACTTGCACAGCATAGTCACCGACATATGTATCGATATGGCCTATGTATATAGGTAGTAAGGTAGATTTTTCGAAGAATATATAACTTTTTATTTAAAAAACGTTCGAACGGGGTAAAGGTCCGCAGCGGATTTTTACCCCACTCTCTCCGCGGATTTTTACCCCATTTTGCCATTGTGGAAAACTCTGCTAATTCCCGCCAAACAACAATAGAGCTCGATGAACTGCCTCCATTAAAAAAATAATAAATCTTTAGGTATATCAAAAGAAACATAATAATACATAAATCTATAATAACACCGGCGTCAAAGAAGTGCATTGTTTATTCTAAATTACATCAAACTATGCGAAAACGTAACTTACCTCATAGCTTTAAAGGTTTTAGTTGTAAAGCAACAAGACTTCGTATGTCACCTCTCCTTGATGATAACTCGTGATCTGAAAAGCAGTGGTGCCAGTTCAATTCTAAACTAACCTGCAAACGCCCTGCGGATCTTTGCCCTCCGCGGATCTTTGCCCCCAAATACCCTACTCCTTAGGGCATTCCGTCAGATTTTGTCCCTTAACCTCTATGCACTTGTCGGCTTGTCGGTAACGACGATTCTTCCGAAGCGCTAAAAGAGCAGATTGTTAAGCATGTATGTAGTAATAGAATTAACACAAAGGTGAGGAAAGCAAAAGCAAATACCTTGTCCATCATGAGTTAAAGCTCTTTTTTGAACACAAAATCGATCTAATTAAATTCCAATTTCTGAACTCTGTCACTACTTCGATCACATCTAACTTTAACAATGTCAACAAGTATTGTAGTTACGTTACATTTTTTTATATAATCATTGTTGTATAATTACTAAAAAAATGAAGTTCGATTTTTTAAAATTTTTAAAATTAAAATTCTTTGTGGAAAGTGAAATTGTTGTGTAATTGTTAACTGCAACTAGATCTTAAAATTTTTAAAATCTTAAATGCAGCTAAACAGATGGACGTATTTATTTTGCATAGCTTTTAGTTCTCTAGCAACGTTAAACTCTTAACAAAATTATTACTATTAGTGCTATGCTAATTTTAGTGACATTATTATTATTATTATTATTATTATTATTATTATTATTATTATTATTATTATTATTATTATTATTATACTGCCAAATTATGTTATACATAAGAGTAGGAAGATTTATGTCCATCTGCCAACAGCTATCAAAGCAAAAACGATAAGATATCGATAAGTGGTTTCGTGCAATTGACGCAGTACCCCATTAATAGGTTTCATCTACTCAGATAAACCCTCACTAAAACCAAAAGTTGTTCAAATTAATCATTTCCTGTTTTAACGTTGTTCGAGATAAAACAATAACGGTAATAGACAGCCACAAACACATCACAGCAATTGATTCAATGTCTCAAAGAAACATACCATCAAAACCCATACACTCTACCAAAAGCAGAACTGCTGATATTTACTAGGGATAGCAAAATCCGGAATTTTTACTTTCCGAAATAAGGACATTAAAGTCGTATAAAGCCTGGACTATGAAAATATTCCGGAAATCGGAAAAAATTCGGAATTAAAAATATCCGTAATTCAGGAAATTTCCTGATTGGGAAAAAATCCGAAATTCGAAAAAATCCGGATTTCGGACATTTCCGGATTTCCGAAAGATTCAAATTTCGGAATTAAGAACATATCCAGTTTTCGGGAAAAATCCAAACATTTTTCAAATCCTGATTTTTTTTCGAAACCTGATAGGTAAAATTTCCGTTTCCGAAATCCGGATATCGGAAATTTTGGCGTCCTTAATACAGGGCGTCCCAAAAGCCAGCTAACCAGGTATTTAAGACCATATGAATAAAAAGAAATAAATGCAATGAGAAGGAACGTTCTTTGGAAGAGAAAGCTCTATATATTGAAAAAATTTTCAGACACAAACATGTTTCTTGTCATGCATGATTTAATAATAAACATTAAAAATGTTGCCAGAGTCAGAAAAAATTGCAAATCGATTATATTCTATCACAGAAGCCATATCCGTAAATTTTTTCAATATATCTCAATGCTACCGAACAATCTGGATGCCCATGTATTGAATTTGACAGAAGAAGTACATTGATGAAGTCTTACAAACAGTGCACACGTGTATTATTGAGCTATTCACAAAATCCATGTTTTTAGAATGAACCACGTTGGCAACACTGCTGCTGTTAAGTTTCACTGACAGATGGGTTTGAGCTCTAGCTACCACACTAAGGCACTTTTAACGAAAAAAAAAAAAAAAGATTGATTTTTTAAGGAAATATCTGATAACGTACATACACCTTGCAACCCTGAAATGTAGCTATTAGTTTTTTGTTTGTTTCATGTGCCTAGAATAGTTGCTACCCAGTTAGCTGTTGTTCGATAGGTGATGGTGTCTAATGCGCTGAAGGGCTTTTCAAAATGAATTCTCCGCGCAGGAAAGAGTTGTATATTGTGCAACCATACTTCCTTACAGTGTCACATTCTGGTGTAAGAGTAGCATTTAGTGTAAAGTTCCAAACTCTCCTTTGCCACAGAAATCAACCCTTTTTTTCCCTTGTTGAAAGATTTCGCGAAACTGGATCAGTAGCAGACAGGTTATGTTCAGAACTCCCCTCTGTTTTGGTGGCTGACGTTATGCAGCGTGTTAAACAAAGAATTGTGGCATCACCAAAGAAGTCAGTTAGGAAGCTCGCCTCAGAATGTGATTTACGCAATTCAACTGCGCACATGGCTGTACGGAGAAGTGAAATTTTATCCATATAGGGTTGATGTTGTGCATTAATTGAAAGAGGTGGATTTTGCATCACGGTTGCGTTAATGTCGTTGGTTCCAATCTTTAATTAGAAATGGTATCAATGTTCTGAATACCGTATTTCTTCATCCACGAACCTTGGTTTCAATTAATTGGCTATAAAAACAGCCAGAAGTCGAGATTCTGGGCCACAGAAAACTCTCACCAGTTGTATGAACACACCCAAAAAATCAGTGCGTGGTGCGCAATATCGAGGTGTCGTATTGTCGGACAGTTATTCTTTGAGACAACAGTGGATACGGCTGTGTACGGGGATCTCATAATGCAATCGATTGCTGTCCTGGAAGAAGATAAACGTGGTTCATGGCTGCAACAAGATGGAGCAAGTTGCCACACATCCAACGATTCACTTCTTATGCTGCGCGAATTTTTTGGCGATTCTCTGATTTCCAAAGATGTATGGCAGAGTCGGTCTCCAGATTTGACGTCTGCTCACTAATTCCTGTGAGGTTACTAAAAGGAGAAAAAATACCAAAATAAACGCAGGACTAGAGGATCTTAAAAAAAAAAAAAAAACATTACACAGGAAATTGGGTATATCGGTGCTGTAACCCTAAGAAAGGTGTCCGAAAATATGATAAAACGTACACACTTATGTATCTAAGAAAATGGTCGACATTTTGAACACTTCCTTTGATCATTTCATGTGATTTGTAGTCATTTGTCAATTTCAGGGTTGCAAGGTGTATGTACGTTATCAGCTATTTCCTTTAAAAATCAACTTTTTTTTTCGTTAAAAGTGTCTTAGTGTGCTAGCTAGAGCTCAAATCCATCTGTCAGTGACACTTGACAGCAGCAGTGATGCCTACGTGATTCATATTGTAAAAACATGGATTTTGTGAATAGCTCAATAATACACGTGTGCAAAGTTTGTAAGACTTCATCAACGTAGTTTTTGTCAAATTCAATATATGGGCATCCAGATTGTTCGGTAATTTTGAGAAATGTTGATAAATTTACGGTTATGGCTTCTGTGGTTCAGAATAATCGATCAGCACAATTTATTTCTGACTCTGGCAACATTTTAGTTTATTATTAAATAACGGATGGCAAGAAACATGTTCATGTCTGAATACTTCCTCAAAATATATGGCTTTCTGTTGCAAAGAGCGATCCTTCTCATTCCATTTAGTTCTTTTTAGTTATATGGTCATAAACATCGGGTTCGGTGACATTTGGGACACCCTGTATTTATTAATACTTCCGGTTTAAATACTGATTTCCACAGACAAAAAGAGTAAAAATATATCTTGAAGATGTTTTTCTAGTTGATTCATCTTTCCTATAATAGGTTCCATCTTCCTTGTTAACCCTCTATTTAAGCCGGAAGTAGTACAAATCAATCTTTTCCGGTTTCAAAATTGATCGACATAGAATAAAAGCGGAACCAGATAGTGATAATCTAATTTTTGCAATTAATTCAGCATACTACCAAAAGAATATATCATCAACACCAACAACATTACCGAAAACATTTATTTTTTTTAAGTTACTAGTCATTTCGTTAGCAATATTTATAGCATATCTATTCAACAAAAAACTTAAGAGATTTTGGAAAGCGTATTTTCTTCTTAAACACAGATTCAGCGTCAAAAGGGTCACTTATGTCTCGACTTTTAACTGTCTGTTCAAGCCGGAAGTGTACAAAATCTATGATTTTTTTTTGGTTGCAACACTGATCACATAGTGCATAAGATGGTAATAGACAAGACTAAGCGGTTTTTCGATATGGATTCAGTCTGCAAGATGTTTAACCTTGATTTCATTATTCAAAAGTCAAGACGGTACACATCCCAAGGTCTAGAAATCCCACGTCCAAGCCTGCAAAAAAATTCAATTGATCTCTGTAGTCACCAGATTTGAATTCTTTCGACTCTTTTTATGGGATCTTATTAGTGCTAAAGTATACAGAAATAATCCCAAATCGTAGAACAAACTAAAGACCAGCATCGAATACGATTTTTTTTTCGTTGCGTTAAGTGTTCTCCCAGCAGTAGTGCCAAAGGGCCTATCCGCTTGCAAAGATGTAAATTGCACAAATCTCAGAAAAAAGAATAACGAAATTCCTAATTGAAAGCTTATTGGAAAGACATAATGAAGAGCTTTAAAAAGTTGTATAGCACATAGATAAAACATTGTCAAAAGTCAGATTGGTTAAAAAAAATCAATAATAGTAAAGCATATGCATCTTCTGCGATTTACCCAGGATGCACCAAGCACAGGTTACATGTTTGAAATATCTCACATCTGGCTTTGGCATCTCCAGACTCGATCTACTACGCAACGTGACTTTTGACCTGATCACGTTCCAAAGCCTGGTCCTTATGGCAAAGCAAATCGGATAAACCCTTTTCAGCTACGATTGCATAAACTAGTTGCTGTATAAGACAAACACATTAAATATGTACTATAAATGACACTGTCTCTAGCTGTTATTAAATTTTATACGTATAAGCGCTCTATGTTTTTTTTTTTTAATTTTGTTAGCGCTTGGCTTTTAAAGTTGTTAGGTAAATTTTGTGCCATCCTGTCTAATGCAATGGTTCTCAACCTTTTTTGAATAACGACAGTCTTTACTGTACACCTCGACATCGCGACACTCTTAATTGTTATAATAAAATTGCATAACTTTCACGTCAGTGGAATAGACAGAATTTCATCGAGTGGCTGTCAAACATTCAACCTAAAGTCCTTTCAGAATATGCATGATTTATGTATATCTTAATATAGCACATGTTTCTTTTACCATAATATCTTGCTCAACGGGCTTAAAATCACAAAATCCTCCTTGCGGTGTACGCCACTAATAATAGTGTAAAACTATAAGTTTCTGAAAGAAATAGTGTTTCTATATACAACCTCTGACACTAAAGTTCAGTGAATGAAGTCGCTGTGCTCAACCTGGCAACACTGGCACAACGAAACATTGCACACGAGTAACGACAGGTGCCGCCATTGTGGACCCACCGTTGTTCAGTTGTGAGTCAACTGTGGTCTGTGTGAGATGCGTTATACCAGGGGAGTGTTAGTGTGTCCGGTTCCAAACTGAAGCAGTAAAATGAACGAACAAAGGATCAATTTTAAGTTTTGTTTTAAACTTGGCAAGAAACCAAACCAATGATACGCTGGTACACTTTTATGAAGATTAAGTTGTGTCCTTGAAGTGTGTTTACGAGTGGTTCGTCCGTTTTCCGAGAAGGGCGGGATAGTGTTTGTGATAAAAACCCGTAGCGGAATGCCGTCAAGCTCTCGCACAAACGAAACCATTGAAAAGGTGAGGTCATTAATCATGAACGATCGCCGATTAACTGTGCGAATGACTGCTGAGGAATTGAACCTTAGCCGTGAATCTGCGAAATTTATCCTCACTGATGACTTAGGGAAAAGGAAAACTCTTGTCGACCTGTGCCACATTGCTTGACTGATGACCAGAAGCACGCACGTGCTTTTGCCTCAGGATTTTATCGCTATGACGAATGAAAATCCAAATTTCTTGAACTGTATTGTTGCTGAGAATGAACCCTAGTTTGTGAGGTACGATCCAGAAACAAAACTCCAAAGCATGGAATGGCGTTCTCCTGAATGACATCGTCGGAGAAAGGTCAAAGCAGAAAAATCACGCATCGAAACGAAGCTAATTTTTTTTTCTTTTTTTTGGTCAGTAATGGAATAATCCGCAAGGAATTTCTACCTGAGGGAACAACATTGAATGCTGCTACGTACGTTGAAATTTTGAGACTTCCATGAAACGTGTACAAAGGGTACGAGCCCAGCACTCAGAACAAGGTTCAGGGTTTCTGGTTAACGAGAAGGTTTCCGGAAGAAGACTTCTCAAAAAGTTTCTAGGACATACACGGTGTATACAGCTGTGCTCAGCGTTGCATAGCTGCGGGAAGGGCTACTTCGAAGGACGTAAGGTAAGTTTCACTCATATTCTATCTATTTTCTATTTACGGGATGATTCCCCGAACTTAATTGTCAGAGGTTGTAGTACTGAGCAGTGTTACTGCCGTCGGAGGCGCTGAGTATTACAATTTGTGTATAAATTGATTCTGACTAATGGGCTCATTTAATCCCCATATTTCACGACACTCTTTATGGAACTGCGCGACACATCAGTGTGTCACGACACAACGATTGAGAACCACTGGTCTAATGTAATACAGTGGGACCTTGGTAAATCGAACCTGAGTGAATAGACATGTATTCGTGTTACCAAGCTTTTCAAGTAATCAAGGTTTCCACAATAAAAATTCGAGAGACCGAAGTTCTGCGTTTCTCATTAACCTCTATAACTCGAAGTTTTATTCGTTCAGCCTTTAGAATTTGAAGTTCTGAAAGTTCTTTAAATTAAAAGGAAGGCTTCTAAGTTATTCTATTGACTGAAGTCTTTGCCGGTTTAATGTACCAGAGTAATCTTTTTCATGATTATGATCTAATTGCGAGCGAATAACACAAATTAAAGAGTTTAGGGTTACGAAACACTTACATGTTCTTCTCGTACATTTATATCTTTCAACCACACCGACGAGACACTTATGGAAACAAAATTTGTAACCATCTATCACCAACAGTTGCTTGCCCTTTTCACTTGGTATCACTTCAAACTCCATCGCTGGCACACAATAAACTGGTTTCTTGCAAGTGAGTAGCGACACCTGCAGGAACTGTGTGAAAGCAGCCCAGAAATCAACACGGAGAGTGAGGGTTCCTAGTGTTGGGAATCAACTCGGATGTTATCGTTAGACTAACTTGTCGAATGCGGGAATCAATTCGTACACTACCAAAACCCTAAGGGACGCAAAACGTCAGCAGCGGTATTATGAACTAATGTGGGCCCGTTATAAGTAAAGTTATCCCATTAGGTATTTGCAATTATGCACTAATTGTAAACGTCCCTCCTAATCTTTATTATGTTAATGAAATCTTTGATGAATGTAGTAAGAAGGTCTATGTAATAAGGAGGGGTAAATGCCACTATAAGGAGATGAGCGTATGGTAAAATGACAAGTATTGAAAAAGGATACCGGTACCATTTTTGTGTATATACTGTGCATATTATTTATTTTATTTCTATTCATGTATAGGCAGGGAACTCTCGACTCAGCCTTTCTGCCCTCATTTTTCCCAGGATACTTTGCGGTCGGTGACGTCATGTGGAGGTTTCGCCAAGAATGTTATAAAACAGAAGATCTGCCCATAACACAACAGCGTGAAGCCATAAGTCACATCCATTCGTATCCTATGATTGGTGATTTTCTTACCTGTGAAAGGTCATTTCAAGTATTTTTTTCTCACTCCTATTTGTACACCCATACGTGTAGCATATAACCACTGTATAATATAAATCTGAAGCAGACTTAAATAAAAATTAACGACAGAACACACTACATGTCTACGTATCAAGATCGAAAGTTTTGAGCCAAAAGACATGGCATGGCGGTGATTCAGGTACCTAATAGGATGAAGATACATATGGGAAGATCCTCTATTTTATAACATCCTTGGGTATCGCGAGTATCGTTCAAGAGAACAAGTGAAGTACTGCATAAACAATTATGCAAATTGGTATCCTGTTTCAAGATGGACAAAAGTACCTCCACAAGACGCCACGGACAGGGAAACAATAAGAACGCTAAACGCGAAACGTGGCTACCTGTTATTTTATATACCTTGATGTATAGGTATCAACCTAGTATGCATAAAGAAGATGTGTTCAATTTCATAAGATTTGAAAATTCAATGTAAAATTCTGGATTCTATCCCGGTTTACAAAAAAAAAAAAAGATAATTTTAAAATTTACAGAAGAAATATATAATGCTATTTAAAAAAAGAAGTATATAAGTAATCAAAATGTATTAGGAATATTTCTTCTCACATCCCCAATAACGTTAAAGAACGTAATCAAAACCGCATGCTTGCAAGCACGTAATAGTTCATAAGGACGCCTTGATTACCTCAATTTCTGTCAAAATACAATGTGTTAAGTCATAATCTTCGACGACAAAAGTATTTCAAGGTGTAACACATGAAACGCATAGCAACGCAGGGTTTTTTCACTAACTTAGTTCACCTAAATATCCACCATCGCTGACGCGCCTGCTCTCCAATGCTACTGCGCGGGGTCCCCTATTCCGCTTTTACGCTAACTCGGTTAAATCAATTCGTGCTTTTTAGTAATCACCTAGAAGTTAGTTGGTGATTTTGCCTTGTCGCTTTCAAGGGATATATCAATACGCTATATTTATAACCCATAAGACTTAAGCCCTCCTAGAGTGAATCTGCACCCAGGGTAACTAGGAATGCGACTCTACCAGCAACACAATAATAATAATAATAATAATAATAATAATAATAATAATAATAATAATAATAATAATAATAATAATAATAATAATAATAATAATAATAAGGTAATAAGGTAGCAGGATTGCATTTCCTGATGTAACATGAATTGAAACTTGTTTCCGTAAACTGGAATAGCACAAGATTCTGAACGTTGATATGGTAAATATACATTATTTGGATTAGGTACCTTGATATTTATGATAAAAATGTTAGTTCAAGAGCTCTTTCGTAGCTAAGCGGTTAACATGTGCGATTTTGGAGTAGAAGACAACGGTTCGACTCCAGCAGGAGCTCATGTGGTTCATACCCCGCGTTACGCTGTAGATCCACATCTCATATAGCCTCGCTGCTAAAAGGGAAGCTAAACTCAAATAAAAAATGTGTGATCTATACAACAAAAAATAATGGCTTTCGAATTAGTAAAACAAATACCTTTTAAGTGGCGAAATTGCCAGAGAAGGTATAGAGAATTTACTTCAATATTATCTGCAACATGATTATTATTTATCGGAAGACAATGACGCTTGAAAACTATTTTCTAGTTCACACAGTTGTTATGCTTCACTGCTAACAGTTTTAGTATTGTTTGTTTACGTTTTCTTATGAGAATGATGTATGTTAATTTATCGAAATGTTAACTTATTCTAGATCTGCACCTATAATTTAATTCTCATTTAATTTCATAATTTAGTTTGTGTTAGAAGAAAAAGAAGATAATAATTTTAAAATAATTATTAAATAGCCATAGAAGTAAATAAGTGGAATATAAACAACTGAAGAAAAATCTAGGCTGCTACGTATAATTTTTTTTTTAAATAAAATATAACATTTGCCGTTTAAAAGTGGTATTAAATATTTGAAGAATAACTGATACCAAAATTGGGTAATAATTATTAACTATATAAGCATTAATTTAGTTAATAGAATAGTTTAGACTTGCGACAATTTAAAATGTATGAAAAAAGAGGACTGTATCTTTAATTAATATTTATATAAGTAGTGGCTATCAAAAATAATCTGGTGATCATAACTCGGTGCATTAGAGTGAATTTAGTGTTAAGACAACACTTAGGCAGAGTTTTACAGTTAAAAAGGAAGAGAGACAGACTCTTCCATCTCCTAAGAACTTTATCTGGTGACACCTTACCATTTTATTTTCAATCTTTATTAACTTTCAGTTCAATTGTGGTGTTTCAAAGAGGTGAAAAATAATTAATTGTTAGGATTTTGTACACTTTACTTGGTTAATTGTTTCTAGTGGAAAGATTTCATAATATCTTGTAACACATTATAACTACTAGCCAACATGGCGGATAGCAATGATATGGAGATAGTCATCAATATGACTGACTCCAGTATATCAGACAATAAGATTACACAAGAAGTCCCTAATGCGAATGGTATTCAATATGCTCCGACTCAAAGTACGAATATCATTTCAGCTCCACAAACATATATTTCAACCCATGTTCAAAGAATTTCAAACGACTCTAAGAAAGATAATGTATTTATTCGGAATCAATATAATAGCATGCATACGGGTCCCTACTTTGTATTTATTAAATCAAATACAAAAGATTTGGGTAGAAAACATCTTATGGCCATAAGTCGGAAATTATATTAGGCATCGAAGACATTAAGAATTTTGAAACAAAGTTCGGATAATCTCGAGAAATATATTTAACAACAACACGGGCTACTTTGGGAATAGATGTCGTCTCCAGGATAATAGTTCGAAAGCGGAAGATATTAATTTGAACTGGGCAAGAAAATAATCATACATAAATATACCTGTACTATTCCATTTATATATGTATCTTTGCAAAATGTTTAATATCATGTATCCATTCAGTACTTATATAATGCAGAATACTTGCCTCTTCTAAATTGAATTATTGATTTTATTGGGTAATGTAAATCAGTAAATCCAATAAGGTACTTTAATTTTGTACCATATTCCAAAACTACAGTGAGTCATGGCTTTCTTGCTAAGCTAGTACCGCGCAATGTGAATAAGGATTTTCGTGGTGCATCTGTTATCACTGTCAGGAAGACCCAGAATCTTCTGAAACAAAATTCTTTGCACATTTCTAGTAAATGTGGTGGCGACTCTCAATTGATGCGTTACTGGAAAATTCGAGGCGTATCCGAAAAGTAAGTACCGGTTTGCAAAAAATATAGTCAACGTCTCTTAAAAAAAAAAAAATTGTCACAAGAAAGAGCATATCTTACACTACCTTTCCACATAGTTTCCACCGTTGTTGAGGCACTTGTAGCGGTGGATCAACTTATCTAGTCCTTCCTCATAGAACGATGCCGCCAGTGAGTTTGACACTATATGCCGCCAGTGATGAGAACCATTGCTGCAGAGCGAGTTTCACTTCATCGGGAATTCGCCTGAAAGCGGTGTCATAGTTAAACGTCTATTCTCACGGATTTGTTCATCGATTTTCCTCATCAAGTCATCGTTGACAACAGAAGGCCGACCACTCCGGGGCTCATCGTGGACATTAGTTCGACCCTCACTAAGCATCCTTATCCACTTTCTCACCATTCCATCAGTCATTGCGTTTTCACCATAAACGTCTTTAATTTTGAAGATGAATTTCTGCCGGTTTCACATTCTTTGCGTTTAAAAATCGAATTACCGAACGAATCTCACAGTCGGCGGGATCGTCAATTGTCTTAGACATTTTAAACTTGCACTGTAAACACAACACTACACAGAGCAACCAAAATGGCGTCAGTTGAGAGCAGACGAACAAGGACGACTAGCGCGCATGCGCGGAAGGCCGATCGCAGTGCAGCAGCTGCGGGAATGCGAAACGGTACTTACGAAACGCTTCGTAATATACATATACAAATAGTGCGTTCATTTACAGTTGCGACTGGTGCATCGCGCAGTATCTAGATATAAATTGGGCACTTTTCACTCAATATTATTAGTTAAATGATATAACTAGTTATTCTAACACATTATTAAATTGATAAGTTTATTGGTCGTTACATACATTGATAACTATGTTACCTTCTGCGTTAGTTTTGACTGTCTACAAGGAAAATATAGTACCTAGACCAAGGTCTCTCAACCTGGAGACGCGAAGATAAGCGGGAGAGCTAAATATAATTATTAGCCAACAGCAGAAAATGTTTTTAAATATTATTTTGAATGTTGTTCTGATAGGCATATATTTAGTTTTATACATACTGTTAAGAACAACAAAAATTAGATCTACGAAGCATTTCCAACAGCTGTAGAGTTGTTTAAAACTCAATTTAAATGAAAGGCGTATGATATGAAACTAATGAGAACTGCATATTGAAGTACCAGTAAAATAGAAATGCAAAAAAACCTGCATATTGAAATATAACTAAAATTGAAAGCTAATAAGGTACTTGAGCATGGTGTGAATTCACTAGTGCGGCAATGTTCGGTTCAATCTTCATGACACCCATTATCAAGTCATTCAAAATACTCTATAATTTTCTTAACAACTATCCAAGTTGTTTTTTTAACCAAAATTAGAAATCACTTCATTTTTTTTATCATATAACACAAAATTAAGGGAATTATCAAGTGTTAAAATTTTCAAACGGCCTCCATTTTGAAACAGTATGGCGGATCGGATTCGATATTTGTAATATGAAAGAACTGACCAAATTTGGTTTTAATATATTTGCTTTTAGGAAAGTTACTCTATCCATTATATGCATGGAATGGATTGTACTATTATAGAAATAGATGGATGTCGTGAGATCTCCGCAATATGTACGAGGGGCATTCAATAAGTAAAGAGACAAATTGCTATAGCTCAATAAAGATTTATTTCAATCTTTCAAAACTAAGGATATTTTTCAATATAATCACCCTTTACAGTTATGCATTTGTCCCATCTTTCTTGCAGCTTCCTAATTCCCTTGGCGAAGAAATCTTTCGATTTACGCCGAAGCCACCTTTGCACCGCTGCCTTAACTTCCTGATTGTTAGCAAATCTTTCTCCACGTAGGGCGTCCTTGAGTGGTCCAAATAGGTAAAAATCAGATGGGGCGAGGTCTGGGCTGTAGGCAGGATGAAGTAAGACCTCCCAATTCTTGAAGCTTATCTTGGGTCAGCTGGGCTGTATGAGGGTGGGCGTTATCGTGCTGAAGAATTACTCCTTTTGACAAGAGTCCACGGCGTTTGCTCCTGATAGCTGGTTTAACTTTGTGTTTAGCATCTCAGAATAGTATAGGCTATTGATAGTTCGCTGATCTTAAAGGAAATCGCAATAGATTCCAAAAGATGGTCAGCAGCACTTTACCAGCGGAAGGTTGAACCTTGAATTTTTTGCGAACTGGAGAGCTAGTGTGTTTCCACTCCACACTCTGCCTTTTGGTCTCAGGGTCATAGTGATGGATCCAGGCCTCGTCGCAAGTCACTATTCTTTCAAAAAAAGCGTCTCCTTCAATCAAACTTCGTTGCGTTAAGGCTTGACAAATGGAAAGCCTTGATTCTTTATGAGCGTCAGTAAGCTGTCTGGGAATCCATCTGGCACACGTTTTTCTGTACTTTAAAATGTTCCTAATGACATTGTGAACAGTTCCAACACTTACTTGAACTTCCTCAACTATCATTTCAACAGTAATTCTTCTGTTATCACGAATAAGTCCGTCAATCCTCGATTGCAACGAAGAACCAGAAACTTCCACTGGACGTCCACATCGGGGTTCATCACCTACACTTGTTCGGCCATTTTTAAACCGATCAACCCACTTGTACACATTCGCACGGTTCATACAACTGTTACCGTACTGTCTCAACATTCGAGAAAAAATTTCACTTGGTTTTACACCTTCTGCGACTAAAAACCTAATGACTGAGCGCTGTTCTTCTAAGGTGCAATCTTCTAGAGGACTTGCCATGATGAATTGATATTTTTGAAGTTATGTTGACATAAAATTACGAAACAGCAGATCAGAGCATATCCCAAGGTTGACAGCTAACACCCCTGAAACAAAACAAAAAAAAAATGATTAGTGTTAAAAATATAGAATTTGTCTCTTTACTTATGTACTGAATGATCCTCGTATATTAAAAATTTCACACAAGCTTATCAGAAACCAGAAATTATAAGGAGGTCACTGGCAGGAGGATGTGATAAAATGAAAGTCGTGATAAGAATTAGGTTGAGCACTACTGGCCTAGACCATTGCAATCGAATTCGAAAGTAAACATAAATTAATGTAAGTAACAATCAGCTTCAAGAAAATAGAGAGTACAGTAAGAAAACCACGGAAGTCCAAAATCGATGAAGCGAAGAAAACCCGCTTTAACGTTGAAGACTATCAAAACCCATACTATTTGAAAATTTCTAACTTAAATATCTAGAAATATTAATTGTTTTTTGCAAACTCTAGTTACTACATAACACTAATTGAAATACTGGATTCTCTGTATTTGCGTTTGCTAAGAAAGAAAAAAAGTTTCATATACCTCTCCCTAAACTCGTTAATGTTAAAAGAGTTTTCTTAACAACAGACATAACACAATGTTTCGATTAATGTTTCACTAGATGCATTAGTAAGTTTGTTAAGAATTCGCAACATGGTCTGATTTTGTACTTAGGTCTAATGCCCATTTTCGTCAGACCCGGCTTCGACTCTCAGCAGGAGCTCCTATGGTTCAGATATCATGTCAAGTGCTAGATCCATACCTCATATAGCCTCTGTGTTAAAAGGAACGCTAAATCAATGAATCAATATATCATGCGAAGCCTACGTCGGTTGATTTTATGAATAAATGTGATTGCAGATAGGCGTAGTTAAAATGACATCGATCTTAGTTTTAACAAGATCTCACAGTGTTCTGTTTGTATCCATATGCATACTGTATAAGAAATTAAAAGAGTGTGGCAGACAATAATAATAATAATAATAATAATAATAATAATAATAATAATAATAATAATAATAATAATAATAATAATAATAATAATAATTGTTATGTATTACTCTATACGCTTACTTCAAATTGATATATTAATAAACAATAGTACGATATCAAATCATCACAAATACAAAACAAGTTTCAAATAAAGTAAGTTTTGAATCAAAATATTTTCATTCTTTCTGTATATATCTTCAACGAAACAATCGGTTCTCTGTATCACAAAATGACAAGGGGACAAGGAAGGAATTAATATTTTACAAAGTGACAACATTGTAAGTGACATTTACTAACAGCACTAAACCATTTTATGCAACAGTATTGGTAGTTTTACTCACTTACCCTTTCTCAGCTTCTAGACGAGAAAAGAAGAAATATCTTAAATCCGCCGCACAGTCATGTTTCAGTTCACAATAATAAATCTACTGGCTAAGTTAACAGCTTCTTGTGGGGTCACGTTTTATTTCTCGAACTTATTTTGGAACATTTCTGAAACACTCAACAATAACTAGACAGAAGACAGCGGAAATACAGTTTAGCTGTAGTTCTTCAATAAACGCTTTCATCCGGAAGGGGAAAGTTGAACTATAACTCGACAAGTTTCAAACCAAGATGCGCAGATCGCTGCGGAGCACTTCGTATTCCACCACCCTCCCCACTACTCTTCCATCCACTGATCTGGCCTTGAAAGTACCAGTGATACTAACTCAGCAAACTTATGCTACAACAAATATCACCTGCTAAAATAAATGACAAATATTACCGTGTAGCGTTATACCTACAGTATCGACTCGTAATTCTCATATCAGTGGTCCATTTCATTTAATCCCGCTTTCGAAAATGCGTTGCGGTGGTAGCTCTTCGTATTCTACGGTAGTATATTCTGCGTATGTTCGTTATTAAGCTTTAAAACGAAGAGAAACCAAAAGGCGAATGGCTTAATTTTCTGGATTCCACATTAAAGACTGAACTGACAGCCGAGCCTACTAGAACATTACGATACTGAACCAGGGGCGAATACAGAACGGGGGGCGCACCTTTCTGAAAGGGAAATATTTCTGTCTTACTTCAATGAGACGAGTTGACAAAAGTATTTTTGTCAATATAAGACAACAAATAAGCTGCTTTCGGTCTATTGTTAGTACAAACTATGTCTCAAGTGTTATAATGTTTAATATTTTGCGCCCCCCATCCTTCTGAGTAAGAATGAATAATTATTCAACTTCCAAGGCCAAAGATACAACTTGTGTAAAAAAAAAAAAAACTATAACAACTTATAACTAGTAGAGAAAACTTCTTTCAACGATTTCTTTTATTTCAGCTAGTTTCTCTTCCAGAAGTGCGGATCAAAATATTTGGTATAGTTGCAATTAAAATATTTGATTTAATTATCACCCTAGTTATATGTTCGAGGTCCCAAAGGTCATGTAGGCCCCCTATTGTATTTATGAATATACATTATTTGGCATAATTTGAATGCAATTTGCTTTAAAATCCTCATGTATATACCTTCTGCATCTGAATGCCCCCAACTTTACAGAGAAATCGGCGCCCTTGGGTCGGGCCTAAATGCTAACTCGAGTCGGGCCTCACATTATTAATTCACGGGCCCGGCCTGAGATGAAACCTACATTCACGCATCACATTCAGTACTGGCGTGTTGGCAAAGTAAGAGTGAAATAGGTGCAACAGAAACTGTTGGAAAAGGGCCACGTCTTATTATGGTCCATGCAGGAGGGGAATTTGGGTTTGTTGATAATGCTCTATTATTGTCCAAATCTAAGCAGAAAAAGTGGAGATTATCATGAAGATGAACAGTAGAAATTTTTCAAAATGGATCGATGAAAAACTACTTCCTAATCTTCCCGAAAACAGCGTTGTTGTCGTTGATAATGCCAGTTATCACAATGTTCAAATCAATAAAAGACTATCTATGTCTTCACTTAAAAGCGACATGATACAGTGGCTATCAGCGACAGACAAACCTATAAACGAAACCGAAATTGAAGCGGAGAATAGAGTAAATACATTGTGGAGAATGAACAAAAGACAATTTTTCTTAAGAATTCAAAATGTACCTTATGTGAAACAATACGCGATTGACAAGAAATTTATAAACGCGAGGCACACTATAATAAGACTTCCACCTTACCACGCAGACTTAAATCTTATTGAACTTGTGTGTGGGGGGGAAGGGGGAATAAAGAGCAAAGCAAGGCAATGCATTTCCGATTCACTGGATGAAAAGAAAGAATTACTGGGAAAGTTATTTAATGAATATTCACCACAGAAATGGGTAAAATGTTCTGAACACGTGAAAAAAATTGAAGATTCTTACTTTGAAAGAGACGGACTTATGGATGAGCGTGTAGATGAACTGATAACTAGATTTGGTGAAACCGATTCAGACTCAGATTCATCGGCCGATACAGATTCAGATGAGTGGGAGAGTGAAACTGAAGGAGAAATGGAAACTATTTAGAAGGTGATTTCTGTTATCATTTATTTATTTATTTTTCATTAAGATTCATTGCGAACTTTTCCACCTTTTAATTCATATATTACGTTGGTAAGGAATACCCCTAATCCTACTTAATTCATTTAATATTCAAAGAGAAAATATTAAAATGCATAAAAAATTTAGTGCAATCAATATACAGCATTTACACTCAAATGTCGTAGAAAATCCTCAGACCATTCCGCTCCCTCCAGATTGCAACACTGCAAAACATCTACGTCGCGGAGAAGGGAGTGGGGAAATGTAGGATTAGATGCGCAACAACTAGGCTGCAGCGTTCTGTTTACAAACTTTTTCACTAATACCAAAATTTTTGTACTCTGGTTTCTTCTCCTGAGCGAAGTAAATAAGCAAGAGTGTCACGTGTATGCATTGTAAAGGAGTTTGGTTAGTATGACGTGATGTTTTCCCAAATAATTGAAACCGGAAATGGTAGTTGATTTCTATTACTTTAGGTTTTAGTAGAAAGATTAGAATACAGATAGAGTATTACTGTGACGGATTATTGATTACAGAAAACGACATCTCACTATTTATTACCGGTTTTACTCTATAGTGATCACCGTTAAAATCAGAAGAGGTTGATTTTTGTCGTTTTCTGTTCTAATTTTTTGATAAGAGTGGAAATAGAATATATTCTAGAAACGCTTAATTGATTACAGAAAACGGCATCTCACTATTTATTACCGGTTGTACTCTATAACGATCACCGTTAAAATCAGAAGATGTTGATTTTTGTCGTTCTCTGTTCTAATTGATCAATAAGACTGGAAATAGAATATATTCTAGAAACGCTTAATTGATTACAGAAAACGACATCTCACTATTTATTACCGGTTTTACTCTATAGTGATCACCGTTAAAATCAGAAGAGGTTGATTTTTGTCGTTTTCTGTTCTAATTTTTTGATAAGAGTGGAAATAGAATATATTCTAGAAACGCTTAATTGATTACAGAAAACGGCATCTCACTATTTATTACCGGTTGTACTCTATAACGATCACCGTTAAAATCAGAAGATGTTGATTTTTGTCGTTCTCTGTTCTAATTGATCAATAAGAGTGGAAATAGAATATATTCTAGGAACGCTTAATTGATTACAGAAAACGGCATCTCACTATTTATTACCGGTTTTACTCTATAACTATCATCGTTGAAATTAGAAGGGGTTGATTTTTTTTCGTTTTCTGTTCTAATTGATTGATGAGAGTGGAAATAGAATATACTCTAGAAACGCTTAATTGATTACATAAAACGGCATCTCACTATTTATTACCGGTTGTACTCTATAACGATCACCGTTAAAATCAGAAGATGTTGATTTTTGTCGTTCTCTGTTCTAATTGATCAATAAGAGTGGAAATAGAATATATTCTAGAAACGCTTAATTGATTACAGAAAACGACATCTCACTATTTATTACCGGTTTTACTCTATAGTGATCACCGTTAAAATCAGAAGAGGTTGATTTTTGTCGCTTTCTGTTCTAATTTTTTGATAAGAGTGGAAATAGAATATATTCTAGAAACGCTTAATTGATTACAGAAAACGACATCTCACTATTTATTACCGGTTTTACTCTATAGTGATCACCGTTAAAATCAGAAGAGGTTGATTTTTGTCGTTTTCTGTTCTAATTTTTTGATAAGAGTGGAAATAGAATATATTCTAGAAACGCTTAATTGATTACATAAAACGGCATCTCACTATTTATTACCGGTTTTACTCTAGAACTATCATCGTTGAAATCAGAAGAGGTTGATTTTTTTTCGTTTTCTGTTCTAATTGATTGATGAGAGTGGAAATAGAATATATTCTAGAAACGCTTAATTGATTACAGAAAACGGCATCTCACTATTTATTACCGGTTGTACTCTATAACGATCACCGTTAAAATCAGAAGATGTTGATTTTTGTCGTTCTCTGTTCTAATTGATCAATAAGAGTGGAAATAGAATATATTCTAGAAACGCTTAATTGATTACATAAAACGGCATCTCACTATTTATTACCGGTTTTACTCTATAGTGATCACCGTTAAAATCAGAAGATGTTGATTTTTGTCGTTCTCTGTACTAATTGATCAATAAGAGTGGAAATAGAATATACTCTAGAAACGCTTAATTGATTACAGAAAACGGCATCTCACTATTTATTACCGGTTCTACTCTATAACTATCATCGTTGAAATTAGAAGGGGTTGATTTTTTTTCGTTTTCTGTTCTAATTGATTGATGAGAGTGGAAATAGAATACACTCTAGAAACGCTTAATTGATTACATAAAACGGCATCTCACTATTTATTACCGGTTTTACTCTATAGTGATCACCGTTAAAATCAGAAGATGTTGATTTTTGTCGTTCTCTGTTCTAATTGATCAATAAGAGTGGAAATAGAATATATTCTAGAAACGCTTAATTGATTACAGAAAACGACATCTCACTATTTATTACCGGTTTTACTCTATAGTGATCACCGTTAAAATCAGAAGAGGTTGATTTTTGTCGTTTTCTGTTCTAATTTTTTGATAAGAGTGGAAATAGAATATATTCTAGAAACGCTTAATTGATTACAGAAAACGACATCTCACTATTTATTACCGGTTTTACTCTATAGTGATCACCGTTAAAATCAGAAGAGGTTGATTTTTGTCGTTTTCTGTTCTAATTTTTTGATAAGAGTGGAAATAGAATATATTCTAGAAACGCTTAATTGATTACAGAAAACGGCATCTCACTATTTATTACCGGTTGTACTCTATAACGATCACCGTTAAAATCAGAAGATGTTGATTTTTGTCGTTCTCTGTTCTAATTGATCAATAAGAGTGGAAATAGAATATATTCTAGAAACGCTTAATTGATTACAGAAAACGGCATCTCACTATTTATTACCGGTTGTACTCTATAACGATCACCGTTAAAATCAGAAGATGTTGATTTTTGTCGTTCTCTGTTCTAATTGATCAATAAGAGTGGAAATAGAATATATTCTAGGAACGCTTAATTGATTACAGAAAACGGCATCTCACTATTTATTACCGGTTGTACTCTATAACGATCACCGTTAAAATCAGAAGATGTTGATTTTTTTCGTTCTCTGTTCTAATTGATCAATAAGAGTGGAAATAGAATATATTCTAGGAACGCTTAATTGATTACAGAAAACGGCATCTCACTATTTATTACCGGTTGTACTCTATAACGATCACCGTTAAAATCAGAAGATGTTGATTTTTGTCGTTCTCTGTTCTAATTGATCAATAAGAGTGGAAATAGAATATATTCTAGAAACGCTTAATTGATTACAGAAAACGGCATCTCACTATTTATTACCGGTTGTACTCTATAACGATCACCGTTAAAATCAGAAGATGTTGATTTTTGTCGTTCTCTGTTCTAATTGATCAATAAGAGTGGAAATAGAATATATTCTAGGAACGCTTAATTGATTACAGAAAACGGCATCTCACTATTTATTACCGGTTGTACTCTATAACGATCACCGTTAAAATCAGAAGATGTTGATTTTTTTCGTTCTCTGTTCTAATTGATCAATAAGAGTGGAAATAGAATATATTCTAGAAACGCTTAATTGATTACAGAAAACGGCATCTCACTATTTATTACCGGTTGTACTCTATAACGATCACCGTTAAAATCAGAAGATGTTGATTTTTGTCGTTCTCTGTTCTAATTGATCAATAAGAGTGGAAATAGAATATATTCTAGAAACGCTTAATTGATTACAGAAAACGGCATCTCACTATTTATTACCGGTTGTACTCTATAACGATCACCGTTAAAATCAGAAGATGTTGATTTTTGTCGTTCTCTGTTCTAATTGATCAATAAGAGTGGAAATAGAATATATTCTAGGAACGCTTAATTGATTACAGAAAACGGCATCTCACTATTTATTACCGGTTTTACTCTATAACTATCATCGTTGAAATTAGAAGGGGTTGATTTTTTTTCGTTTTCTGTTCTAATTGATTGATGAGAGTGGAAATAGAATATACTCTAGAAACGCTTAATTGATTACATAAAACGGCATCTCACTATTTATTACTGATTTTACTCTATAACTTTCACTCTTCAAATCAAAAGAAGTTATTTTCTGCCACTCCAGGTTTTACTAAAGAGTTTAGACTGAAGATGGATACAGGAAGCCGCTTCTCGTTACCTTTTTTAAAAAAAAAAAAAATCCATAGCGATCAACGTTAATACAGGAAGTGATTAATTTCTTAAACCCTTGGTTTCAGTGTAGGGTTAAGAGTGAAGGTAGTACCTATATTTAGAACAGAAAGTTGATTTAAAAAATCGGTTCTCCTTATCTTAATATCCTCTACATAGATCTGTATTGAAACTGAAAGTTGTAGTTTCTAACCACTTTGAGTTTCACTAAAGAGTTAAGGATGAAGATTATATGTACTCTTAAGACGCATAATCGATTGTAGAAATCCATTTCTATGTATCTATTACCATTCTTGCTGTATAGTGATCAAGGCAAATTAAGAACGGAAATAGTTGATTTGTACCACTTCCGGTTTAAATATGAACGAACTCGATTCGTCACTTTTGACCCTCTGAATCTTGCTCAAATGGTAGTACATAAAGTAATTTTTGATTCTTTTGTTTCCCAAACAGACAGACACGAGAACAAGGTAAACATATTAAAATGTTCTCGTAAACCAAAAACCTTAAAACTAAGATAGATTTTGCCAAGATGGTAAAACCAAAATCTCCGATAATATTAAGCTGTTCTTTCTTTTTTTAAAAAAAAAAAAGAAAAAAAGCGTTTTCCTACGTGTAGCTGCATGTCCTACAAATAGAACTAAAGGAGTTGATTGCCAATTGTAATTGTATACTTTCTCGCGGTCAATTGCCACTGCTGTTGGAAATAAAGTAGGGTTCTTTACTACAAGTACTATTATTTTCCTATTTGGATATCATACAGGGTGCGGAAAAATTCCCGGAACGGTCCAATATCTCGCGAAATATACAGATTAGCAAAATAAACAAAAACATATCTTAATAGTTTTTAAAAAAATATCCAATAACACCAAATGCAACCTCCTCTCCTCACACCCTTCGGGGCTGCGGAGGTAATTTTAAAATTTTAAATGGAAACTACATTTCTTGTTGCAGATTTCGATTCTCCAGAGAAAGGGACAATGATTTGGCCTAGAATTGAAAATAGTTCCTTCACAGATGGCGTTCGAATCGACACAGAAAAAAAGGGGTAACAGAACATTATGAAAACGCGAACTAGCAGTCCTATGTAGTTAGCGAACTAGCAGTCCTAGTACTATGTAGCTATACAGGGGCGGATCCAGCCCCCCCCCGAAGAGAAAAATTTCTTATTTTATATATATAAATAAAACCCATCCCAAAGTTTCGAGCCCTTAAAAGTAGCAGTATGACAACCCACCGCCCCCCCAGAAGTCGGTCCTGTATCCGCCCCTGTAGCTATACGGTTAGCGTACTAGCCTACTGATTAGCGTAGTGTCGGAGGTTCTGAATTCGATTCCCTCCCAGAGTTACATTTTTATGGGTATTTGTTGTACCCAAAAATGAATATATACATTTTAACTTCGATAAAAATAATGCATTTGTCCATAATTTATAAACTTACAAGAAAATAGAAATTGCGATAAAAGAAGTTTTTTTTTTTTTTTTTTTTGTAAATAACTATTAACTCTAACCCTAATAACCCTATTATTAAGAAGCACTTCATAAAGCTGGTTTTGCAAAACAATTATTAAAATTTGGATTGTATATAATTTGAATAAGTACTAATTGAAGTTAAAGCGTATGGACTTATTTCTTGAGGAAGTAACAGAAGAAAATGGGTGTTTTGAGCTGAGATCGAACTCACGACTTCTCACTCCACAGTTCAGTACCGTACCCGTTTGGCCATAGAGTATGGGACTGATAATTCCTATTTTCATAACGTTTTGTTAACCCCTTTTTTGTGTGTCGATTTCGGCGCCATCTTTGAATGCACTGTTTTCAATTTATGGGTCAAATCAATTCCCCTTTTCCTGGAGAATCAAAATGTGCAATAAGAACTGAAGGTTGTCATTTAAAATTTAATTTATCCCCGTATACCCGAAAGAGGTGGAAATAGGGGTTGCGTTTAGTATCATTCTATAGGTTTTACAAAGCTTTTTAAGACGTGTTTTTGCTTGTTATGTTGATCTGTACATTTCGCGATGGACCGTTCCAGGACTTTTCCCGTTCCCTGCATGTTACAAATCATCCTTCATATAATTACCATTATAGAATTATGACTTGTTGGAGAGCATTAAATGAACTACGGACGTTCGGGGAAAAAGTGAAATAAAATTAGATTTATAGATTAATATTCCACGATCATGCTGTAATGCTGAGAGACAGCGAAATGATAATAATAAATGCAATAATTAGTTGAAAGAAGGAAACGAGAAAACTCCGAGAAGACACACGTCATAGGCACCGACTCCATGGGCTTGGGGGGGACCCGAGCCCCCGAATATTAATGATGCGGAGGCAGAGGCCTCCTATCTTAACGATGTGGAAGCCCCTCTAATAACTTTGCTTAGGAGGATTTAATGTATTATTTCTATTTTGTAACAAAGTTGACTCTGTATTGTACAAGATGAACTTTATTTTGAATATACATTTTAAATGTTCTATTTAGACCATCAACTTTGGGGGACATAAGAAAAGTATATCATCAGCTTTGCAGAGGATTAATCGAAAAGAGCAAAACACAACTTATTACTATATACTAAGCTGAATATTAATTTTATTAGCATTTTTACTGGAAAGAGTTTCAATAGTGAAGTTATATGACAATTACACCAGTATATTATTTAGTTAATTCTGAAACAATCGTGGTCGTCAACATGAAGTTTAGGCAATATCGATATGTAATATATTTAGCTATTCTCAAAATCTCTTCTTTTAGTACTGTGTTCCTCAAAATGAATCTCAATCGACGTGCCTCAATAGGGTGAAAGATGTGATGTGAACTTTGACCTATTTTAAGAAATTAATTGTCGAGTTACTATCATTTTATCATAGTTACTGTTTTGCATTTGGTAAGTTGTTGGGACTATTTCTCGTATAAACAAAGAAAGTTTTATAAATGGTCAGTACATGTTTCGGAAAAAGTGCAGAGGGCTAATTATAACCAGAGGCTGCTGGTAAGGGAAGTCCTACCGGTAACTTTTTCGCTTTGATCTAGATAAAAATACTTTATTATTGTACTAATTGTTGTATATAACAATTGGTAACCTTTAGAGTGATTGAATTTTAAGTTTTATCACTGTATCTTCTCTTATACCCTGACTCAGGGGCGGATCCAGGAGGGGTGATCGGGGCGATCGCCCCCCCCCCCAGAAGAGGAAACTTTCTTATTTTATATATATAAATAAAACCCATCCCAAAGTTTGGAGCCCTTAAAAGTAGCACTATGACAACCCAGCGCCCCCCCCCCAGAAGTCGGTCCTGGATCCGCCCCTGCCTTGACTCTGGTTACAAGGTAATGCTATTAGAATATGTTACTATTCATCCTGTCAAATCAGTACGATTACAGAATTATGACTTGTTAAATGTCCTAACTTTACGGAGCTACTGTTTACCAATTACAGAGCCTGTGGTGACATCTAGGGATGCGCACGAAACAAGATTTGTGGCTGTCTCGTCTCGAGAATGTGCTGTAAAAGTGATGTCTCGACTCGAAAAATGTATATTTCTCTATTGGAAGAGCAGTGTCTCGACTCGAATTTTGTCACGAAAATCCTGTCTCGACTCGTCTCGTGCGCATCCCTAGTCACATCCCCAACGCTCACGAATTTTGTCAGAAGAAAGTTTTCCTTAACTGCGCATTTATTTTATTTCTACTTCTTTCGGTACGTCATCGGTATCTAGAACTTTAAGCCCGTTACATATGAGTGATGACGCCCCTCGGCGACCATACTATTTGGGAAAGGGGATACCAAGGAGGTGGCCTCGTACGTGTATGTTAAGGAGGCCATAGACGCACAGACTCGCATGAACAATTTGCATGAAAGATTTGATTCATCATGCATGTTGGAAGAATGTTTCCCCACATACGTACTAGCTTGACGACCTTGGCATTATGGAGGAAAGAGCCACGTAGTGTCTTCCGCTGTCGTGATTGGCGCACATAAACATAAAACAACCAACTTGCATGAACGAGCGCATACATGATGAACTTGCATTAAGAACGACAAAACCATCATACAAGCTTACAGAAGATTTTGAAAACTTTCAATATGCACGAACGAGGAAATACACGATTAACTTCCCTGTAGTTTTATCATTTTTCATGCAAGTTGGACGGTTTCTTCATGCATGTGTGTGCGTGTATGGGTACCTTTAGTTACCGTCCTGCCATTTGTCTGGTATGAATAAAAAAAATCAGTCACAATAACTGACCTGAAAAATATGTTACAGCTTTTCAATCGAATGTCTCATCGGGAATCGAACGCTGCACCACATAGTATACAAATATCATTTATGCAAGAGTTAGCAACATTTTGCTAGATATAGATTTACTTGTCATCAGAAAACTGATAAGAAACGTTGTGCGTTCATAAAATGTGCAAGACATACATAAATGAAGTGAGAACGGAATGAACTGAAGCGAAATGAAATGAGTGTTTAAAATGAGTGATTTTACTTTAAAATTCTATGCAAAAAAAATCCGCTACGATCAACTTCCTATTTCTATTCAATATAGTCATTCTTCTTATTGACGCAGCCACTGGAAGAACGGGTGCTCTCCAGTTATTTCTCTTACACTGCAATTCGAGAATTCGTGGTGTAACACCCACTCTTGGAAGGAAAGTTTAAGTGCAAGCGTTAGGCGTGACAACCAGGAAAGTTGCAACCACTCACAAATGGCGATTTCGTTCTGAATGCAGAAAGATTTCCACGTTAGACAGCACTTTGTTGTAGTCAGCGGAAACTAAGTCATAAAAAATGTACTTTTCAAATATATTTGAAACCTCTTGTTCTCTGTGACAGTAAATCCCTTATACTAATAATTTATAAAAGAATTTCCTTTTACAAATATAGACACTAGAACCATTTCATATTTGACGATGTGAATGTGAAAGTTATATGGCTGCTTGTTTCTTCGTTTTATGTGTGCGTTTGTTCTGTTCCAGATGTTCTCTTTCTCAACAAACTTTCAAAAAGATTCCCATCACAAAATTGATTTCCGTTTTGTATTTATCCTTATATATTTCACAAATTCCCACGGGCAGCTATTGTGAGAGAAATATTAGTTCTTTCAGTCAGTCAGTGTCTGTTGCAAAAACTCAGAGTAAATGGAAGATAAACGAGTAATGACATAACAGTCATTTTTCTTTTCTTTTTTTTTTTTTTTTTTGGAGGGGAGCTTGGATTTGTTTCGGATGTTTTCATTGGCTAATCAATTTCTCTAGCGTTCTTTAGTGGCTGTTCCATCATCAATTGGAAAATATGTAACATTACTCGTACAACCTCAATGTACTCTGGAATAGTTCAGAGTAAATGAAAGTTATAAAAGTAATCACATAGCAGCCATTTTAGGGGTATCTGGGATATTGCTTCGGACATCTTGATTGGCTAATCGTTTGCTTCAACGTTATTCATTGGTCACTTCATTCTGGGTTTACGTTACTCATACAACTTTCCATTTACTCTGACATACCTTAAAGCAAGGTATGCTTCAACTTGAATGTAAGTACAGTTTTGACAGTGGCAAATATGGTATCCAATTATTCGTACATTTGATTTGCTTGTAAACTTTAGTGTGTCCGTAAATACTGCATTATTTAGCTTCATTTATTGTTTGTAAAATAAAATTAATTAAAAAGAGAAAAACAAGTGAGTTTTGTTTCACAGTGTGAAACTATAGTAGACTTCCAAACATGCGAACTCAATACTCAAACTTGAGGTAGTACATCTATAACTACCGGTTGCAATAAATTGCTAAGATGAAAAGTAGAACCTATTCCTTGTACGCTGAATCCATATCAAAAGAAACATTACCCGCCATATCTTACTCTTTTTATACTATGGCGATAAAGGATGAAAGAAAAAGATCGGTTTGAATGTGAGGGTTAAGAGAGGATTCTTGGGATGCTGCATCAATTGCATAAAAAAAGTTTTCGACATCCCTTACCGTTTTTGCTCTGTAGATTTTAATATTAAAAATTGGTAGTAGTAAAATTTAACCACTACCGGTTTTGGTAAAGTATTGGAAATTGTGATGGCACCCTTCTATCTTTTGACATCCTGAATAGATCATAGAAAACCGTTTGTCGTTATAGCCTGTCATTATTCTTCTATAGTGGTAAATACTACGTATGTGAAGTTGGCCCCCCACTTTCAAATTTCGATTAGAAACTGAAGCCAATCGATTGTTTTTCGTTTGTTATTGATTGCTTTCAAGAAAAAATCGTTTGTTTCGAAAAACGTACAGAAATATTCAAAAAATAAAGTTGGGGGGCCAACTTCACACTAGCCCCCCACTTTAAAATTTTGATTCGAAACCGAAGCCAATCGTTTGTTTTTCGTTTGTTATTGATTGTTTTGAAGAAATGATCGTTTGTTTCGAAAAACATACCGACATATTCACAAAATAAAGTTTGGGGGACCAACCTCACACTAGCCCCCACTTTCAAATTTCGACTCCAAACT
Source organism: Thermobia domestica (assembly GCF_964235325.1). Lineage (NCBI taxonomy): Eukaryota > Metazoa > Arthropoda > Insecta > Zygentoma > Lepismatidae > Thermobia > Thermobia domestica. The sequence continues at coordinate 255,523,191 of NC_137463.1, read as the reverse complement.
GATGCCAATCGTTTAAAATAAAAGAATCAATACAAGTTTATTATCTAGTCTATATTCGATTTCGCGATTTAAAACCTCCCTGGAGCAAGGTACTATGCAAAAATAAGCATTTATCAAACACACACACACACACACACACACACACACATATATATATATATATATATATATATATATATATATATATATATATATATATATATATATATATATATATATATATATATATATATATATATATATATATATATAGGGTGTAACAAAAAGGTAAGGCAAGATTTCAGGGGTGGATCCCTTATGAGTAGACAAGCAAAAAAGTTTATATGACTATATGTCAGGAAATGCATCGTTACAGAGTTACGGCCATTGAGCCGTCTGATGCTGTTAACAGTCAAATTCTGGTCGCCCCTTAACGTGACTCAATTTAAACCTCAATAGTTCACCCACTAATTAAGCTAGGAAGGGAATTTTAATATCAATGTCTTTCTGAAGGATGAAGCTTTCTGCTGATATATATTTCATGTATGGGAAGGGTACCACGGTGGGCAGGGGAGGGTAACTACTTGTTCTTTTTTTTTTTGTTTGTTTCTTGCATCAGGGTTTTGGGGAAGGCATTCCCTCCCCAGGGGCATCATTTCAGACTTCGCTTGAGGGGGGCAACAGCACCACCGACATAAGATTTTCACGTTTTGTACTAGTATATTAGTAGACAATTGATTAAAGTAAATGTATTCCTCAAACTCTTGGGAAGGAAATTGCCCCTCCTGGCCCTCCTAAATGACGCCTCTGTTCTTCCCCCTTCGGGGTACACTCAAAAAATTTGGTATGTGAAGCAATAAAGTAGTCCATTATATGAAACCCCAAGGGTGTGGTTTGATGATGGCAGCTTGTATTCTTTGCTCTGATGATGCACATTTGTGATCGTAATTGTACTGATTTGAACAAAATCGTAGACTCTCACAATGGGAACTATGGTGACACACTTAATTACTACAGAGTCATGATTCATACATCGTTGGAAACTCTAAAGAACGCAGATCTCAATGAGGTAACATTTGTACAATTCCCTCCATATTCTTAGAAAAAGTCGCCCTGAAAATAAATGTAATTTACGACAAAAAAAAAAAAAAACTGAGACTCAAAAACTTGTCCAACTTTGGCCTCCTCCCCCATACAAGCAACAAGTACGCATATAGGGTGTAAGGAGCCTCTGGCATGGGTGCCACATTGTAAAGAGCCCCTAAAGCTCGAGTTGCCAACTTGTATGAGGCCTCTAAAGGCTCGGAGTGCCAAAATTTGTTAAACTATGCTGAGGCTCCGGAGAGAGAAGAAGGAGGCGTACCTGTGATGGTGAGGTGTGTCTCTCTCCCTTCATTTGACAGCAGTCTTACTTAACACCAGGGAAGACTGTCTGTCATCGTAGGCCACATGATCTCAAAATCGGAACTTTCTTTAGGCTTATAAATGTAGCATAGATCTACATAGGAACAGTTTGAATTTTCTATCCATTTAAATTGTGATCAATTAAGAGTCTCAACATTTTTTTTCTTCAGTCTCTACCGCAAATAAGTCAAGTTCATAGTTCATGGGACCCACGATGACAGACAGTCTTCCCTGGTGTGAAGTAAGACTGCTGTCAAATGAAGGGAGAGAGACATACCTCACCATCACAGGTACGCCTCCTTCTGCTCTCTCCGGAGCCTCAGCATAGTTTTACAAATTTTGGCACTCCGAACCTTTAGAGGCCTCATACAAGTTGGCAACTCGAGCTTTAGGGGCTCTTTACAATGTGGCACCCATGCCAGAGGCTCTTTACAAGGAATATTAGCATGTAGTGAACTACTACATTGCTTTCTAAACCAATTTTTATGAGTGCACCCCAAGGGGGAAGGAATGCCATCTCCAAAACCATGATGCAAAAAAAAAAAAAAAAAAAAGGAGTTTCCTACCCCCGTCCGTTGAAGTACTGTCAGATACATGAAATACATATCGGCGGGATGCTTCATCCTTCATAATCACATTGATACCAAAATTATCTTCCTACTTTAATTAGAGAGTAAGTTATAGAAGTTTAAATTGAACCACATCAAGGGGCGACCAGAATGTATTCTACAGCATGAAACGGCTCAATGGCACCCCTAGCTTTATTTTTTGAATATTTCTGTACGTTTTTCCAAACAAACAATTTTTTCTTCAAAACAATCAATAACAAACGAAAAACAAATGATTGGCATCAGTTTGGAGTCGAAATTTGAAAGTGGGGGCTAGTGTGAGGTTGGCCCCCAAACTTTATTTTGTGAATATGTCGGTATGCTTTTCGAAACAAACGATCATTTCTTCAAAACAATCAATAATAAACGAAAAAGAAACGATTGGCTTCTGTTTCGAATCGAGATTTGAAAGTGGGGGGCTAGTGTGAAGTTGCCCCCATGTTTCTTTTTGAATATTACTGTACGTTTTTCGAAACATACGATTTTTTCTTCAAAACAACCAATAACAAACGAGAAACTAACGATTGGCTTCAGTTCTGAGTCGACATTTCATACTAGAGAGCCCAGCGGGAAATTGTCAACCCCCAAATTTTATTTAGTGAAAATCTCTGTAACTTTTTCGAAACAAACGATTTTTTCTTCAAAACAATCAATGACAAACGAAAAACAAACGATTGGCTTCGGTTTCGAATCGAAATTTTAAAGTTTGGGACTAGTGTGAAGTTGGCCCCCAAACTTTATTTTTTGAATATTTCTGTACGTTGTTCGAAACAAATGATTTTTTCTTCAAAACAATCAATAACAAACGAAAAACAATCGATTGGCTTCAGTTTCTAATCGAAATTTGAAAGGGGGGGCAAATTCACATACGTGTAAATACTGAAACCAGAAAAGGGTAATTTGAGCCACACATGATTTGAATATAGGGTTAAGAGAGGAGACAGAACATATTCTGGTAAGCTGATTCTATTGCAAAATGCGCATTTAGATATTTCTTGCTGTTTTTGAACTACGGATATCAGTATTGAAACCAGAAGTAATAGTAAATTTGAACCGCTTCCAGTTTTGGTGAGATGTAGAAAGATGTAGAAAGACATGTTATATTTTCTTGGGACGCTGAATCATTTACAAGAAAACATTTATCAGTATTTGTTATCGTTTCCGTTGTATAGTGATAAACATTAAAACCGATTAGTTAATTTAAATCCCTTCCAATTTGAATATAATTTTAACGATGAGACGGAATATATTTCTGGGACAGTGAAAAAAATTGCAATAAAAGCTCCTTGATAGACTTAACTTTTTTAGTTGTACAGAAATCAGAATTGAAACCGGATGTAATCATAAATATTAATCATCCGGATAGTCTTGATAAATTGTCTTCAGACGCTGAATTAATTGGAAAAACTCTATCTCGATTCCTTTTTTTCCGTTCTTGCTTCTTCAGAAATCAGTAGTGAAACCAAAAGTAATCGTAAATATTAAGTACTTCTGGTTTCGGTACAGTGTTACGGATAGTCATGACATGTTCCCGTGAGCAGAGCTGTAACTAGAGATTTTGGCGCCCGGAGCGAAGTAGAATTCGGCGCCCCTCTACACTCACCACTGGGCCAATTAGAATTATAGCTAAATATGCCGTAATAAAGTATCATATAGAGAAATTACGAAAGTAATAACTAGAAAAATGAATAATTGTAGATCAGCTGCTGTAAATTGGCGTTAATAGTGTGGTGGATACATTAATAATTAACAGGTCAGACAGTATAAGAGTATACGGAAATTAACGTAAGAATCTCTTGTATAGTTTAAAACCAGACTTCCGTTGCGTTAGTTTATACCTTCCTCCAATTTCAAAGTCTCAGGCATCAAATCATTGCTGTCGATCTATAACAAGACTTTTTTATGGCATACAAAAGAAGCAGCTTTTGTTGTTATGCTACGCTGATTTTTTTTTTTTTTTTGGTCAAACTTCTTGGACAAACTATACAACAGCTGACAGCGATCATTATGTATTCTTTTTTGAAGTAAGAGCTGTTTTCAATATGGTTATTTTGAACATTCTGTTTAACTTGACAAAACTACTTTTGGTTGTATACAAATCCATTTAGAGGACACTTATGAAAAGAGCAAGGAGCCAATTCTCCTACGCCAAGGAAACCGTGTTAGACATGGAGTTGGTAGACGCGGGTGGTGGCGTTGGAAATATCCGGGTTCCCTGAGCATGGTAGGAATATCAGAAATCGAGCCCAGACCCGAAGGTCCCTGAAATGGAGTCCCGAAGTTTTGTGCTCGGGCTTCTTCTATTCGACTATTAAACATGGAGTTCTTGGACGTGGGTGGTGGCATTGGGAAAGTATAGTCATTTGAGCACATGGTAATGTCAGAAATCGAGCCCTGGTGACAAAGTTACAGAAATGGGATCCCGAGGTTTTGGATTCGAACCCAATATATTTTCTATTAAACGTGAAGTTGTTGGACGAGGGTAGTGGCGTAGGAAAGGTCCCGGTCTTCTGAGCACAGCGTTTATGTCAGAAATCGGGCTCGGGCCCTGAAGCCTCAAAAATGGGGTCGCGAAGTATTTGGCTCGGGTTTATTTTATTTGCCTATTAAATATGGAGTTGTAGGACGAAAGTGGTGGCGTTGGAAAGTCTTTGTCCCTTGAACACAGCACGGATGCAGAAATTGGTTCCGGGCCCCTAACTTTTGATTTCTGTCGTAGAACTTTTCTGTGTCTTAATACCTGATTGAGCAAGATAAATACCATTTTTATAGCTGAATTCATGGTTTTATCTTGCGCAATCAAGTATTGAGATTGAGCCGCAGTAAAAATTTAAAACACAACCCACAACTTCGGGACCGGGATCTGATTTCTGACATCACTGCAGTGCTCAAGGGTTGTTAATCGACCCCGACCTTTCAAAGGCCACCACCCTAGCACAACAACTCCATGTTTAAGGGGCAAATAGAAGAGACCCGAGCACAAACTTTTGAGACCTCTTTTCTGGGGCTTCAGGTCCCGGAGATTGCCAACACTACCATCTACACCCAATAATTTAAAAGAAAAAATAGAATGAACCCGATTCCAAAATTTCGGACTCAATTTTTGGAGCTTCGAGATAAGGGCCTGATGTCTGACAGTACCGTTGTGCTCAGACGATCCAAAACCTTTCCAACGCCGCCACCCACGTACAACAATTCCATGTTTAATAGGTTCATAAAGAGAACCCGTGTCCATAACTTCGGGACCCCCTTTTTTGGGGTCTCATGGCCGAGTCTGATTTCTGGCATCACGACTGTGCTCAAGAGACCCGAACTTTTCCAACGCCACCATCTGCGTCCACTAACTGCATGTCTAACGCGGAGGATTTTAATGGAATTTTCTCCATGCTGTTTACAACTATTTAAAATGTTTCATACTATCCACAAGAAATGAAATTTCAGTACATTAGAAATTATGTTCATTTAAAATGTTCAAAATGGCTGACAACATTTATTACATACAACATTTGTTACATATAACGGAATATATACGTATAATGTGTGTATATTTTGTACGTATGTAGATAGATAAAATATCACACAACTAGGTGCGTATGCGCAAAAGATGATTCCATGGAGAAATGATCCCAATAAATCAATTTAAATTGGAAGCAATTCTTATGTCAATTGAATAAAGAAAACACTGGTAGTGATCAGTCTTTGGAAAAGACGAAATTGGTTAAGTTCCAACCCCTTAAGCTCCTATTCTACAACTGCTTTAAGTTGGAAAATGATATTATTATTATTATTATTATTATTATTATTATTATTATTATTATTATTATTATTATTATTATTATTATTTACCTTCATTTTTAATATTCCTGTGAAAATAGCAGCTTGTGTGTGCTCTTCACTCCTCTCATTTTCATACCTTCATTCTCACCATTGGGTAGAAAAGCGTGATGTAACTAAGCCAATTCGTCACCATCAAAACGCCGAACTCGTACCTTGACCGTTTCTAATTTTGAAAACATTCTTGTGAAAATCTTTAAGTCATTACTCAGCAACATGATATCACATCATCATTAACAAATCATATATAATAACTTTCTTTAAGTAATAAGTGAAACATTTATTCTGACTCTCATTGTAACGTTTGAGTTGCGAGCGGAGCAAGGAAGAAAATTTTTAACAAATCTATTTCTTTGCTAACTTACAACAATATTGATTTAATAGGACGCCAGTACTTTTAAGGGGCACTGCATCGTTTATTCATTTCCAACACTTTTCCTTTTTTCTTGCTCGTTCGGCGTCCCCTTGCTATCAGCGCCCGGGGTGATCGCCTCGCTCGCCTCCCTCTAGCTACGGCTCTGACCGTGAAACGGTGAATCATTTGCAAAAATTCGTAAAAGCGTACGGACATGGAATAAAGAGTGAACACAAGAGTGAGGCAAAGGTGCATTGATTTTTAAAATGGCCGTTGCAATGTTCACGACGAGGACTGCAGTAGTAGGCCTAGCATTGTGTCTGATAAACTGGTGAGGCAAATCGACGACAAAATTCGTGTAAATCATCATTTCACGATTACGGGACTTGAACATGTGACAACGCCTTTTATCTATTTAGACGCCGTTGTGCAGGGTAAAAAGACCCACACAAAATTATTAAAAAGTAGACATTATAATGGAATTTGGGTGAGTGCTTTAGAAATACGAAAAACGTGGTGACTATAGAGATATCAAGATGTTAATGTATATTGCTCCACTAGTACACTAAAACTTATAATGATTTTGTTCAAAATTTTACTAGAGTATACAATATAGTTGTATCACTTACACCAAAATCTGATTTAATAATCCATCGATGAATCATGATAATTAACGTTAAATGTTCCCTTGGATCACACGTTGCCATTTCTTTTCCCACATATTTTCTTAATGTTAAAAGTTAATTCAGATCACACTTTTGGTATTTAGTAAAATTCTTCATAATTACTAGGATTATTACATAGTCAGTCAAAATAGGAATTGAAATTGCGAACTACGCTCGTAGTTTTATAACACAAAATGCCTCGAAAGACTATTCAGATAGAACTCCTATTCAACTTCAATTGATTTCACTAGTCGATTTTAAGAAAATATTATGGATACTTATCAATATTATGTCGAATATATTACAAATCACCAAATTATATAGATGTTGAAGACAAAGTCCTGTAGTTTCTCTGAAAATTGCACCGTAGACAAGAGCAAATTCGCAATTGCACAAAATCGCTTAACAAGAGCATGTGCTCTCCGTCTGTATTCAATTTTCCAATGACCACAAGGTCTTCGGTTAACTACCTCCAGAACAACACTAGTTCCTACTCTTACCACACATTCGAAGTGGCGCTAGTATTAAATGATTTTTATTTTCCAATAGAATTTTAATCTTACAACATGCTACAAACAATTTCCCCAAATTTCATGGAATTTGTTGCATGAACTTCCAGTGCAAAATCTTGGTTACCACAAATTTTGTGTTAGGTGGATTCGGAAAATCCTAACGGAAGACCACAAAAAACAAAGAATGGCTGCATCACAGATTTTCCTCGGAGATAATGCCAACAATGGGAACAAGGTGATCGATCGTATCGTCACTGGGGACGTGAATTGAAGACTTTGGGGCAAAAACCCGTTAAGTCCAAAAACTGAAAGTGTAAAGGAGATAGCTTCAGAAGAGTTTCTCGTCGTCCGATTTTCTTCAAACTTGGCACATATATAGTAGACCGAAAATAAATCGAAGCGTATTTTTTTGTTTCTTTCGAAAAATAGGTTAAGGGGGCAAAGGCCCCATTTTCAAAAAAGGGCTCCCTTCATTAAAAAGGCCAATTTAAAGAAACGAAACTCTGCCGATGCAAAGATGACTTCAAAGTAGGAAATACAAGTTTTGTCGTTTTTGCAAGAAAAGGGTTGCAAGGGCTATGGCCCCCTTCGAAATGACAAGGAACCCCGCACAATCCTTATGGAAATTGGATTTCGGTGGAATTGCTTAAAACCATGTTATGTTGTTGATATGGTGTTCCTGAGAAAAAGTCTCAATAAACACAGCCACCAATCACTGATCGTTTGGCCTCTACAGGGCTAGTTTTCTGAAAGCAGCCGAAGATAGTGATATTCTAGATTTCGATGAAATTGACTGAGACTGTGATATGTTGTAGATGTTCTGATCCTGAGAAAAAGTTTGAACAGGCTCAACCACAAATCAGTGACCGTTTGGCTACTACAGGGCCAATTTTCTGAAAGCAGCCGAACATAGCGATATTGTGGATTTCGGTTGTAGATATTCTGTTCCTGAGAAAAAGTCTCAACAGGCACAACCACAAATCACTGACTGTTTGGCCATTACAGAGCCAGTGCTTTTAAAACAGCCGAAAATAACGACATTCTGGATTTCGGTAAAAATGACTAAAATCGTTATATGTTGTAGATGTTGTGATCCTGAGAAAAAGTCTTAATGAGAACAAAATACCTATCACTGACCGTTTGGCCACTAGGAGTCAACTTTTATGAAAGTAACAGAAGATAGTCATGTTCTGGATTTTGGTGAAGGGCTAAGAGAGAAAGGCTATGAGTTACGTTGCTAAAGTTCATATTATGGGTTGAAAAATTAATAACCTTGAAGATGATCAATACATCATATATATATGTATATCTATACTGTATATATACACACTTTAAGAGCAAGCAAGTATGAAAGTATGAATGCTCAGCGTCAAGCCTTGAATCTATTTACAGATATATTTCTGGCACACAAAATTGCAATGTGTTAAAAGATCAATAATTTTTAAAACCTCTCTGAAAACTTGCGAACAATCAAAGTTCTAATTATAATTATTCTTGGCGTCTTGCTTTCAGATATCGCACAACATCCTCTAAAACTATGATTGAATGTTAGTATGTGTTTACACTCAAAATACACACACATCTGTTTGCTTTATTAATTTTTCAAACAACCATCTGATAGCAGGAGATGAAAGAATGGGTGAAGCTTTCATGATGTGAACGTACACACAATTTTAGTTATTAATATAATGATTGAAGTGAATTTCCTTCATAGACAACTTCATGATTAACAACCTAACTCTGTGGGTAAAGGAACCTAAAGATTTATTGGTGCAAGAACAAGCTTTGACAGTAGATAATATGCTATGCTGAACATGTTGTACGACCATTACTACGGACTTTTCTAATATTCTCCTTCATATATTTTCCTGTAAATTCATCATGCGTTTCAAAACACACACACACACAAAAAAAAAGAGAGAGAAACATCCAGAGATAAAAGTTTTAAAAAAATGAAATGAAATCTTCAAGTTTTACGTCCCACGGTTATGCCGGTGAGGCTAAAGGAGACGGTGATGAAGAGAGATGAGTGAAATGGTGGAATGAAGAAAGTGGGAGGAAACGGGAGAACCCCGAGAAAACCCACGAACACGGTGTTTGTCCACCACAAAGTCCACACGGCGCAAGTTGGGATCGAACCAGGGACCCCAAGCACCGGAGGTGAACGCTCTACCACTGAGCCACCGCGGACCCCCAAAAAATATTTTGATGTTGAACAAGGATCATACGTGATATATCTAATACGTAATATATCTACTATATATATATATATATATATATATATATATATATATATATATATATATATATATATATGGTTTAGAATGCACATATGTTACTCTATGTTTCAACATATGACGTGTTCAGTGCACAAGCAAACCAAGTCCACTTTGGATCACTTTGGACAGACTCCCTCTTTAAGATCTCTAACTGAAGCTCATTTTGGAGCTTAACAGATACATGTCCAGACATTGTAGTTAACTCTTATAATGAAAACAAAAACTGTGTTAACATTTCCATGGATACTTTTAATCAAAACTTTGCTAATTGGACATAATTTGATTGTGCTCTGATGTCCCATATTTACCATAACCTTTCAAGCACTTACCATAGCGTGATATGAGCTATTCTAGACTGTCATTATACTCTGCTTCATCTAACATATTCAAACCATCTTTGAGATCACCTGTTAGCCTAATGAAACGGATGATTAATTCAAGTGAATGATGATGAAAAATTTGTGGGAGGAAACGAGAGAGCCTAGAGAAAACCCATGGACATGATGTTCTCAACCACAAACTTGACCGGGGATCGAACCAGGGACCCCATGCACAGAGGTATGTCAACTACCACTGAGCCACTGTGCGCCGCTAAAAAAAGTGTTATTGTTTGTCACTTGATAAAGTACGACATGCTCTCCAGACCAAGAAACGGAGCTGCAAGGTAAGGACATTAAACTCCATCATGATGATGCTAAACCTCACAGAGCCATAGTGACACAGCAGAAGTCATGAAAATGGGATGGAAAGTCGTCCCTCAGCCTACCTATAGTCCGGATTTGTCTCCTTCACATTCCATCCTTTTCTGTCGCCTGAAGGCCACCTGCTAGGAAAAGCATTCAACGAAAAACATTCTGGAAAAGCACTTTTCGGAAATTACATTGCTCCTGCTATTGGCGGCAGCGGAGTAAAATGGCTGCGAAGTATTGTAAGCTATTTAAGTTCCGTTACACACATTTTATGTTTCATAAGAAAACGTTAAACTGGGACCAAGATCAGTACAAAAGTTAGTATCCGAACTATAACATTTTCAGAGAATCGAATCACATGATCTTACGTGTAAAAATCACTCGAGTTAGTCATTTGGTAACGAAAGGACACCGAGGTTGGCATTTAACGTTTATTTTCAAGTCTAATGTCATCAGTGTTTCTTTGAGGAAACATGTCCTGGGGGAAAGGGACACTCTAGAACGACGGAGATATCAATAAAGCCTACTGCTACCAGCCTTACATTTTACTGAAGTACGAGCAACAAGACTTCAACTGTCACTCTGTTCAAGGTTGTCAGTTACAGACACAATGTACCACCTAATTTGTAAACATGAAAGAATAAATCAAAATGAATAGCTTCAGCACGAGCTTTAGAACACTTATAAAGTAGCAATATTAAAATATTTATTTATTGTGTTCTGAAACTATTTAGCTTATCTCCCACTGCTGGTGCTATTCTAATATGTATTAACGTTATATCCTCCGGCGAGCACTGCTTCCCCAAAAACATTGCCTGAAAGAAACACTGATTATCATATATGACAAATTCCACTGCTTCAAGTTAGATTGAATTCACTGCTTCTGAAAGAGATACAAAAGTTTAGTTTTTAATTGTATTATGTATTTAGGTAAATGTTGCTATTAATTAATATTTTAGTTGATAAAGAAACTTATCGTATTTTAATTATTGGAAACTAATGAAAGCAACGAAAAAAAAGTTTCTAGTGAAAATAACATACTTCAATATTATTTTACACTTTTTATTTTCCTAGAACAGTTAAATATTCTGAGAAAGAAAAACAAACTAAAAATTACATTTCTCCATAGTTAGTTTTAAATCTTCTTTTTTTCTTTTAGCAGTTAATTAATTTTCACCTTTTTATCGTTCATAAAATGTTTATTTACCACAAATTATTTTCTACAGGTACGCATATGCTAAGCCAGTTGCACGCAAATTTTAAAAAATAATAATTATTATTTAGTATTAGATTCACAAACACATTAGATTCACAATTATTTTCAGGTTTCTGTCATTATTTTTATTTACTTATTTATTTATTTACTTATTTATACTAGCATAACCGTGAATCAACCAATCAGCATTTTGTAAACATCACTTGGAAAAGCTTAACAGCGAATGAAAGGATTTACATCTGATCTAATGTATTTTATGCAATTAAATTTCGTGAAGGTCTCGCAGATATTGCAAACATCCTGCAAATATTTGAACTTCTTCTAAACCATCGAATCTTGCCCCTCAAACTAGGTTCTGGTAGCATATATGACGTTTGAGTAGATTAGAATTTACTATTCCTTGTAGCAGCAAGGTTATATGAGACATATCTGGCATCCGAACCACATAAACTTCAGCCGGTAATCAAACTCGCGTCTCCCGCGTCATAAGATGCGTACTCGAAACACATAGCCATGAGGGACCTCTCGCAGCATATATAACGTTACCGTAAAGTTTGTGTCTCAGTCTTCTGCAAATGAACTGTTTTATTTGAGGAGTCCTTCATGTAATTGTTTACTTGACGACCCCTCCCCCCCAAAAAAAAACTTACTGTGAAGATTATAGCTCCTTCTTCTTCATACTGTAGGAAGTCAGCTTCCTTTGCACCAGAGAAATATTATTTGATGTGTACTGACTGACAACCTTTCTAATGAAGCTATAATTACTCAATTCTTACACAGACTGTATTCCCAATGCTAATTCTTAATTTATCTGTCTACTCCAGCCCTTTAACTTCCAGTTTGTATATGTTATCTTTAATAATTAAATTCCTAACTTATAATACTACTTCACTTCTTAACTTTCAGTTGGCCACAGCCCTTTATATAAGTGGTATCTCTAAATCTAATTCTCAATCTATTCTTGGGGGCCCATGATGACTCACTGGTAGAGCCCTTACCTCTGCTCTGTTCATGGTTGAATCCCGCCCAAGTAAGTTTGTGTTGGAAAATACCATGGTCGTGGCTTTTCTCGGAATACTCCCGTTTTTTTTTCACATATTCCGCTGAAATTGCATAGTCTTGCTGATATTGGTTTTGTGTTGCCAAAATGTCTTGACCCGTGGCAAAAATGCGAACTAAAGCTCACACCCACGTGTTGAGGCAATAAGAGTTCAGCTGTTGCTAAGCGAGAGAAAGTGTGTGGAATTCCTTCTGCCGATAGCAGCGCTTGCAACAGAAGATTAGGGATCAAGTCAATATAGCATATCTTTAGTGAAAAGGCATTTTATGTCCTTGAATCACACAACTAAGTCCATTACAGTTGTGCACCGATATTTTTGCACGAGGTATTTAAGAAATGTAGCTACCGTCTGATAACTAAATTAATTCAAGATAATCCAATTCAAGGAAATTAATTGTATTTGTAAGGATAACTATAGTGTTAGATGTTCAGTGGCTGAAGATGTTCTGGACAGAGTTCATGGAACCTACTTACGGAGTTAGATTAAATTGGTTCCTGTTGGATTCAATGACTTTAAAACTCTACTTACAATGTTATGGCGTATTGTAAACATGTATCTATGAAAACTATGCTGATTAAGTTTCATAAAAATGCCACTACGTAGAATGCGGATAGGAAAAGTTCTGCATTGATATGTAAGTGATTATGACTGAGGATGATGCTTTTCAGAGAATCTTGTTTTTACACGAGGCGATATTCGACTTAAATGGAAAAGTAAAAGAACACAGTGTGCGTATTTGTGGAACTGAAAATCCACACGACTTTTGTCAAGTTACTTCAGAACTCCCTAAAGTGAGTGTATTTTGCACTGTATCAAGAGAAAAGGTTTACAGCTCCTTTCCTCATGAAGGAAACAGCTACGGAATTAATTTTCCTAGGTATATTCCCCAAGTGGTCATTTCCTCAAGTGCATGAAGATACTGACACCTACATCATGCAATTGGATGGAGGCCCACGAAATTTCCACACAGAGGTGAGATCATTCTTGAACAGAAAAATTATCAACCATCAACCTTTGAATAGTAATGATGATAAACTTCTATCATGGCTGGCACGTTCCTCAGACCTTTCCTCTTGCGATATTTTCCTCTGGACTCTCGTACGCAAACTATGAAATTCACTACCTTCTATTACCGTCTGTAATTGACAAACTAAAGATGCGGATACAGGCCCGTATCCACGGGGGGCAAGGGGGGCCGGGCCCCCCCTAAATTTTGCCTGGCCCCCATAGACTTTCACGGTAGGCTTGCAAATGAACTATAATATGGTGATCAAGAATAATATGATTGGGTCGGGCCCCCCCTAACTTCCACCGCCCCCCCCTAAATTTTTGGGTTGGCTACGGGCCTGTGCGGATAACCAGTGACATCTACATTGTTACATGTGACGTGCTTGTTGTCCTCTTATGTTTTGTTTTAGGATATTAGACAGAATATAGAAACAGTAAAAATATTTAAGAAGAGCATTTGATACTACTTACAGCTATACAACACACTATCCTGGACTTTCTGTCTCTGGTCTACGGCAGACAAACTCACTTTCTACTAGGTAAAGATAATGGAAGCAGAAAGATAGTTAATTTTTTTTTAGTATGAAGCTGAAATATTTGTGTTATCGATAACAAATCCCTGCATGTGGCCGTCTATGGCAGAAAATGGACTACCGTCTAGATATCTCTAGGCTTTTGTATATATTTGTGTGTATGCATCTTCATTATATAAAATACAGTGCTTGTTTATCTCTAAAATGCATTTTGATGCCAATTGGCATCGTAGTGAATCAATAACAATGACAATAATAATGATATTCTTAAAATATAGCGCACGCCGATGCCATGTGGCACTAATGGAGTTAACAAAGGTTAATATAGTAGTAAGGTTGGGCTATAGCGGAAATTAGATGCTGATTGGCAGGTGATATTACGTCACCATAGGAACAAAGCGAGAGAAACCTACAGCCACCGACAGACTACGTTTAGCGTTTGCAGAAGAAATAATGATATAAATCGCTGTGTACCTTTTCTTTTCGATTAGTTGTTTGTTTTGAGCTTCATTTTAGTTGACGAAATTTTTTCTTTAGGCTGAATTTGATTTTTCAATGTTATTGTTCCTATTATTGTACTGCTCCTAGCAGCTACTAGTTCTTGCATATTATTTTATAGATATTTTTCACTTAGTTTACGAAGATTTTATTATTACCTATTTTTACTAAACATTAACTTGCTGCCATTAACATAATTGGAAATCAACTCAAGTTCTTTTCTATTTTTTGTCAACCATTGCTATGATCGAATGTGTAGACCACCAGCGACACCGATTTGTGTATAACTTTGGGTAGGGAGCTTCAATTATGTGTGCTTCATTGTGATATAAGCAAGCAGTGATTCAAACAAATACAGTATATTCAAATTTTGGGAGGAGGTCCAATCAAACTTTTGCGGGACTGGCTCCCGCAGTCATCTAGGATTGGCGCCAATGGATACCACCACTTGTCAGAAACTATGCCTAATTCTCGGTTGCTTTACCTAATTGGGACGTAATACATCTCTTTAGTACCCACTAACGTGTCTTATTTTCTTTCTCAATGAGCGATGTATCAAGCAAGGTATGGAAACCTTTTCACGATTTCATATGTTGGAATACACAGTGGAAGTTGAAACGTTGTAGTGGCATTCCTTCGACACTAGACACTTCACGTTTTGTAAAAATGGGAGATACAATGGTCAGTGGCAGAGCTGTTACTTCTAGTGTGTAGGATCCCTGGTTCAATCCCAGACTATATAAGCTTTGATGTTATGATTTTGAGTTTAGCGTCCCTTTTGGAAACGAGGCAATTCGAGAAGTGGACCCACAATTTAACATGGGATCTGAAACACATGAGCTCCTGCCAGAAATCGAATCCGGGTTTCCCATGCCAAAGGTGCGTACGCCAATCGTTTTGCCATGAAGGAGCTCCCATATAAGCATGTGATAGACAACATACTGTCTGTAAGTCTTCTCTTGGTGTTCTCCCGTTTCTACTCACTTCTTCATTCCATCATTCAAACCATTCATTTAAGCCCATAGGGCACAGGGGTAGAACGCAAACTGAAGGATTTCATGTTTTGTTCTTGAAAATGGGTATTTTGTAAAAGAATACTATGTTTGCATCGAAGCTCCCTTGTGGCTATGTTGTTAGCGTCCGCACATTCGACGCGAGAGATCTGGGTGCGATTCCCGGTAGGAGCTCATGCAGTTCGGATTCCACGTTAAGCAGTATGTCCATGCCTCATATGGCCTCGCTGCTAGAAGGGACACTAAACTCTCTTACAACAACAACTACGTTTGCACTTCAATTTTTTCTGCTGTATTTAGCACACTTGCCACCGAGACATTCTTTTTATATTGACTTTTTAGTAGGTAAACATACAACACAATAGAATGCAACACAAACACACACACACACAAAGTTTCTACTTAAATTTGACCTAATACCTGCCTACACATGGATACCACTATACAATAGAAAATCAATGAGAAAACTAAAATACTAGCAAAGGAACATCTTATATTGATAGTAGCATTGCCCAATCAAACAATGCGCAATCAATAGACATTAAAAATTATATGTTTCCAAGATGATTATTGTTCCTATTACGTGGAATAGAATTGCTCTCTTCTTATGTTCTGTTTTAAGATATGAGTTACAAATTTATTGAAACATTTAGGCGAGAAACATTTAGGATATGAGATACAGATATTTAGGCGAGAGCATTTGCTACTCTTGATGACTGTATAATAGATTACAGTATTCTGAAATTTCCATATTTTTCCCATGGCAGATAACCTCACTATCTAATAAATAAACACAATTGAAATAGGAAGATGGTAATTCTTTTCAACACGAAGTTTAAATGTTTGTTATTAATGCTATGGCCCTACTAGCAGGTCTCTTGGCGTCTCTGTTCGTTTGGTGCACGAGGTATTGGGTTCGATTCCTGGTTCGATTTTACTTTAAACGGAAGGTCTTGTTTCATGTAGCTTCTCTGTCAACAAAGGATTTAATCTACCAATCAAACAATTTAATAATTTTAATAATAAAAATTAAATTAAATAGTGCCTAATGCTGTATTTTTTTTTTTTTTTTTGCAAGGCTGTTATGAAATATTTATTTATAAATCATGAATATAATGATCAGAGTCTTTTTAAAAAGTGTAAACAAACCACTCATAACCAAAAGTAAAGGACCTTTACGGATTTATTTTAAAGAAATCACGCCATTCTGTGGGGTTGTTAATGGATGGATGGAATATAAAGCAAATCGCATAAGCTACTTTTAAAATACCAGAAATTGACTCCCAACGATAAACTATACTTGTATTATTTTATATCAATTTAATTTTATTTATTTATATATTTATTTACTTATTGGTGAGAAATTTATTACACCATGTTATACGGTTACGAGTAAAATATTTACGAATTATGAACGAACTTGTTTTTGAGATATTTGTGCAGAAACTCACCTCTAGAGTAAATTATCTTTTCTGGGTGTATCTCAGAAAAATAAGTTATGCTTATAGAATTATTAATAAAAAATATATACAAAATCCTTATAACCGTTCTTAAGAAAATTAATAACTTTGACTTTCCTTCGCAGGAAACTACTCTTATTTTGTAGGTAGGAGATAATTGGAAACCTCTACTTGTGGAAAATGTTATAAAAATAGAAATTTAAAAATTTGATTTGATACATTGAGCGATTATTTCTAAATGTGTGTATACGTTATACATCTCAACGAACGGGCAAACACATAAATAATCCAAAACGTCACTTTTCATATAAGTAGAAAAATGAAATGAAATCTTGAAAGTTTGCGTCCCACGCTTGTGCCGGCTAGGCTAAATGAGTCGATGATGATGAAAAATGAAGGAAATGGTGGAAAGAATCAAGTTGGAGGAAACGGGAAAACCTCGAGGAAACTAAAGTACACGGTGTTTGTCCACCACAAAACAAGCTTGGCACGAGTTGGGATCAGGGAACCCACGCACCAGAGATGAGCGCTCTAGAACTGGTCCCTCCACCGTGATCCCTCCTCATGTAAGTAGGAGTCAGGAAACGATTACATCTGTTACAATATCGAATTCAATTTTTTTGGTCCTTCTCTTACGAACACTATGTTTTTTCCTCTCCTATAGTCACTTAAGAGTCTTCATCCCGTCGAAATTAAAATACCGCTAATTTTACAGTAATTATGTGATATCTTCAAATAGATAAAAGATAATTGAAATATGGAACAACAGCGCCCTAGGCAATATTATTTTGCGTGAGGTACCGTTACTACAAGTCACCTAGTGGCTTTCCGTTTTCAGCTGTTTAGAAATGCGAAAATAAATGCCGATTTTCAAAATGGCTCGAAATCGAAAGCAGATAAGTGAGTCGTGATAACGGTTTCTCATGTAAAATAATATTGTCTAGGGCGCTCTTGTTCCACATTTCGATTATCTTTTATCTATTTGAAGGCATCACATAATTACTGTAAAATTAGCGGTATTTTAATATCGCCCGGATGAAGACTCTTAAAAGTAAAAAACAAAAAAAGGATCGTTTCCACTGAAAGATTTACTGATCCTTAAGAACTGTAAAGAGCAAATGTACTTGTATTTATCTCAGTTCTTTTCGCCTACAAACTGGAAATGAAACGTTGTGTATACAGAAAAAAGAATGTAAGATGATGTTAAACATTCTAAAATTAAGAGAGACGTTAAGAAATAGAGAACTATCTAATCTCATATACGGTTACATAAACAAACAGTAAACTGACGTCAACACTTCTTTTTCTAGTTACCTTTTTTCCTTTCGCTAAACGAAAACAAGCCTTGAAACGAAATTTCAACTGATTTCCGTTGATAAAGATAATATTAGAACTACGATTTCTATTTTCTTATTTGGAATTACTTCACAATTTTGATAAAATTGACTCTCAAACAGTGCGTGTCATGCACAGCATTTCAAAAAAGATACTTTCACAGAGGCAAGTCTTATCCTGGGATAAAAGACATCTTTCTGTAATAAGAGTTGACAAACTCCAGCTCCATTGCTCTGTTTGTTTGACTTTTCTTCTTCGGAAGTGTCGCTCAACTGCTACTCTTCAACGGAATAGCTACAGAAGGAGTCTGTAAATAAGTGCAACTTCCTGTGCTTTTAACATTATATTTATCTTGAAACAAGTGACTGTCGACTTGCCTTTCAAGCTTTATCTGTTATTCCGAGTCAGCTTGTAACAGATTGAAAACCGGTTACACGAACATCATAAATAAAAAGGTTGTTGTCCTATGAAAACCAGTTACACAATCCTAATGACTGCTCTTCTGTGAACAGTGGTTACACAAATCTAATAAATAGCTGTCATTATTCGAAAGCCGGATACTCAAACCACAGAAATGGCTGTCATTCTGTAAATAAACAAAAGTGTTATACAAAAGTCCGAAATGGCTGTCATTGCATGAAACTTGGTTGAAAAACCTAGTAAACAGGTGTATAGTATGAAAACCGAATGCAAAAATCTCGTATAAACATAGCATAAATTAATTTTTACATTATAAGCAATGGTGGTTGATTAGTTTGAATTGTTCTATTAACAGAGCCGGTTGTATCATATGTGAAACACGTACATTTGCACGAAGCGGCAAATTTCGAGGGCTGAAAAATTTGTCATAACCAGTGGCGTATTTGCGATTTTGTTTCGGGGGACTTTGCTAATTTTATTCCTGGTAATGTGAAAATTCTGCAAGATATTTCAATTACTTTAAAATAGTAAATAAAGTTTCGGGGGTTAAGTCCGGAAGCCCCTTTTAAATGCGCCACTGGTCATAACTATATTATTTAAAATAAATGTTTCTTGTTGGAAACAGACTTCATGATGATTGTAGTTAAATTTACTAAGGTGACCTTCTATTTGAATATTACATTTATGTTTAGGTTGCATTACTTTAAGATTAAATGAATAGTGCTAAAACAAATATTCAAACAAATCCCAACATGAATTACTTGAGTGCTGTAAGATACAACAACTCAATTCTCAAACAGTAGCGAATACGAGTTTCATTTAGATAGTTATCACAGTTTTGAGATGGAAACTATTTTTGTCTTTGCTACAAACAAGTTCCTTATCATTGAAGGTGGAAGCAAGTTTTCTTAAAATATTTTTTTAACATATGCAGTACGAAAATCACGAAATAAAGATAAAGGAACTAGTTGCCCTGAAATTGCAAACTGATACGTTGTGATTGAAGCTCAATATTGAATTCCATAAGAACAATTACTATTTTCCTTCTACAGATGTTTTTGCTATATCTTTCACTAACATAATAGATTATTATTTAAAGAAAAAACAGATACAATGAGATTGTATTTGTAGTGTTTAGGCCTTTCTGAGTACGAGTACTCTTTCCTTCTCCTTCGTTGTTCATGATGGGGTAGCATACTTAAAATTGAGACTTAAAACTTAAAAGCAGAACTTAAGAACAGAACTTAGAAACATGCAATAATGACACAAGGAACTTCCACATTGTTGTGTAAGGGTACCTAAATCACTTCGATCCCATTTCCCAAAAATCCTGTATTGTTAGTATTGGATGAACCCAGGGAAGAACCCACTGGACCGACAAAGTTATTTTAAATTCAACATATGTAGTGATGTGATGTGTTGAATATTTCATGTGATGTTTTTAATATTTCAAGTTGACAAGTAAAAGCTTACATAGTGTTTCTCTCTCTCTCTCTCTCTCTCTCTCTCTCTCTCTCTCTCTCTCTCTCTCTCTCTCTGTGTGTGTGTGTGTGTGTGTCCGCGGAAAATTTTCCATTCCAGAAAAATTTCCCCTCTATTTTCCTGAAAATTTTCCGTTCTAAACAAATGTCAGTGATCAAGTAGCAACTCTCATTACCCAGAAATTGATTGACTTCGTGTATAGAAATGTTTAAAAATCGGAATATCGTTTAAAGAAACTGAAACTTTTCATGGCTCAGAAAAGTTCCAATCTTATGTAGGGACAAGTGAAACAATTTCTCATGAATCGAAACATTTTCTGTCGGTATAATACCACAGTTTAGCTGATTATGTGGCAAGCAAAATTAACGATACGAAGAATTTGTCAATGCAATGCAGACCTAAAAAGTCATTTTATTGAGTCATCTTAATGTAAGTAACACCTTCAATTGTGCCCCCGTGCATTATTAGTTGTAGGTTTTAGAAGGAACGCCTCACTATACCACTATCTAAGGCCTGGGAATTCCCAGACGTAAAAGCGCATCGTTATAACGCAGACCGATTGGGACGTCGCGTCGGCTATATCAAGGATGGACTTCAAGAACTTTTTTCCCATGGGAGAGAAGGCGCATTTATTGAACGTTGTTAGTATTCAACGCACTTGGCGACGTTAACAACGTGGTGTTGATAGTGTGTACGCAATAATTTAGAAATATTCAGTGGCGTAGCCAAGAGTATGGCGTTATGAAGACCCTACAATTTACTAAAAGATGAAAAAAATAAAGTCATGAGAAGTGCAGTTCACGCAGTTAGCATAGCAATTATTAACATATACAAGTGTTTTTAGAAACTCAAAAGCAATAATTAACGCCCTTCGGATCCAAAGTGTAGTGTAGTACTACAAAATTGATTGTTAAAGAGAACAATACATACAATTGAAAAGGGGACTACCTTAAGCTTTTGATAAGAGACTTTGACATGCCGTACATAACGCTGCGTATTTAATGTCCATATAGTTCTAGAAAGAAACGTACGCTTTCCTACGTTGCTAACGATGCGTTAACGGCGTTCATACGATCCAGGACTAACCCTTGGAACGCCTAGATAATTTTATTCCACACAATGGATCAAATCGTTCTTGACCCATGTATATTTCTCGTAACAAACAAAATACTTATTTAAATTAAAAGTATTTGACAGTTTGTGACTATAGAAAAGACTCATAATATAGTTTATTTGACTTTCATCATTGGAGAGTGAAGAAACTGGCCTGTTTCCCGCCATTATCACAATTACACTACTACTGAGTTCTGCAGACAGGCGCACGTTGATGCACACTTATCTGAACTGAAGGCGTTCGTTAGGGTTGCTTTAAGTGCTATAGTGCAATATACCATCAAAATTTATTAGAGTGTAGGTCGTTGGACAGAAGAGCGGTATAATTTTAACTGAAAATATCAAGATCAGGTCAAATTGAGGCATGCTTGAAAATTATTTTGAAATTATTACATAATAAATACGTGAGTTAGTATTATTGTTTTCTCAAGAGAGTGTAGGACAAATATGTACAGAGTACACAGAATTTCACTCTTGCGTGTAATGATTGATAGATAGAAAAAACAAAATTTTGATTTTATGTGTTATTTTGAGCCAATCATGGCGTTCTAAGTGCTAGTACTGATTGTTCTAATAAGTGGAGTGATAGGAAAAGGAACAATGGGAGTTCAAAAAAGAACGAAGGAACATGGTGACAAGTATTTGGACTACGTTGTCAGTTATTGTTTTCTTCCATCCTTTCTTTCTTTTCCTCTTTCTTTTTACGTCTGTCACCGTATCTCCGAGCTGAGTTTTTTTTTTTTTTTTTGTTTATAACTGCCAAGTGTTATATAGAATCTTTACTTATAAGACAAAGAAAGCAAAGAAACGCGGCGCCTGACCATGCTTCAATGATTACAGTGACACTTCGAGAATCTACTGTGTTGCTGGAATGAACTCTTGTACGTTATTTCTTCCACTAGAAATAGAAGAATGAAAGACGTAACTCTTCATTCATATCTCTCTTGGTCTTTTGCTTCTTATCTGCAACTTGGACTGCGTTTATAAAGGAAACTTTGACTACGAATAATGTGAAAATAATATATGTATAATTATTTCTAGTGCGATAGGATAGCACAAGTGCCTGTCATCTTAACGTTTTGCAACCGACTGCTATATGTATAATTATTTCTAGTACCAGGGGTGCCCACAAGGGGGGGCTATGACGCAAACTGCGTCATTGAAATATTGGGGGGGGTTAAAAATCTATATAAATATGTTTGAGAGGGTGTAAAAATTAATCGAAAAGATTTTTTTTCATGGAAGAACACCTACGGATAGACAATTGAAGGGGGTGCGTCATGGACATGAGGGGGGGTGGGCACCACTGTCTAGTACGATAGGATAGCACAAGTGCCTGTCATCTTAACGTTTTGCAACCGACTGCTATATGTATAATTATTTCTAGTACGATAGGATAGCACAAGTGCCTGTCATCTTAACGTTTTGCAACCGACTGCTATATGTATAATTATTTCTAGTACGATAGGATAGAACAAGTGCCTGTCATCTTAACGTTTTGCAGCCGACTGCTATATGTATAATTATTTCTAGTACGATAGGATAGCACAAGTGCCTGTTATCTTAACGTTTTGAAACCGACTGCTATAGCAGTTCTCATTCACAAATTGTGGTTGTATTGTTGCAAACTGGTATACTTGAATTCAACACCGCATCTCAGTCGGTCTATGATTTCCTGTCAAACATACCAACCAAGAACATTGTAGCAAATTGAGTTAGATATAGAACCGAATGTAACTATAGTAATTGACGACGGTGCATCACATAATTATGGTCAATGTCACCAGCAGTGCAGTCACGTGCTTATGACATTTAACTCTGGAATACGCGCGCGTAGATTTCTGTGTAATGGATGCTCGCGCAGGCTACCACTGTAGCCTATTTGTTTTTATTTTATCGCCTAGCTTTGTTAATATTCTTTCTTGTAGAGAATTGTATTTATAAAGTGTTTTAAAGTTCCTATGCACAATTTGAAAAATATGTTTATTTTGAAAGCTATGTATATACAAAGAGGACCAACATAACTTTTTTTTTTCTAAAGTAATACACGAACAAGACTGTAAACGTTATTTATATTCATCAATATATGTATCAATCATCTGGCGTATTTTAAACCTTCCTTTACGATGAACATATATATGTCAGAATACTTTAACAAGATATATAATTTTACAAACATTTTACGAAAAAAAACATATAAACGTATTATCTACAAAATATATACTGCTTCAGTGTAATTTCTTTTATGATTTCTTGCTATCAAAGTTTGAAAATGAAAATGAAATCTTTGAGTTTTACGTCCCACGCTTATGCCGGTTAGGCTGAAGTAGACGGTGACGATGAGTAATGAATGAAATGGTGGAATGAAGAAAGTGGGAGGAAACGGGAGAACCCCGAGAAAACCCCCACACACGGTGTTTGTCCACCACAAAGTTCACTTAGCGGGCTCTGGAATCGAACCCGGTACCCCAAACACCAGAGGTGAACGCTCTACCACTGAGCCACCGCGGCTCCGCTATCTAAGTTTGATTATGATTTGCATAATTGTGCATATACTACTTACAGTCATACATTTTTGAGCTCCCCCCGTGGCTAAGCGGTTAGCGTACGTACCTTTGGCATTGGAGACCTGGGTTCGATTCCCGGCGGGAGCTCATGCGGTTCGGATTCCACGTTAATCGATAGGTCCCGTCTCACATAACCTTGCTGCTGAAAGGAACGTTAAACTCAAAATCAACTCAACTCATATATTTTTCTTCTTCAGTTTTCCTGTTCATGTCTCTCTAAGAATGTTTTGCCCACAAGCGATGAGTGGTCAATGCACACTTTCCGTTCATAACGCTCACAAGATTTTTCGTGTTGATTTATCTTTGGCTCTTATATACAATTAACACCTGTCAACTTTGTTGTCTAGTTCAAAGCGTAGGCATTGGTTGTTCAACTCCCAGTAGTTGCCTGCATCTTTGTTTCATATTTACTGGAATATTTGGAGCCTCCATACGCTTAGCAATTTTAGATCTGATTAGCTCCTATGCTAAGGTTTCCAAAAATTCTCTTTTTGCAGCTGGTTTCTCGTTATTGTTAGCCTTGTAGATGGTACTAATGTTCAAAATGCAAAGCATTGATGGCACTAATATTCAAAAGGTCAAAAAATATCGCCATTGACCATTGCTTTGTATTCCGAGCTACATTGTACTTAGCACACACCGGGTCAACAATATCAAAACCAATCTTTGTGTCTTTATAAAATGTTCTGACTTCAGGTTTTCTTACATCACCAGTTTTTCCATCAATTGCATTGTCGTGATGCATTGTAGACACTAACAGCATTGATTTGTTCTTTCGAGGACAGTAAGACACAAGAGTCATATCTCTATGAAATCCAAAGAGTGATGAGTTTTCTTCTCTTTGAATACTTGGCCTGAACTCACTAGGAATTTGGCGCTTGTTTGAACGAACTGTACCTACGAGAGTAAGCTTTCTTTTATGTAACAATGTTTCCACAAGAAACATGGACGTAAACCAGTTGTCAGTGGTGATGTTGTGATTGGTTCCAGAAATTGGATCAACTATACTCAAAATCACACCTTCTGCAGATGTTCCAATCTTATATGGCTCTTCTAGCTGAGTCCCGACATACACTTCTAGATTCACCATGTACGTCGGTGTGAGAAAAGTATTTGTAATGAACTCTCAAATATAATATTCCATATATATCTATCTATATCTATATCTATATCTATATCTATATCTATATCTATATCTATATCTATATCTATATCTATATCTATCTATCTATCTATCTATCTATCTATCTATCTATCTATCTCTCTCTCTCTCTATATATATATATATATATATATATATATATATATATATATATATGTGTGTGTGTGTGTGTGTGTGTGTGTGTGTGTGGAAATAATTGTCTGCATCCATATCAGTATTTAGTGTTGTAATTACTTTCTTCTACATAATATTTTTACACATAGTGCATTTAATAAATAAGCATAGTATTATTTTATTTAATGTGTTTTCGTTGCACGTGTGAATGATATTTTTGTATGTCGTGGTCTGAGTGATCATCTGGATGTCCGTGAGGATTTGGAGGCGAGACATCCGAGCCTCTCGGTGCTTGATGCTTATCTCATTGTTGAGACCTGAGGGCGATCCGGGAAAAGTTCTGTAATCCTTTTTTGGAAATGCTCTTTAATGTCTTAACCAGGTAAGGTCAGATCTTCTGAAAGCACTCGTTGGTGGGACAGCAGGGGGCAGATCCGGAAAGTGGGTTCAAAATAATGGCGGATGAACTAGCGACTCAAATTCCGACTGTTGCTGCTCGAAGAGTTACCATTACAGGAATCTGAATTGAGACCGTTGGTGCTGAAACAGATATGGAATACGCTTACTGGATAATAGTGTCCGAAAACAGAGACCCTAGTCGAGATCGTTGGTGCTCGAATAGTTACCATTACAAGATATATACCGCCCAAACTAGTGACACGAGTCGAGACCGATGAGTCTAACAGATAGATAATACGCTCACAGAAATTAATGATACGAGAACTAGCGACCCAAATCTCAACTGCTGTTGCTCGAATACTAATAAGATTAATATTCTAATACACCATTTCTCTTTCAGCTTAGAAGCAGTAGTTTTTTTTTTTTTTTTAAGTTTTCTTTTAGGTGAATTTAATCGTATGATTTAATGATAGTTTATTTTATTTTGTTCAAGATGCCATACATGCAAGCAGAACTAGCTTCATTTGATCGAAGCTATGATAAATTAAAATAGAAAGTTTCATGCTCATTCTAACGAGAATTTTGCTAGATTAGAAAAGGAAAATAAAGATAATTTCGTCAAGTTCAAATGTAAATTAGGCCAGAAGTTACACGAATTTCGTGAAAATAATTAGGAAATAGAAAGCGCTGAAAACAGAACACCGGAATCTGAACCCCAACTACAGACAGGTATTCCTACTGAAAATGAAATACAGAATATTGAAACACACAAAAACATCATTCACACATGCAACGAAAAAATATTAAATAAAATAATACAATGCTTATTTATTAAGTGAACTATGTGTAAAACAATATGTAGAAAGAAAACAATCACAACATAAACATTGGTATGGATGTAGACACTTAACTATTTCGACAAACATAAAATTACAGTTCATGTTTTACGAGATAATAGCCCTTTGAAGTTGTATCACTTACATATAAGAACGAAATATTATATTTGGGAGTTCACCACAAACACTTTTCTCACACGACTACATAATGAACATTGGGATTAGCATTGTGGTGTAACACTAAAGGTAATACCACGACGTAAATTCTGACTGCTGCAAGAAGTTGACAGTAGTGTCCAGCAGAATAAACACAGGCAATCGCAATGTATAATTAGGATATTGGTAGGACCGATTTACTAATTATACGCACTAGATCAGCAGACCCGGGACTTCACTAAGTGGGCGCTAGCCGGTGTACCATTCCTTGAGCTGCTACTAGCACATGCCTCTTTATGTATTCTATAGCGAATTAAATGAACATGCTGGCTGTATCGACACACGAAGAGAACTCCTAGAGTTGAGGTGCTCCAGATGCGAGCTGAATTGATCAACTGGTCCATGTTGGCAGTTTATTTTAAAATGTGATCAGGTTAAACTACCTCTATGGATATGTAGATTAAATGTTTAAAGAATCTACGTTAATTCACAGTTCACTGGCCACAATGTAGAAAAAGGCGATAACTTGGTCGTGAGAACTTCTAGATACAAAGTAGCTAAACAACATTGCTAGGCGACGGTCTGGCTAGGTTGCAGATGTTCATTTTAAATGTTACCACAAGTGATGGAAGAAAACACTTAATTCAGTTCCAAATAACTAGAGAACGTAGTATTTGCATATTAGTTCAAAGAAAAAAAATTGAAGTATGCAAGTAGTAAAAATACGATTTTCATATATATAGTTCAGGAAATGAATGTGGTCTTTGTTACTCACTAAAATCTTCTCACCATGAAAAACGTTTCACATATATATTTATTGGTGAACGATGAAAGACTCTTTTGTTCTAATTCGTGGGAAACAAAACGGTTACTAACAGTTCCCATCGAAGAAAAGAAATTATTTGCGTCGCATTGATAAAGTATAAATCGAAGAATGATTTCTGTCTTTTCAAAATATACAGAGCGTCGACAAATGTTATTTACATAACCTGGTGACAGTTATACTAGCGCCCAGAGTTTATAGCGCTAGTAGGGAAGGGATGGTTCTTCTCAATATTAGAAACAGTGCTTGTGCAAAAGTTGGTCCAGTATAAATGGCCACCGAGTAATATATGAACTTGAGTGATTTTCTACGTCACAAATACTTATATTTAGTAAAATTTAAACCTGTGTTAACATCACAAGAGTGGTTTGAAAAATTACAGTTTGAAGTTAAAACCTGAGAAATTGTAATCTTATGCTATCATTAATACCAACACCTCCTTGTTGAAAGTCAAATGGAATTTTTCTGAGAAGCATTCATCAATTTCCTTCAAATTTATGTATTACTCAAAACTATGGATGTCCGTGTAAGCTGTTAATTTTGTACTTAATAGAATTATACAAAAACTTATTTCAGTAGTGAAATGCATTGAGTAACTATTGTTGTTGAGTGAATAAGACTATTGGACTTCTGTTGCTTCGGTTTGATGATTAACGTTTTCGTGATTTCGAAGAACAATATAACATAGTTCAGATCTCAGGAATTAACAGGTTGAATGTAAGTTGATGCTAAAAGTATTTTTTTTTTCGAATGATTATTGAAGTTGCACAGTGAAATTTAAAATTTATTATTTTATTTGGACGAACCATTTAAACTGATTATTAGAGCAATCCACATTATGCTTTATTATGCTTTATTGTTAATTTCAGTCATTGTTTTATATTAGTCGTGTATAATGTAAAAATTTACTATACATTAAATATTCTAAATATCTTGATCTATTTATTAATATTTTATGCAACCAGTTTCTTTCATATTTAATGAAATTTTTACTTAATGTATTGTAAAGAGATATACTTTACTCGAGTCAGTTTTTGTTTCACTTGTTTGTGCCTTAGAGGTGCATATACATAGGATAGCGAGCACCAATCGAGAGTA
Organism: Thermobia domestica; assembly: GCF_964235325.1. Taxonomy (NCBI): domain Eukaryota; kingdom Metazoa; phylum Arthropoda; class Insecta; order Zygentoma; family Lepismatidae; genus Thermobia; species Thermobia domestica. The sequence goes on along the minus strand of NC_137463.1, from coordinate 255,494,572 downwards.
AGTGAAACTAAAGTAGAAAATTACTAAGAGAGAAGGAAATCGGCGACTTCCAATCGAGAGTAGCGAACTAAAGGAGTAAATTACTACAGGAGTAAATTTTTCGTTCACTACTGTAGTAAATTTATTTACTCCAAAACTGGTGGAGAGCACCATCAAAGAGTACGCTACTACATTAGTAACCTAAGGAGTAAATATGGCCAAAATTTACTCCTAAGCAGTAGTAGGAATAAAGTTAGAGAGTAAGATGAGTTCTTTCGTTTCTACGTGTTAAATATCGAATTCTATGAATTACCTGGACTACGAAGAATATATGGAGATGGAGGAAGAAGTAGACATCCCAAGTTTTAGTGAACAGAAGAGACCTATTTGCGATGTATAGTGACATTGATTTCAAAGAGCGTTTTGGGTTGCTTAAGGAATCTTTTGAGTGGCTGCTTGATATGTTGGAGCCATTACTGCAGCATAATTCTGACAGGAACCGTGCTTTGTCTCCTAGGCTGCAACTTCTTTGTAGATTGCGAATTCTTCGCACTGGTACTTATCAAATCTTAGCAGGGGATCTCATTAACATACATCGTAATACTGCTGGAAGAGCTTTTAACAGTGTGATAGACAGTTCAATTGCCTTAAAGCCACTGTGTGTGTGTCCACGCCACAGAACATATATATACAGTGGCGGATCCAAGGTGGGAGCTATAAGGGTTATAGCCCCCCTTGACGCTCAGATTTACAGTGGATAAAATGGGCTTCAATTCTGATTTACACTGGATAAAACGGCAAACTATGGTCATCCTCCCTTGATCATATCCTGGATCCACCACAATATATATATATATATATATATATATATATATATATATATATAAGAAAAATCGAATTGAATTCTATCGAATTGGTTGATTCGCGAATGTCCTAGGGGTCATAGATTGTGTACCTATACCCATACTTTGTCCTCTTGGAGCACAAGCACAACTATACAGAAATTGCAAGAATTTTTTTATCAATATACAAATCATTTCTGATGCCAATATGAAGATTTTGAACGTGGTAAGCCATTGGCTAAGTTCAACGCATGATGCACGCATTTAGAAAATAGTAGAATTCCTCCAGAATTGGAAAACGAACAATATAATGGGTTGCTTGTTGGAGATAGTGGATATGCTCTCTCCAAACATCTTATGACTCCTATGTTTCGACTTCAGACAGGAGCCGTAGGGCGCTACAATATAGCCTATGTTGTTACAAGATGTGTAATAGAACGTACATTCTGTGTTTGGAAGAACCGTTTCCAAATTCTCACTAAAACAATGAGATATAAACAAAACATGTGTGGGAATGTTATTGAAGATACTGCAGTTCTGCACAACTTTGGAATAGAAGTAGGTGTGTTTCACCTGATGCTGTGCAGTGTTTCTTTCAGAAAAAATGTTCCGGAGGGAACACTTAGTATTCGAAGGGGATCATACTATTTTTACATGGTACTATTCTATTTATTATTATATTATAGAAGTATTATTTTCGTCTCCTCCCGGAGAAAACTCTCAGAGCTTTCGAGGGGCAATCCCACCCCCAAAAAAAAACATGTCTAGAAGAAACACTGGTGTTGTGGATGTGAATGGCATGAACCAATATGCTTTTCAGCCAGAAGCAGATGCTGCAGGACAAGCTGTCAGAAAAATTATACCTAATTTGCTAGTAAAATAATAAATTAGTATAAATACTTTTCCTTCTTAAATGATTAAATAAGGCACTGGATCGTCACTACTGCAGTGAAATATCACCCATTTTATTTATGTATAATTTTAGTTATGTTTCTCTCTTTTTCTTTCTTTTCTTTCTTTCTTCTTTATTTTGCAATTAGGGGATTAAGATTTTCATTTTATTTCTTTCTTCAGTACACAGTTATACAATAAAGATGTTTTGATTATTTCTAAAAAAAAAAAAAAAAAAAAAAAAAAATAAGATGTCTACTTTTATAACTTCGCTGATGCAAATAAATATTAGAATGTGGTAATTAGAAAAATTAAATGTACTGATGCTTAAACACAAATAAAAACAAGAACATATTAACCATTGGAAAATATATCAAGCAAACAGAATATGTTTCATACATATATTCACATTCATTTATAAAAACATAAATTTCTGGAGCACATTGCCTGAAGAACCGGAACCTGAAGTCTGTTCCATTTCGTTCTTGAATTCCTTCTTATTCATAACTTCCATTTTAAGGTTATGGTCTACCACGATTTCTCTTTATCTTTCAATTAACAACATTTTTGTATTATATTCCTCTCGTATTAAACGTATTTTTAACGAATGAAGCTCGTCTGCTTTTTCCAACAACTTCCTGTTCTTCACTTCAACCGCATGTTCTTTGCCTTTTTTTATAGCCGCATCTTCTGATAAGCTTCAGCTCCTGATAGGCAGTGTTGCCAACGAGTTTGCATAAAATCCCGCTAAATTGAAAACCAAAACCACCAGAATTCCACCAAAAAATAACGCGATCTACAAATATAGCTAAACATCCCACTACACCTGAAAAAGCTGCATGTTTTAATTAATTCCAATCGATGCTTAAAAAACTTAAAGCACAGAAATACTTACCACTAACTGATTAATTCATCCTCCGATTCGTCGTCTTCAACTTGTACATTGGAGTACGTTGCTCTTGTCATAGTATGAATGTTTTGTAATATGGAAATAGGTAAATCGAAATCATGGCAGCCCTTTCCGAGTCGTCTCAACCCTGCACGAGTGGTAAGAATAGCGATAACCATCTCTCTTCCCATTTGCACAGAATGACAAACACAACGAATAACACGAAATGATTGATTTCTTTGTTTAAAAATTTGGTACACACCATTGTTAACCCCCATCATGACATTAGCGTTATCAGTCCCTAAACCCCGTAGTTTCTTCAAATCAATCTACCGAAATCTTTCAAAGCTACTTTTAGTATCTCCATAATTGAATTAGCATCTGCCGATTGTAACTCGTACATTCCTAAGTAAGTAGACACGACAGTAGAACGTGCATCAGAATAGTAAATGATACATAAACCTAGCTGTTTGACTACACCAATATCTGTTGATTCATCAAGAAGAATGCTATAGTCACTGTCACCAGTGTCTTTCCGAATGCTCTTCTTAAAGTATGGAGATAAAATATTCTTGATCATAGCACTACACTTACTACGATGTAAGTGTACGGTACCTCTTTCAGTTGGAAATAGCGTTTGCACAATTCACTAAGATGGTCAATGCTTCTTATAGAACAATGATACGCGGTAAATAAAGTCAACCCTGCATCGACTCGAGCAGTGTCAAAAGAAACTTTGGCACCGGGAATTTATTTTCTTTTGTCTATTTGAACTAAAAGGTTGAGCTGCACTTACGCGTTTTTTAGTTTTGCTATGTGCTATAAGATCACAAAATTTTGCTATCAAATTGCACTTGCAGTATTTGCACTGAGCTACCGTACGATCTTACTCAACTTCCAACACCTAGTCTTTCAAATTTGGATCATCTAGCCAGTCTTTTCTAAATTTTTGAGAATAACTTGCTCTTGTTCGTCCCATTGTTATAGGCCTACCACACAATGACAATTGTAGCACAAGTCCGCATAAACCGGAAAAAGAAACGACCGACCACAGAACTGTCAACTAACAACTATTAATTGACGGGAAGTGGTAGCGGGAACAGAGTCCTCATTTTGACAAAATTAGGCCGTCTCGGATGCTTAATTCGGAACGATAATATCCAGCGAAGGAACGAAAGGGACGAACATACGTCTAGATTAAACGGGATTGTCCCGTTGATTTCGAAAAAGGAGAACGTTGCAACATACCACGTTCCGAGATCAACATTGCCACATACCACTTCTATAGTACACAGATAATTCGCAAGCATCTGTAATACACTCGTCCAATACCTTGATAAGAAAAAAATACAACAGTAACACATTTTATCAAAAAGTAACATGTTTTGAAATACGTTGCAAATATTTTTTTTTTAAAAAAAAGCTAGATTTCCCGCTGCCCCGCTGCCAGCCAATTTTCACCGCTAGTCACGATCGTAAAACCACCAGATTTAGCGGGAAACCGCTACCGTTGGCAACACTGCTGATAGGAAACGAAGTGCAAGTGCCATCAGTGGGCAGAAATGGCTTACTTCTTTAGTAAAAAGGCGTTACTAGTTTAGTTCAAACTAAAGAAGTAAATAGAAACTAAGCTCTCCAACAGTTACTAAAATAGTATATTACTATGGAAGTAACTTACTAAAGAAGTCCAGAGTAAAGAAGTAAGAGTTACTACAAGAGTAATTTACACTAGTTTGGTGCTCACCACCCATAGAAAGGGAAAGTAAAAGATATCACCAAAAATACAGAAAGTGCTCAAGTTCAAGAGGTACACATAACAATATAGTGTGGACTTCTTGTGTACTATTCGTTGTTGGCGGAAAGTTTTATTCATTTCCTTTTCTTTTCTCCACATCCAAGGATTACACCGAAAAGTTTACAGAAATAAAAAATAGCTTTTCATTGTTGCATTGTTATGTTTTTAATGATTTTGCTTTGTAAATATTGTTTATAAAAATATTAATATAGTAGGTTAAACTTGCAGTTAAACAGAATTTCCCAAGAATTGTGCTATATATTTTAAATTATGCTTTATGCTTTATTATGCTTTTAAAATTAGTTTCTTCTGGACGCTTAAGTAACCACAACCATGTTCAAGGTACCAACCATATGTGTAAATTGCTATTATGCTTTTTGGGTTGCTTTACTGATTATTAGTGACTCTACATAAATTAACTTCTATATAATATTAGTGCTACGGTATGTTTCAGTATCACTCAGTTGCTTTTGTATTTAATTATTTTGTGTGAGTATTTTTTACTCGACACCGAACGGAAGGAAGACACGTTAATTTAAGGAAGACACGTTACAATGACACACACATTCCAGATAGGCCGATGGTAGTCCTATGAATGTGCGAAATGACATTTTCAGTACACTTTTGCACATCCAGGAGAAGAGTGAGTTAGCACCAGGGTTCGAATGAAGCTCTTTTACAAGAGGGGGGGGGTACCTTTCCAGATTTTTATTCAAGATTCTTTTTTACACAATATGTAAAACAGGAAAATATTCTCCTGCCAAGGAAACTATTCTTCTTTGACGAGCTGGTGAAATTACTTGACAAGAGGAGGAAATCCCCTTCAATCTCCGCCCCCCGTTGATTCGAACTCTGGTACGCCACATTCCGGCCGCTATTACTTTCCATGTTTCCATATGTATCCTTTTTACAGATGCTGGGTGAACTCCAGCAGTAGCACTGGAACAAAAGCAGAGCGAAAACGCAATTTCCGCTCGCACCAGGAATCGACCACGACCAGCGTAGTAGATACGTAGATATATCTTCCCAATATCCCATCACAGCTATTTTCTTTCAGCAATCTTGACTGTGTGAAAGAAAACTAAAGCCTGTATTCCGACTACGATTGAAAGCAAGCAATTAGTAATAACTAGATAATCGACTGTTTTCCTATACTCTATATCAGTATTTATTTATTTATTTATTTATTTATTTATTTATTTATTTATTTTTGGTAAACAATCAGTATTGGAAAGTAGGAATGTTGACATCTAAAAAATAGTATTAAATGAACGAGTTGAAGTTTCCACGATATCTCGTCTAGTGTAGAAATTCATAGGCCCGTTCGCAATATATAAAAAAGTGCCTAAAAATAGTTAATACTTGTGGTTCATTTTAAAATGTTGTGGATAGTGTTTGACTCACTTTAAATATATCATGTTCTTTATTGCCTTCCTATTCATTAAATTTAACAATTATTCATTTTTTTTTAAAAAAAAAGGGGGGAAAGAATTCACTGCAGCGTGGTAGGAACCAGTAACCTCAATTACAGTAGAACCCCTCTAATCCGCCACCTTTGGGACTGGTGGTATGATCGGAACGCAGAAAAGGTCGGATTGTCAGAAAATACAGAAAAATACGGATTTACAGTAAAATAAACAGTTTCTGAACTGACAAATGACTAGTGTTTCTCTACAATAAAAACCAACGAACAGTAAACACTAAAATCTGTAGTGTACAGTTACAGGAAACAGGCACAACGAAAGAAACGATACAAGAGATGACCAAACACTAAAGTGGATATGTGGTAACAACAAGTAAACAGCAATGCCGTGACGGCAATAAACGACAATGGGTCTCATGAGTTACCGACGAGTCGGGACAAGTTGGGTTCGAGCACGGTCGGATCAACCGGAGTGGCGGACCTGCCGAGGGTGGAGGAGAGGGTTCCTACTGTAATATAGTTTTATTGAAATGTATAAATGTTATCTAAATTCGTGACTAAGAGTTACCTACAATCAATATATCTAGATAAGAAAAATATCATATATAACCGTGATAGAAGTTACACTTAACTCAGCTACAATTACTTCACCATTAAAATATACAGGGTGTCCGAGATGGAACGCCCTAATTTGAAATGTCTGTAATGCATATGTATTCGATACGTAAATAAGTTTCATATAGCATCTCATACACAAACTTTTGAGGTTTTGCTTGTGCAATCACACTATTTCTAAATGAGCCCTATGGAATAGCACGGAGGATGTCTAATCAATACTCGATTTCTTTCCAGGTACCTTTTAGCATCTGTGGCGTAACTGTCTCAATCCCATGGTCATCCCAGTCCCCTGATATTACTCCCATGGATTTCTTCCTACAATCAATAAATTTATGTTAAGACAGGGTATGTTAGGGACGGGTTGACAAATCTAGAACAGCTCTAGCAAAGTGACAACTCTGAAAAGGCTTCGTGAAAGGATTAGAGCTGCAATTGAAATAGTTATAGATACCGTTTCAATACCATATCAAGAACTCTATTTGATATGGTATTCTTTTATAAAACACTTAATGGTAAAGTTGACTGTACAACGATATTGTCTATCTATTTTGTGAATTTCTTCTATTTTTATATCTTGGTTTTGGGCAACGGTGCATAAAAGTACACAATCTGTCGTGTAGAAGAAGAAGAAGAAGAGGACAATATATATGTTGTTGATTCTAAATAGAAAGAAATAAGATTTAATCTCAATAGCTGAAGTTATATGCCGATTTTGTGTGTGTAATCGTTACATTTAGTTACCTTAACAACAGATAGTTGCATGTTTAAAACGTTGCTATGACATCCGGAAAAGAAAAATATAATTAATGGAGTTTTGAAGAATAAAGGTAATAGTGATATAATTTGTCGTGCCTGATTTAATGTGATTTGATCGTTTTTATATACACGGACTGTGGGCTGGAATGTAACATAAAATATATGTATAATATAAATTAATCATTACATTTTAAATGGTGGTTCCAATATACGTTGCATTTAAAGATTGTGTTATCACGCCCAGGACGTTACAACTGTAACGAACTTATTTCATCTTTTCATATTCATGTTCCACCTCGAAACACACGACCAGATAACTTTGATATATTTAATTCCGGAAAGATCAAAACTTATAAGAAAAATATAGTAAAAGGAATTTATGATAACATACACCATGTATAGTACCTACAAAAATAATGTAAACAATGCACGAACACTGTGAATGAGTTCTAACCTGTGTAGTGTTACCTTCCAACTTTTTAATTTTAACTTCTATCGCTGGTCTCTTTCAACGTCTCATCAGGCTCCTCTAGGAGAAATTAACAATTAGGAACACTAACATAAATAATAATAATAAAAAATTCCAACACACTCAGGTGAATATTTCTCAATAAAACTTGTAACAGATTCGGGGTAAAGAACAATCTTTATTCAGTAATTAAATCAGAATAATTAAAAAAACTATTTCTCAAATTAGCGAAAAAAATCTTTTCAGGGCTTTTTAGCATTGAAGCCCTGTCTCTTAAGTTTGAAGCTCAAGGCAAATCAAAATCCTATCAGTCTCTATTCGGACTTCACTCATCAGTCATCTCCTCACAGCTCAGTCCTACCCTAATTCTATCAGGAAGGCCTGACTCCAACCTTCTATCAATAAAAAAAATATCAAGAATAACCAGAAGTGTCAAAGGACATCACTCAGTCCAAAGACGGTTATTCGTATCAAAGAGAAAACCATGGTTTCTCTGGCCTAGCAAAAAAAAAAATAAATAAATAAAAAATAAAATAAATAAATATAAAAAGTACCTTAATGAAGCTTGCCTCAGAGGATTTTTTTTTAATTTCCCAGAATCCTACTTTCTCCTATGCTAGAAGATTACGGGAATCATTCATCCCGATAAGCTATCACTCAAGCTTATTTCTATCTGAAACTAAATTTTCATACTAGCTACGGTCACCACTCTGATTCAAGGAATTTCTCCCTTGCTCTAACCATCATTTAGGCTAGTCCCTCAAAAATGCCTATTTTTAAACAAAATTAAGAAAAATCTACAGCCATCACTCAGGACCCAGAGAACTTAATTCTCCATCATTCGGTTATCACTCAAACGGATCCCTAACAGATAGGAAAGTTTAAAAAAAATTCCCAGGCGAGGCAATTTCCAAAACAACGACGGGAGGCTTCTAACAGCCAAGTCTCATTCCCAACTCCCGCACAATGCAATGGGTCCCTCCGCTTATATATCCTCGAGCGAACATATTCCTTTTTTATGCTGTTTCTTATTTTCGCTAAAAAGTATCCGCAAAAAATCGTTTGAAAATCTTCTCCAACCGTCTTTACCCTCTGGAATTTTTCATTGCATGCTAGAAAAACTATATAAAAAAACTTGAACGAATAACTTTAAGCAACTAGAAAAAACAAGAAGAAAACAACGCAGCATATATACAATTTCAAGAATAAGCATTAAAATAATATTTTGCCCTATCAACATGTGTGTGTATATATATATGAATATAATTATTAATTATACTATAGAATATATACGTCTGGCCAGCCTTACCTTTATAAACATTTAAACAGTATAATTATACTTCACTATTAATTTAATATTAATATATACAGTAAGGGCGACGACTCGTCTTTACACCTGTTGTGTTTACATTCAATAAAATAAAAAATAAAGTAAAACAAAATCTACATTCATAAATAACATTCTATTCATTATGCAAAAAGACTTGCACTCATTCATATCATTTTGTTCACTACGTGAAAGAATTTACACTCATTGATATCATTTTTGTTCCCTATGTAAAAGCATTAACACTCATCCATATCATTTTGTGCATTATGTAAAAGAATTATCACTCATCCGTATCATTTTGTTCACTATGCAAAAGAATTTACACCCATTCATATCATTTTGTTCACTACGTGAAAGAATTTACACTCATTCATATCATTTTGGTTCCCTATGTAAAAGCATTAACACTAATCCATATTTTGTGCATTATGTAAAAGAATTGTCACTCATCCGTATCATTTTGTTCACTATGAAAAAGAATTTACACCCATTCATATCATTTTGTTCAGTACGTGAAAGAATTTACACTCATTGATATCATTTTTGTTCCCTATGTAAAAGCATTAACACTCATCCATATCATTTTGTGCATTATGTAAAAGAATTATCACTCATCCGTATCATTTTGTTCACTATGCAAAAGAATTTACACCCATTCATATCATTTTGTTCAGTACGTGAAAGAATTTACACTCATTGATATCATTTTTGTTCCCTGTGTAAAAGCATTAACACTCATCCATATCATTTTGTGCATTATGTAAAAGAATTATCACTCATCCGTATCATTTTGTTCACTATGCAAAAGAATTTACACCCATTCATATCATTTTGTTCAGTACGTGAAAGAATTTACACTCATTCATATAATTTTTGTTCCCTATGTAAAAGCATTAACACTCATCCATATCATTTTGTGCATTATGTAAAAGAATTATCACTCATCCGTATCATTTTGTTCACTATGCAAAAGAATTTACACCCATTCATATCATTTTGTTCACTACGTGAAAGAATTTACAATCATTGATATCATTTTTGTTCCCTATGTAAAAGCATTAACACTCATCCATATCATTTTGTGCATTATGTAAAAGAATTATCACTCATCCGTATCATTTTGTTCACTATGCAAAAGAATTTACACCCATTCATATCATTTTGTTCAGTACGTGAAAGAATTTACACTCATTCATATCATTTTTGTTCCCTATGTAAAAGCATTAACACTCATCCATATCATTTTGTGCATTATGTAAAAGAATTATCACTCATCCGTATCATTTTGTTCACTATGCAAAAGAATTTACACCCATTCATATCATTTTGTTCAGTACGTGAAAGAATTTACACTCATTCATATCATTTTTGTTCCCTATGTAAAAGCATTAACACTCATCCATATCATTTTGTGCATTATGTAAAAGAATTATCACTCATCCGTATCATTTTGTTCACTATGCAAAAGAATTTACACCCATTCATATCATTTTGTTCAGTACGTGAAAGAATTTACACTCATTCATATCATTTTTGTTCCCTATGTAAAAGCATTAACACTCATCCATATCATTTTGTGCATTATGTAAAAGAATTATCACTCATCCGTATCATTTTGTTCACTATGCAAAAGAATTTACACCCATTCATATCATTTTGTTCAGTACGTGAAAGAATTTACACTCATTGATATCATTTTTGTTCCCTATGTAAAAGCATTAACACTCATCCATATCATTTTGTGCATTATGTAAAAAAATTATCACTCATCCGTATCATTTTGTTCACTATGCAAAAGAATTTACACCCATTCATATCATTTTGTTCAGTACGTGAAAAAATTTACACTCATTGATATCATTTTTGTTCCCTATGTAAAAGCATTAACACTCATCTATATCATTTTGTGCATTATGTAAAAGAATTATCACTCATCCGTATCATTTTGTTCACTATGCAAAAGAATTTACACCCATTCATATCATTTTGTTCAGTACGTGAAAGAATTTACACTCATTGATATCATTTTTGTTCCCTATGTAAAAGCATTAACACTCATCCATATCATTTTGTGCATTATGTAAAAGAATTATCACTCATCCGTATCATTTTGTTCACTATGCAAAAGAATTTACACCCATTCATATCATTTTGTTCAGTACGTGAAAGAATTTACACTCATTGATATCATTTTTGTTCCCTATGTAAAAGCATTAACACTCATCCATATCATTTTGTGCATTATGTAAAAGAATTATCACTCATCCGTATCATTTTGTTCACTATGCAAAAGAATTTACACCCATTCATATCATTTTGTTCAGTACGTGAAAAAATTTACACTCATTGATATCATTTTTGTTCCCTATGTAAAAGCATTAACACTCATCCATATCATTTTGTGCATTATGTAAAAGAATTATCACTCATCCGTATCATTTTGTTCACTATGCAAAAGAATTTACACCCATTCATATCATTTTGTTCAGTACGTGAAAGAATTTACACTCATTGATATCATTTTTGTTCCCTATGTAAAAGCATTAACACTCATCCATATCATTTTGTGCATTATGTAAAAGAATTATCACTCATCCGTATCATTTTGTTCACTATGCAAAAGAATTTACACCCATTCATATCATTTTGTTCAGTACGTGAAAGAATTTACACTCATTGATATCATTTTTGTTCCCTATGTAAAAGCATTAACACTCATCCATATCATTTTGTGCATTATGTAAAAGAATTATCACTCATCCGTATCATTTTGTTCACTATGCAAAAGAATTTACACCCATTCATATCATTTTGTTCAGTACGTGAAAGAATTTACACTCATTGATATCATTTTTGTTCCCTATGTAAAAGCATTAACACTCATCCATATCATTTTGTGCATTATGTAAAAGAATTATCACTCATCCGTATCATTTTGTTCACTATGCAAAAGAATTTACACCCATTCATATCATTTTGTTCAGTACGTGAAAGAATTTACACTCATTGATATCATTTTTGTTCCCTATGTAAAAGCATTAACACTCATCCATATCATTTTGTGCATTATGTAAAAGAATTATCACTCATCCGTATCATTTTGTTCACTATGCAAAAGAATTTACACCCATTCATATCATTTTGTTCAGTACGTGAAAAAATTTACACTCATTGATATCATTTTTGTTCCCTATGTAAAAGCATTAACACTCATCCATATCATTTTGTGCATTATGTAAAAGAATTATCACTCATCCGTATCATTTTGTTCACTATGCAAAAGAATTTACACCCATTCATATCATTTTGTTCAGTACGTGAAAGAATTTACACTCATTCATATAATTTTTGTTCCCTATGTAAAAGCATTAACACTCATCCATATCATTTTGTGCATTACGTAAAAGAATTATCACTCATCCGTATCATTTTGTTCACTATGCAAAAGAATTTACACCCATTCATATCATTTTGTTCAGTACGTGAAAGAATTTACACTCATTGATATCATTTTTGTTCCATATGTAAAAGCATTAACACTCATCCATATCATTTTGTGCATTATGTAAAAGAATTATCACTCATCCGTATCATTTTGTTCACTATGCAAAAGAATTTACACCCATTCATATCATTTTGTTCACTACGTGAAAGAATTTACACTCATTCATATCATTTTTGTTCCCTATGTAAAAGCATTAACACTCATCCATATCATTTTCTGCATTATGTAAAAGAATTATCAGTCATCCGTATCATTCTGTTCATTATGTAAAAGAATTTACACCCATTCAGTATCATTTTGTTCACTATGTGAAAGAATTATCACTCATCCATATAATTTTGTTCACTATGTAAAAGAATTTACATTCATTCATATCAATTTGTTCACTATGCAAAAGGATTTACACGAATTAACATATTTCTTTTTCATCTCCATGAGTTGCAGTAATTTTTATGTGTATTATTCTTTTACATTTTCTTTCGTTAAACCTTATTAATATTGTAAAATTTATGAAGTTTTATAATGATAATAACGCAAATACAACTTTATTATTTTCCTTCACTCACGCATGTAAGTTTACAACGGTAAACTCCATTGATGTGTTAAAGAGTTATCTGAAATTGCTTTGTGGCAAAAGTGTACACTTGCGTGAATATTCTAACAGAGAGAATAATGTTCATATATGTGTGTGTGTGTGTGTGTGTGTGTGTGTGTGTGTGTGTGTGTGTGTGTGTGTGTATGTGTATGTGTATGTGTGTGTGTGTGTGTTATCGCGCACTAAGAATATGTAGCGACTTCAAGAGAAGTTTGAATTGCAGCCAGTTGAAGCAAAGTACAAAGTTTCTCTTTTGTGGTCGAAATTAACAGAAAGAAGTAATTATTTTCCGATATCCATAAAGCGTAACCACCACACAACGTTGTACTGAAGACAAAGTGCTCAGAGAAAATAACTTTCTAATTTGCTTTCCAAGGTTACTTCAACGTCGTTAATTTCTAACTTGTTTCCTTATGTGTTAATTTACGGTTTCGTTTTTGTGAAGTGGTGAAGTTCCTAGGGAAGGTTACTTCATTTTTGAGCAACTACTGAATAGAAAAAAATTGGAATTAATATTATTTAGGATGAATTCAAACTGGACCAATTTCAGTAATCACAGGTAGAGAGAGAGAACTATCAATCAATTCGTGTCATTTGGCTTTTTAGAAACTGTAGTCTCCAAATCGATGAGTGTTTCTGATTCTAGATTTCTCAACTATGCTACACGTAAGAAGTACGGCTTGTAGAAGACGTTGTTCGCTTTGCTGACTGTCGAGCGTGAGAGACAGAAGATGCACTAACGACCAAAGAAACCTAGTGTTCCATTATCCTAGCGTTCCAAGAATCTTAGTCACTATCCTTCTACTAAAACAAAAGGGTAGCGCGGTGGAGCAGTGGTAGAACGGTTTCCTCTAGAGCAGGGGATCCGTGGTTCAATTCCCAGCCAATAAGTTTTTGATAGATAGAATATCATTCCATCAATTCTTCCATCATTCACCAACTTGACATATCCGTCTCCATTAGACTAAAGGGCCTGTTCGTGAGACAGTAAACTTTAAAAAAAATCATTTTACTATTAAAACGAAAAGCGGTGGATCTGCTACTTCCTTTTCAATTTTCGGATCTTCATAATCTAGAATTCAATTTTGCATTTGCGAGACTTTTTAGCCACCAGTGGAGGCTTTACAACCTTTTGCATTTATCAGTTGAATATCAGTGTGTTAAAAACATTTTTTTGACGAGAGTATTCTGTTTGAAAGAATCCATGTTATATTGGAAAATGTGGTTTGGTACCACACTGGGATATCTCATCCGTTGTTGTAATGGGGCACTGTGGCTCAGTGGAAGAGTGCTTATCTGTGGTGGGGTCCTGATTCGATCTCCGGCCAAGTAACCTTGTGGTGGACAACATCGTCTCCATAGGTATCATCGGGATACTTCCTTTTGCTTCCACGTTCTCATTTCACCCATGCTTTCGTCATCATTCACTTGCTTTATTCATGTTCTCCGTCATCGTCTCCCTTACCCTCCAGAGCATACACGTGGGACGTTAGACTGAAAATTTTTATTTTTTCATCCATTGTCACATTGCATATGCGTGTCACAAAGTTTTATAGAAAATTACAAAATTTATATCCTTAATTTGCAAAGCTGATTTATGCAGCATTTACTAGTTCATCTCCCTATAATTCATCTCCCTATAATTTTCTCTGTATGAGAAAATTTACATGCAACTAACTATTATTGATCATATCTGGAGGCAACGATATGTAGTACCTGTTCAACTTGCTTTTAAGAGAAATAATGGGCATATATTTGTTTAGTAGAACATATGTAAATATGTTTCTGGACTATTTTTTCTGTTCATTTTTCCTTCAATGTCAGAAAACATCTGTTTGTTGTTCGTTAGCTATATTCTCGACATATTTTTGTCTCTTCTCCATTGTTTGTTCATGTATGCCTGAAGGCTCTCAAAAATATAGAAACTGAATTGGAATTAGAAAAAAAATGAAAGAAACTAAACAAGCTATTGTCTTTATGTTGAATCTGAATAAAACAAAAGACAAAGAAATTTTTCATTAATTTTGCTTGAATAACCAGAATAATTGCTTCATTATAAATTTGTCTTTGAATTTCTGCTCTTCTTCTGATTTGCGTATTTTCGTTGACAGCAGCAAATAAACAAAGCTATTTATATATGGCAAATAGACGGTTCTGTTTATGAATATTACACGATATATATTATTGCATTTCTATTTTATAGCAATCTCCTAACCGGATCTCCTATCTTTCGTGCTCATTATCTATTACGGATAGATGAAAGTTACTTTGTAGGAAGGAAGGTGTATCCAGGCATGATAGATGCATTCATACCCTGATCTGCAAACAATATTGACGTACAACTTCTATTTATCATGGCAATGACGAATAATTGGAGCCAGTTTTAACTCGCACACACAAAACCGCCACACTCAGAATATGTCGCAACGCCCACATCGACGGTCATAGCCTCCACACAAATGGACATAACCCCCAAATGCACGAACAGTTATAAACTCCACAGCCAAAATCCCCACACATGTAAGCGGTCATAATTCCCAATGAATACAACCCACACACAAATGAACAAACCCCACGCATAGGAATGGTCACAATCCCCACATAAATGGAGAAAACTTCCATATGCAAAAATTGTAATAACTGCCACTCAAATGGACAAAAACTTGATACAAGTGTGAAGGACTTGTTCAATAGTGTGGAAATTTTGTCCATTTCTGTGACAGTTGTGAAAAGTTCTGCATGTGGAGGTTTTGCCCATTTATATGGGGATTGTAACCGTGGATATTTGTGTGTTTTTTTATATATATATATATATTTGTGTAAGGGTATTAACCGATTAGGTGAGCGTTTTGACATTTCTTCAGTGCGAGGGTTGTAGCTGTGGTGTTATGACTGTTCGTGGATTTGTCCATTTGTTTGAGCGTTATGACCGTTTATGTGGCATTTTGCGTTTCTGAGTGTGGTGTTTTGGTTGTGGGAATTTTGACCTAGGCCCTGAGCAATGTGTGCTGCAGAGTGGGCCAGAACAAAAAAAAAAAAAAAAAAAAAAAGAGCTATACTTGATGGCCAGTTACTGTTTTTACCTGGTGTGAATGTTTGCTGAATGTCCTGGACGCAAATATTTTCTGAACCTTTATTATATTTTTGTATCCTGCCTCTTCTTTTACATTTCTAATACAATTAGGTCCTGAGTTGCCTGTGATTGAAAATAACTCCTCAAATCAATATTTAAAAAGAAGACCAAACACTTATAACCTTAGTTTGCAGAATTGGCTTGGTAACCGAAAGGCTAAAGCAGTGGTATCCAAATAATGATCCGCGAGCACCACCAATCCAGCCCATTATACTTTCTTTTGATTTAATTGTAGAATTTACTAAGTTATGGATTAAGCTTACTAGTGAACATTATCAGTAACGACTTCAAATTTTCATCAGTTAACTTCGATCTGTAAATCTTTTTTTATATATAAGGTAACTGCAGGTATATAAGCCAGTGCAGCTAAATACGCCAAGTGTTCAGTGCTGGGACGTTTCCGACGAAATCCACTAAAATGCGCCTCCAATATGTGCCACGGACTTGGACAAGTCCCATTTGACGAATACTCCGAGAGACAGCGCTGAGATTGCCACACTGTGCAGTGTTGTTTGCTTCGGGAATGTTCCGTGGAAAGACGTTATTATTTCAATAGAAGTAAGAATCCTTTATTAGTTCCGTGCTAATTCAGAACATTGCCAATTGTTTACAGCAATGTACGTATTCTTTCGTGTCCGTCTCGGAACACTTTGTTTTGTAAGTGTAATTTCAGTATTTGTGATTCTGTGGCTACAAAATCAATACCAAGCATGGTGCAGCGAAATACAGCAATGCTAATGCTGGACTGACTTCAGAAGACAAAGATGTTTTCATTTGTCTCACAAGTTCTATATAATACCGGTGTGGTTTCTTTTAAGTAACAGTACACTGACACTGTTTCTTTATCTTTTTATGGACTAAAACTTTTCAGTTTGGATTATTATTTCAACTTTGAAGATTATCGTTTACATTTTACCTTCATCTTGCACTTTGATTATTTTATTTCTTGCTTCAGCCATGTTGTGCAATAATATGTGAGTTCTTAGAATACAAACAGACGATGTAACCAGTTGCAAGATTTATTATAGGTTTCTAGTAGTATACTAGACTTGGCATAATTACCTGCACGTGTTGGTAAATACGCCACTTTGTAACATTTTTTCTTTTACTTGTGTACAAAATAGAAATGAGTCGCATCGTTACCACATTTTTTTTCTACACGCGGAAAAGGCTACTCTGTAACGCACATATCTTTCTTTTGTGTGTGTTTCATGAAAATTAAGGCCATAAAAAACCCAACACCATTAACATGGCGTATTTACCTGCACCTATCTTAATTCATTTCGGAGAATGTTCTTTTCACACAGATAAATAGTTCCGAAAGTGGAAAGAATGTCATGAGCAACTTTATGCAACTGTGTGAGTGCAAGTTTCTTATAATATTCCAGTAATGATGAATTTAAATATTTTCCTTTAAAAAATATCCGGCAAATGCAAATCAATCCTTTTCATTTGAAGTTCAGCAGCAAGGAAAACATTTTAAAATCCCTCGATTAAAGTATAAAATCATGGCATTTTCATTTACTCATGCGGTTCTACAGAAAAAATATCATACAATTTTGAGAGCAGGATGAAACACACTCACGGACCATATCTGGCCCACAAGCCACCATTTGACCATCACTGAGCTAAGAGAAGGAAGCTTCATACAATTTGAGAAGTCTGTATGAAAGTATTATTATAGTAGGTAAGATTTCTTTCCCTATCTTGTAGTGACAAAATTTAGCACTTTTGGTATGTGATTTCTGTTAACAGCGTGTAGTTATAGAATTGTCATATCTATATCTATCTATCTATCTATCTATCTATCTATCTATATCTAAATATATATATATATATATATATATATATATATATATATATATATATATATATATATATATATATATATATATATCCGCCTCTAGTTTTTCAGTAGTCAAGACGTATCGTTACAGGAGAGTAGATGCTAAATACCTTTAATAAATCTATTTTTATACATAGTAATTGACGAATAGTTTTGCATGTAAAAACATTTTATTTCTTATGTAAATAAAATCTAAATTGACAGCACTGTCATTTTCGTTATCTTTTTCCTACTTCAAAGAAGTTTATCTACTGTGTATGTTGATGTGCCATATTGAATTGTTTCTTTCTTATGTAAGTGTGTTTTTTCTTGCCTTAATACATGTAAATGTCGTGTTTTGAGCATGGACGAATCTTCCGAGGGTTTCAAACATCCCTCAGTCGAGTGGGGGCTCCGGCAGTTTTCCCGCAGGAAATTGTTAATAGACCTATAAAAAAAACTCGGGTTTTGATCATTTTCGTGAATAATTCTCTATAATGCAACATAAGGAAATATTTTTTTAATTTTTTTTCAGACTTGTTGGCGGGGATCAAAGTTTCTCCATGTCCCTCCCTCCCGTAACTACAGAGAAACTCTCCCCCTTGGTTTTCAGTCATTATGTACATAGAAATGAATTATTTTAGGCAACATACCCTCACTGCATTTCAACATTTAGATGGCCGGTATATGTAGAGTCAAAACAGAAATAAAACATACCACCTCTGCTTTCTTTCCACTTCGAACATTATATATATATATATATATATATATATATATATATATATATATATATATATATATATATATATATATATGTGTGTGTGTGTGTGTGTGTCAGTAGCAAGGAAAGAACTACGTATTATTATTCTGAACATAATGCTTCCTACTGTAGAATAGTTAGAATATGGATTCGCCTAGTCGGTGGAGATACCAGATTTCTCAGAGAAAAATATAAGATTTTACGATTTTTAGGGAGAAAAAAGAAAAAGAAATGAAATATTTCAGTTTAACGTCCCATGATTATGCCCCTTATGCTAAAATAGATGGATGCCTAAGACAAGTGAATGGTTGTAGAAGAATTGATTGAATGTGAGAAGGAACGGGAGTACCCCGAGGAAACCCACGGACACGGTGTTGTCCACTACAAACTTCTTTGGCCGGGAATCGAATTAGGGACACCAGAGCTAAGTGATCTAGTACAGCAACAACGTGGTAGACCTAGTGATTGTTACGTGTTTTATTCACGTGACTCCCTAGTACGCCCCACGATACTGGGAAAATCGATAAGCACTGCCCAGGACTCGAACCCGCAGCCACGAACACGTGAGTCCAACACTCTAAATATACTACACTACGATGTCCTCTCTCTAAGGACGTCTATCAAGAAGTAAGGGCGAACTTACATTTACTGTAAACGTGTTTGCTTACTGGGTTAGTGTTATCGTTCCGATGAATTTTTGAGAGGCTATAGCTTGGAAATAAAGAATGTATGTTTTCATGTTAGTCTTCTTATCGTCATGCTTTGTGTGAACATTAATTTCGCAAAATGTTCTGTGTTATTCCTGAACACCCTGTATATATAACAACTACTTGCAAAACTGTAGAGAGGTCGCTCAGAGATTTGTTTTTCCCACACGGAGTCGCTATTATCGATTGACACTGCCGAAATCTTTACAGGATTTTGTAATCATCATCTTTGTCCATATTTTGAAATCGTATTTAAATACCTGGATAAGATGAAAGAAAAAAACTAAACATAGTTTTGTTTTCTTTTACTTTATAATTAAGTTATACTTGAGATGTGTATTAAAGAAGCGGGAGAAAATGACAACATAAAAGACCAAATTTTTATTCCTTGACAATGTATTGCTGAAGATTCAAGGCTCGTTAAGTTAGAAAATCTTTTGAAATGGTGTCTTTCAGTTTAACGTTCCACCGCCTTTAAGCTAAAGCAGACGATAAGTAGAGCAAGTGAATGATGATGGAATACTTGGTGGAATGAGAAAGTGGGTGGAAACTTGAGTACCCCGCAAAAACGCACGGGAAGGTACAATGTTGTCCACCACAAACTAACTTGGTTCTGGATCGAACCAGAAACCTCACACATCGGAGGTAAGGGCTCTACCATTGAACCACCGTAACCTCCTCGTGGGTCAAAGGGAGGACATATGACCTCCAAATTGTTTCGTGGAAACTAAGCTTAAAAATACTCAATAACATACAATATTATATTCCTTGATATTATCGAAACCAAAAGTACTAAATTCATTCTGATTCGCCTGTGAAGTTTGCTCTTTTTTAGCTCTGTTCAGTAATACATACACATTAGTATAAGTGGCGGATCCACAGGAAGGGCGATTAAGTGTGACCGTTCCCCCCTAGTTTCCCCAAAGGTTTTTTTTTTCTTTTAAGGTGAGTTGCTTTTGCGATACATAGACCAGCCACATATGCCACTCTCAACAGAAACAGTAGATTAATTTAGTTTACTACAAATACTACACAGGCCAATATTCTGGCAAGGGTTTAAACAGACATACACCAATATCAATTAAGTATGCTATACACGATTGTTAAAGTAACGTTCTCGCACTAAGTCCTGGAAGTAAGGAAAACGGTGTTCTCTTACCATCTGAAATTAGACATTCGTACGATTTTTCTGGAGAATTAAACATTGGTATAAACACCAATGAAAGAAACAGATAAGGACTCATTCCCTACTTTTCTTGGACCATTTCGAACACGGCATGCTATCACATCACAATTATTATAGCGTATCATATACGAAAACTAGCAACAAATATGAAACAAATCACGCATATATATTGCTTTATGTGTTGGTATAGCATTAACTCACTATTAGACAATCCACTTCCACCAAATGATGCTTGTGTATCCGCTAGCAATTAGCATTGACTACATATTTCAAGTTCAGGAATGTAGCTGACATTGGGTAGAGTATTTCGTTCTTTAGAGATTAATTAGTTACTAATGCGACGAAGCGCTGTCAGGTGCAAGAGTCTCGCCCCTTTCTACATGCAGTTATTGATGTAATCAGCCGAAAGGGGAAAAAATTTGCGGCTATTTCAATAAGATACCAGAAACTTGTTTCTGGTAATTTTAGACATTGTAAATATGTTTTTAAAAAACTAATGAAATAAAGTTTCAAGATTAAGTAAATTTCAAGTTCAAAGCACCATGTAGTTAGTAGATGTTTCTTTCTTTTACAGTAAAGGCTACTGGACAGCAAATTCCATTGAACATTTTAAACCCTGTACCTACTTACCCAAAAGGAGATCTGGGTTACTTGTGCCTGAACCTAACTGATTTTAAACAAACTAAATAATCCAGATATGTGTTGAGTATTCACCTCTGGCGTGTAAGATTCCTGATTTGGTCTCAGTTCGTGCTTATATGTTATTTAGGTGGACAAATATTGTGTTTTGCTTATTTTTTACTTTCGAGCGACGGAAGAAGAGAAGAAAATTTAGTGATCATGAAAAGAACTTAATTCGAGATATCAACTGGTTTACACGTTTCATGGTCCATATGTTAAAAAAATGATTTTCCGACATCTATCTGCCGGTTAGTCCGTTTTTCCTAGTGTACACTCATCTGGAGACCACATCCTTAGTCCTATCTTGACCAAATTTTAATCTTAAGTTTTTTGTGTGACCTTACAGGGTTCAGGGGTGTTTTCGAATGATCTTCCTACCTCTAAAAATTAAGGATAGTTTACTTAAGGATAAGAATGAAAAAAGACTATTTTTTCCAAGAAAAAAATACTAACGATTTAGTTTATATTTCGTACATCAATTTTCCAAAAAGCAATCTCATCATGGGTATAAGTCATTTTTCCGGGGAGAATCAAAAATGAAAAGAAAAGAAATGAATTTTTTCAGGTTATCGTCCTACCATTATGCCTGTTATGCTAAGGAGAGTATGATTAAAGCGAGTGAATGATAATGGAGAAAATGGTGGAATGTGAAAGTGGAAGGAAATAAGAAATCTTTGAGTTTTACGTCCCACGATTATGCCGGTAAGACTATACGAGACGGTGATGATGAGTAATGAATGAAATGGTGGAATGAAGAAAGTGGGAGGAAACGGGAGAACCTCGATGAAACCCACGCACACGGTGTTTGTCCACCACAAAGCTCGCTTGGCGGGGGCTGGGATCGAACCCAGGAACCCAAGCACCGGAGGTGAACACTCTACTACTGCTACCGCGGCCCCATGGAAGGAAGCAAGAGTACCCCGAGAAAACCTAAGAGCAAGATGTTGCCCCCCACAAACTTACTTAGCCGAGGGTCGAACTAGGAACCCCACCCACCAGAGGTAAGCACTCTGCTACTTTTTGTAAAAGTTAATTGATTCACCAAAGATGCCTTGCTTAACTTGCTTAACTACTTATTACTAGGTTTTTATAAGTACTTGTACTCATACTTGTATTCGATTAACTCGTTTTCCTATTAACTTAGAACGATAGGAACACGAACACAAAACATCGAGGACAGTTAAAGTTCCAAAGGCTCTTCCATCGGGAATCGAACCCGGGACCCCGTACACCAAAGGAGAACGTGCGGGGAGGGGTGGCTGAGCCACTATGCCTTGCAATTTAAAAGATAATAAATATTTGTAAAATACTTCCACTTATATTTTCAGATAAAAAAGGATAGAATTATATATATATATATATATATATATATATATATATATATATATATATATATATATAATTCTATCCTTTTTTATCTATATATATAAAAGAGAACAGATGAAGTGTAAGATTAAATTTTCATGCTAAATCAATTATTTTCGTGTTAAACAAGTATAGTTTTATCAATAAAAATACTACAAATATATGTTGAGTTAGAAAGTTTTGAAGGGTCCTGACCTGGTGGAACTCCATAGGTATTCCCTCTGCCACAGAGCAAAGACAATAACATACATCATAAAAATCATTCTGCCATAATTGGCAGGTCACTTGTCATAACTGGGAAGCTTCCATGTGCCATGATTTTCAGCTAGCCTCTCTTCTTTACGTAGAAATTTTCTCTTTAAATACCGTCCATCAACTCTAGCCTATTCCCCCCCCCCCCGGACACACACACGATTTCCTACTACAGTTTCTCTCGGCGTAATAGATTTCTCTTCCTTTTTCTCACAAAATCTAAAATTGATTTTTATCTCTCTTATTAACGGCTACCATTTTGTTAATTACTTTCTGTTCGACCCAATTTTATTCTCTCCGTTCTTCTCCACACTCATATTTTAAAAGTCTTTAGTCTTCTTTCTTTATTGATACATAAATGTGTGTGTCTGTGTATGTAGTCATACGGCATAGCCGAAGCATCCAATACTAAAGACAATTAGCATGTCCTTTCTTGAAATTAATAATCACTCCACGTTCAGACCTTTTCAGCAAGGGTAAACGGAACCTTAGAAACAGTTGCTATTAAATTAACCCATGTTACTTTTTTTATCTTTCTGAAAAAAAAAAAATACTTTAGCATCTGGAACATCGAGTACGAAACACTAAGTTACGGAAACAGCTTGTGGTGTTGTAGAGTGTGCGGGGAAAGCAAAGGAAACGAGATTTGAATATTCAAAATTTCTGGACCTTTGTTCGTTTCTGATAAAAAGAAATTTTTAAAAAAGACTGATAAAAATATATGAAATGCCAGAGGAGCATTATTTTGCATCTAACAACTTCGAATGACGTCATCAGCTCCAGAGAATGAACAGAGCTTATTTTTGATAAATGCAGATGTTGTGTCAACATTGAAACAGAGAGAGAGAGAGAGAGAAAGAGAGAGAGAGAGAAAGAGAGAGAGAGAGAGAGAGAGAGAGAGATTGGTATCAGGCGCGACCTGATGTTTAATAATGTCTCCTGACAAACAAATATATCACACAGCATTTTTTGGGTCTTTTTTCGCAATGCACATGCATTATTCAGAAATCTTGATAACCAAAATAGTTGATGACAAAAGATACCTCTTTACAGTCAGAATATTTTGCAATTGAGTTTACGTGGCTGCATGTTCTTTACATTATCGAAGCCACACAGTAATAGGAAAGCAAAATGCTTTGTTACGTGTTGTTGAATACTAGGATTATTGAAAGGCAAACATAAGTAATATATATATATATCCCTAGGAGTATCTAACCCATGCAAGATCCGTAGTACGTTTTCGTACCATAATGCAGTGTTATCTTTAACCGTTTATTTAGATCCTATAACAGATATTTAAGACGGGATTGGTAAGTCAGACACAGACCAAAAATCATCCCAGATCAGGGGCGTCGGAACCGGGGGACAAGGGGGCAGTGCACCCCTGAAATTTTCATGGAGGGCAAAATTCTCGTTTTGCCCCTCCACTTTGAGACTGTAATAACATCAGATAAAATTGATTACATGAACTAAATTTTGTTTCTTGGTGGTAATGTGAAAGCATTCTACATTACAGATTCATTTTTCTCCTTGAGACATGAGAACGGGCGCTTTTTCTCACCCTATATTAGACAGAAAATTTGAGAAAAAGAATTGAAAATTATCTTTCTTTCCATTGGTGTACATTCTCAAACCACTGTATATTCTTTAAGAATTGTTTAAGTAATCGTAAGTCTGCATTATGAAACGAGTCGTTGATTGAGATTTTAAAGTTTAAAAGAGATAATAGTTTAAATGCGTAACAAGACGTTTAAATATATTTTCTATAAATTTAAATTATTCTTACAAACAATGTGCAGCGTGTCGTAATTTTTATAGTGAGGAAAAATGTATTCCTTGTGAGTACTAACGACTAACAGTATTTAAGACGTTCTTGCTTGAAGAGGGGACACGTTTACAAACGTCAGCAAGAACACTTCCGACAGCGATGTATACGGGGGTAAGGTCCTGGGGGTGTAAAACATAAATCATATTTGAAACACCCGAAAATCTTTCGAAAATTCAGAGAGGGCAATTGCCCCCTGTCTCTTTTTCATCCGTTGAGGGCCCATGACTGTAGTCTAGTTATGTCCAGTTACTTGCAATATCAGAAAACTGTCACTAAATTGTATAAACACTGGTGCACATTAAGAATAGAACTTCCAACAGAAGGATACGACAAATGCTCTCTTGTGTGAGTCGAAAAATGTTAATTTTTGAATATTGAACTCTAATAGTGCGGAGAAGTTGCATATAGTCTCATGCTAATAAAGGGAAAAATTATATATAAAGCCTATAATATTATCTTCAGTTCTTGCATAGGGTTCAAAGTTTAAGAACATGACCAAAACACCAGTTATTGCTTTAACGTTCAAATTTTTAAGATTTTGTTTTAACTTAAGAAGAGTGTTAATTTTATCATCAGTGCTATTTTTTGCAAATAAGATACTTAGATATTCACCTTAATTAATTAACTCCTTGCCCTCTTCCATCATCATGTGTGATCTATTATAGTTAGATTGAATGACTTGGTCCTGAAATAATATGGTGGTGAACAACGTATACTGTGGAACTTTATCTTCCACGATGATCCGCGAATCCGCCAACTTTGAAGGATTCACGCTCCAGTCATGATTAATTTCCTCATTAATAGTAGATCCCTTCTTTAATAACCTTGGTATTGTATTAAGAGGCCTAATCACTGCAAAATTAAAATACCGCTAATTTTACAATAATTCTACGATATCTTCAAATAGATAAAAGATAATCGAAATGTGGAACAAGAGCGCACTCGACAATATTATTTTTGCATGAGGTACCGTTTTCACGAGTCACCTAGTAACTTTCCGTTTGCAGCCATTTAGAAACGCGAAAATAAATCTCTATTTTCTGAAATTAAAAGCAGATAAGTGAGTCGTGATAACCGTATCTCATGTAAAATAATATTGTCTAGCAAGCTCTTATTCCACTTTTCGATTGCCTTTTATCTACTTGAATATATCACATAATTACTGTAAAAAAAAAAAAAAAAGTGTAATTTAATTTCGCCGTGATGGGGCCTCTAAATACAAAATGAACTCAAAATCTCCAACTAGAATTATATAAGGGTCTACTTATTTTTGATGAGCATGACACAATATTCAAACTTATAAAAGTAAATAGTAGCAAATATCAGTAACAAGTTTACAGCTTATGTGAGATAATTGGATATTTACTTCTCTGTTCCAACCAGAAGTTTGTTAATACGTCTCCTTGAACGTTTACTTCACATTTTTGACACATAAAATCTCCATTGACTCATTTTTCTAAAGATAAATTAGGGTTTTTTGTACTGTGCCTTCAATGAAAAAAGGATCCGTAATCCACTAGAGAAACCAGAAGAGCCAAATCACTTCTGATGAGAGATTAATGTTGGCTGGAAATAACGATTTTCACATGCCAGCAGTTGCCCCCATCGTCATTCCCGTAAATCCGCCCTACCTTAATCTAAAATTCTGAAGCACGGTTTTCAGGGACATATTCTACTAAATGTGTTATTAGATTTCCAAGATTATCCTTTATATTCACTGCCAGTTCAGTAGGAAAATTGTGTCCTCGATAGGATTACATTTTACATTTTGTAACAAACAAGAGAAGATTTCCCCCAACTTTACAGAAGAAATGTATACCACTGTCGAAACGCGTACCACAAGTTGGAGAACCATGTTGTGAAATGCTATTCTACTAAATATCCTTCATTTCTATCTAAAATTCTACTGACAGCCATTTTCATTATTATTATTATTATATTTTTACCTATGCAAAGTATGTTACTTATTTTGAACCTAAAATGTACTAATTGTTTCATTTAATGTTCATCTGGCAATGGCGCATCTAAATACAACATTCAGAATTAATTGAAGGTAAACATATATTTTACTCTGTACATAATATGCACTAACAGCACAGCGTATTGTTAATGACTCTCATCACCAGCTAAATGATTATCGTGTTTTAGTTTCATTTAATTTATGTTCACTGCAGTAACAAAAGCTCTGACATTTATTTATATTTCGGTTGAACGAACGCACCATATAAAATTTGGGTATGTCTCTTCTCGCTGATATTAAATTTTGTAGAACAAAGAGAGAGATGATACCTAATGAAATGTTATTACTTTATTGCTACTTGCTGAACGAGAGAGAGAAAAGGGGGGATACTTTGTGGCTAAATTGTATCATGGAAAATTCCAGTTCGATTGCCAGTGGAGAGTCATTTAGTTTGTATTTCACGTCAACTGTAAATTAATGTTCTTCCGTCTAAACCAAAACTCAAAGCAATCTCTTTCTGAACAAGCACTTTTGTTAAATGTTCTTTCTTATTTTTGTTTGCTGTAATAAAAATATTACGTAAATATATAAAATATATATCGTAATGTATGTTGGATATGAATTTTTTAAAATTTTTTCACAATTTTAAAATTTTTAATTTTTTTAAAAAATTTATTTTTTAATTTAGAAAAGGGGGCAAGGTAGCTCAGTGGCAGAGCGCTTACCTCTGGCGTATGGGGTCTCTGATTCGATCATTGGCCAAGTAAGTTTGTGGTAGATAACATCGTGTCTGATGGTTTTTTCGGGGTACTTTCGTTTCCTCACACATTCCCATTCCATCATTATTCACTTGCCTTGATCATCCGGCACCCTTAGCCTAAAAGGGACGTAATCATGAGCCGTTAAACAGAAAGAAGTTTTATCTTCATCTATAATCATGGGACGTTTTTATTTCATTTTAACTCATAAAAATTCTGAGATACTAACACTCCCATACTCTACAACCTTCGAAGACCGACACACTATTTAAGAAATGAATTATCCACACGTATATTTCGCTTGTCTGAGAAGAGTTTCTTATTTTTAATTCAATCAAATTTAAGTTAACTATGATGCACATAGTGTTCATATTTTAGACTTTGGGAGATGCTTCAAGTTTTTTTTTTTTTTTTTTTTTTGTATATGCCTTATACGGTTAACGCAAAACAACATTATTTTCGGTGAAAAAGTTGATAATTGAAGTCCATTATTTTTTTACGCTCAGTACAAAATACGAGGCATTAATTTCACTTTAATTAGTACTAGTTCCTCACATATTTGTCACGATGGAAAGAAAAGCTGTCTGGAAATACAAGCATTGAAAATGTTCTAATCAGGTTACTTTGAGCCATATATTGAGGATTCACAGTTCTACGTAATGAATTAAATAAATATTGTAATATTCTCGTGGCTCTCATTCAAAATATAGAGCAGAATATGCACTGGCGTATTTACGATTTTGTTTCGGGGAGGGCTTTGCTAACTTTCCGAGGGAGGCTGTGCCTGAAAATGTGAAAATTCTACAAGATTATTCATATACTTTACTAAAGTAAGTAAGATTTCGGGGGGCTTAAATCTGGAAGCCCCCCCTTAATACGCCACTGAAAATATGTATCAAAAATCGAACTTAAATCTTTTAGTTTTTCGATCCACAGTTATGTTCTCTAGAGTATCTAGAGGGTTAAATGAAAGTGAATGATTGCGAAAGAATTGGTGGAATGAAAATAGGGGAGGAAACGAGAGAATATGATATTTTATATCATAAACTTGACTTGAGACCGGTGCATAGGCTCCTTCGTAAAAATCTCAATATGTGTCAAAGTCTGAGTGATTATGAAAGGATAGGTACAATGAGGATGTATAAGGGAGCGAGAGAACTTAATAGTAAAGCCACATTCATGATGTTGTTCACCATAAACTTATATTGCCTAGTATCAAATCAGGAAATTGTCGCGACAGAAATGAGCTATCCAGCACTGAGTGACCGTTTCGTTTGAAAGTAACTGAATATAAAATATGATAAAATCAGGGCCGCAACCAGGGACCTAGCCCCCCTAAACTTTTTGTGGCTCCTCCAGACCTCAATACAAAATGCACAATTTAGATATTTGTAAGATAATTTTTAATGACTCTCCCCCCTAAGGTATTCATGCCCCCCCCCAAACTTCTGTGGCTGGTTTCGGGCCTGGATAAAACTAATATGTAATAAAAATGTAACATAGATAGTCGTAAATTAATTGAAAATTCATGTACACTTCATATTTGTCATATATAGAAACATGACCTGAGTAGCTGAACTGTATTCATATATATGTTTTTTTTTCATAATGTGTTATTTGCATGTACGCATTTATATGTGCTTAACACATGAGAGGATTTCAAATAAATGTTTAACCGTTACCAAAACAAAAATGCATATTTAAATATAGACAGCAAAATTAAAAGTTAGAAAACATAAAATCTATTACAATTAAAAATATGTTAGTAATATTACTCAGCTTAATTTTCGATGTTCTCTGTTTCTACTTCAGAGTGTGGAAAAATTAATTTACATGCTAATTTTTAGTTGATAAACTCTACAAAAGTTTGAAGGGAGGTAAATAGTACGCAATCAGAAGTCAATATACACGTCGAATATTAGATACATATAATAAGCATGAATGACCATATCAAAGAAGAAATTACCAGATAGTAAATGTAGGTTGGGATTATTCGTAAGAAACAGTGTGATTCATGTGGTAAAAAAAAAAAGAGAGAGTTTTCTTTTTATGAATGTATATGTTTTATCCGTAAACCTAGACATTGAGAGAAACACGCATTTACTGTCTTCAGACTACACAGTGAAGCATAGAGAGATATATGTTAACAATTAGCTAAAGATAAGGTAATTAAATAGACGAAAGGAGATAATAGGAACAAAGGCCCCCCAAGGGGAGAGTTCACAAGGTCCGGACTCCAAAAATATTTCATATTCGACTAACACTTGTAGACTTTCTTAACATAATTGTTTAACAGAGAAATGATTGCTGTAGGCGAAAGATTTGATTTTACGCCTCATCTGTACTCTATCTTTTCTTGTGAAAACAATCTATTTCTATGATTTTTTTCTACAAATATGGGTGGCCGTAATTAACAAATACTTATCGCCTTTTTGGATGCACAATAAGACAGGTTCAGTCCCTAACAGCGTGCTAGGCATGTGTCATTTACGTGTCCCAACTACTTTTTAGGTACCCGACACTTGGCACATATGACATTTATGTGCTAAGTATGTACTTCAGCTACCTACACTTTTAGGTACTTGTTACACCTAATTGATATTTGCTACTATGTACCACTAATATAGCATTTATATATCTGACTCAGTTTCGCACTCTAACAGTCATTTGTTTTTGTCGTCACTTGGCCATATATCTGTCATGTTCTAGGTACGTCCTTTAGGTACATGTTGTTTCAGATACTCTAACAGCACAAGATGTGCTACGCATTCGCCATTTAAGTGTTCTAAATTTATCTCCCACATTTGATGTATTTGTTGCTTCTTTTTCTAAGCGATTGTGTACTAGAAGCAATAAACGCATCAACTTTATTAAATGGCAACTGTCGCCGATCATTTGAAAGTGAATATGGAAGAACCATGATATAAAGTAAATAGATTCTCGTCAATTTGTTATATAATTACATTGTGAGCAGATTTCTATCTGATCCCAAACTTTTATAGTCGAATACATGCGGTTAAAGGAACACTCTGTTCACCCGAATGCAGAAGACCTCAATAATTTATCCTTCTACAAGCGACATTGTCTTCATCGCCTCTGTGGCCAAGTCGGAAGAGCACGCGGCTAGTCCGATAGCAGAAGTTTCTTTGTCTTTCTGCGATGAGCTGTAGTAAGTCAAAAATTTTTTGCAAAAGAAACACTTGTGATTGTTAAAAATACGCTTTACGTGATGTAAAAAACAATTCAAATTATATTTATGCCAGCCATCCGTGCATTTAAGACATCTACACATAGCAGGCTGTGATCTTATTGCAGATCGCGGTATGTTCTGCTATGGGGGAGGCTAGTAATCCAAAGGTTCGCGCCCAACCTAGGGTAGCCCTACATATTTTTTGCTTGTTCAAAGTGTTGTTTAGACTCACCTTAATGTAAACACATTACACATATAGGCGATTTAACATATTTTGGGGGAGTAATTTTGTGGTTCATTGACGCTTACGGCACGGGGAACATACCTAGAACATAGTAGGAACGTTCCCCAGGTACATGTCAGGCATGTGCCTAGGGGCGGACATAGACTATGACTACCACTTGCCATCCATGTGATTTCTTTCTCAGAAATGTATAAGGCACGTACTGGACACATTCCCATGTACCTGAGGGAAAATGATAGGCATATGCCTGTTATTTAATTGTGCTGTTAGGGGTATTGCATAGACAAATTGCCCCCCCCCCTACTTAATACTTTAGACTCTTCCCAGGAAAATTCCTGGGTGCGCGTCCGGACAGGAATGACAGATATTGCCTATATATATATATATTATGATATATATTAATAATATATATAATACTGTTGTGGCAGCAAATCTGTTACATTCAAAAACAAGTTATCTTCGTCAGACAAAAGAAATATTTATTCAGTGATGATTTCTGAAATGTTTCTCGGGAGGGCTGGCAATACACAGAGGGTATAAATAATATTGTGATAAATCCTGAGAACACATATTGAGCACGATCGGATGTATACCCTGGAAAATAATTAGCTCAAAAGGGTTTACTTTTCCGACAGGCCACTCCCTGAAATCATCTTTGTACGTCCAAGAACAAGGAAGAACCTAGGGTTCATAGTCATACTAGTGGGTTAAGTAAAACCAACTAGAACTGAGAAATTACATTAAGGAGAACAATTGCACCCATCAGGGGACAAGGTGGGGCGCTTGCCGCCCTAGAGGAAATTGCACTTCAGAATATCGAAAATGGGATAAAATTTTTACATTAGTTACAGCAAAATTTGAAACTATTTTTGAAACGTCGCTTATACTCCCCCTCCCTTGGAAACCACAACATGGGTGCCCTTGGAAGGAAGTAATTAATTAAAAACCCTGAAATTATATACTTTATTGATATATTTAACAGTATTTGGAAGATACTATTCTCGCTAATTTTCACGAGTAACATCTCTTAATTGGAGTAACATCTGAACAAACGCAATTCTATAAGGTACAAACCAAGGATAAGAGATGTCAAACATTTTATATTACATGTATTTTTTGTATATAAAAGATATGTATCATTGAAGTAATGATGGAACCACTGAGAATCTTCTTAAATAATTTTCTTTATTAAAGGTATATAAGAAATGTACTTTATTTGAAGCTATGGTATTCGTCTTCTAAAGGAAAATTAAAATTCAAAAAAGAAAGCTTAATATACATAAAGGTATAAAATGGAAGCCGTTTCAGTGTTCATTAGGACATTATAAAAGTCGTATGCACAAAATCAAAGACAGCTCTTTCCTATATTTATAAAGAAAATCAAGATACAAGTAATACTGTATAAAGGTAGCCATTTCTTTATTTTTTTTCTAACAAGCATTCCCTCAATGATTTTCTATTGATGCATTTTTTTATTCCGTACGAAGAGAAAAAAATTTGAAATAACATGTAGTAAAAAGAGGAGCCTCGTTAAATTTACAGTTTCGATCACTTTGATGTTAAATATTCTTTGATGTAAAAGAACATTCCTCTTTTTCTTTTAAAAAAAAGTAAAATAAGAAGCATATTTTTAAAAGAAAATATTTTCAAAGAAGAAGAATTGCGTTAAAAAGTTTGTGTATTTTGAATATCATTATATACATTTTTCATTTTATTATTTTTTTTAAAAAAACTTTTTCATTTATGTTTTCACGAGTACCAAACTATCGATATATTTTGTTTCTGTGATGTTTCAACAAGATGATAAGGAACTAACACATATTAATCACTCTTTGTTTCGTTTAGAAATTATATAATTACGAAGGGGGGCCAGAAAGTAAGGTTAGGAAGCCTGCAGTGAAACGTGCATACAGGGAGGTAAGAAACTATTTGAAAAAAGTTCGGGAGCTGATTCCTGACACCGAAACAGCAAAAAATGTCTTCTGGAACTTTGGTCAGTGAGGGATAGTTTCGGCGATATAAGGTGCCAAAAGCGTGGGAAAATGAACTTAAGAGGGCTGTAATTCTAAAACAACGTGCTGGTATGACTTTGAGGACAGTAATTCTAAAATAATATAAAATCAGCGAGCAGGTATGACGTCGAGTGTCATGTTCTAAACCGCACTCTCTACCTTGCGTTGTTTTTAAATTACTGCCCTCTGAAGTTTATTTTATCCATGCTTTTGGCACCTTATATCGCCGAAACTATCCCTCACTGACCAAAGTTCCACAGGACTTTTGGTTTCTTGTTTCGGTGTCAGGAATCAGCTGCCTAAGTTTGTTCAAATAGTTTCGTACCACCCTGTATATTATTTCATACAAACAATACTACTAGCAGATAGCATCTACGTTAGGTTTTTTTTTTTTTTTTTTTGCATAGTTTCCATATCAATTGACGCATTTGTCGCATCAAGATTCCCGCGTGGTAAAAATCCTGTCCTTGCGTGTTCAACCATATTGTCACGAAGTTTTTTATTCGTTTCTTCTCGTCTGAAGCGAAGCGGTGGTCTCCTAGTTGCTCCTTCAAGTGCGGGAACATGTGAAAGTCGCATGGAGCGAGGTCCGTGCTATATATGTTCACCGTGATCTATTGATGCTGTGCTGGGTCGGTGTTGAAATGGGGGCTGTAAATACTCAGCCACTAAAATCGCAGTGTTTCGAGCCAACAATCATGCCGGAAACGAGAGTAGTCAATCAGGCGTGCCGGCTCAGATGATGCTTGGTTGTTTTTTTTTGGCTTCATTGAATTCATATGATGAAAATAGGTATGGGCAGATCCTCTATTTTATAACATCCTTGGTAAATAGACACGTTAGCATAAAAGACAGTTCCTTCATTCACTTATGTTGTGAGTCTAGGTAAATAGTAGCGTTGCATTTTCATTTAACACTGGGCGCATAAAGAGTGTACAGCCCAAACGGCTCGTCTGATTTTTTTAAAAAAATATTTTTTACTTTAGATTGAAAACATCATATTTGAACACGGTTTCCCGCCTTACATTTTGTTGTAGCTCTAATAATAACAGAGTTACCCTATGCCAGGATACTTTTGAGACACCCTGTATATATACGGTAGGTATACCTAAGTAGTACTAAAAGCTGATTTCCGTTAGCAACTCTGCTTTTTGAGGTGTTTCAGAGAAAAAGATCGTTATAAAAGACCAAATGAGGGCAAGAATAATTCTTGGATTTTGCAAATCTCAAATACTTGTCGCGAATTTTTGACCAAAACCTCAAACAGATGTGATTGAAGAGACAACTTGTGTACTAAATATGACCTCGCGTACTTTTTTTTCCCTACTGAACTCAAATTTCAACTGCGTAGAGGATGCTTGGAGTCCATTCATACTAAGAAAAATATTTGCTCAAGAAGCTGAAACCAATACGGAAAAATATTTATAAAAATTGTTTCAACAACTAGATTATTCGTTGGGATAATTAATTCTATGGGAATTTATTTTTTAAAAATGACCAAATAAATTTGAATGTTGAAACGAATATGCCATGTTTCATTAAACAATTCTTTGTATTCATTTCATAGAGTGTACTTACCATAGTTGAAACAAGTTTACGAATATTTTGCGAGTTTGAGAGCACTGCACGTGGAACAAAAGCTCAAACATATCATTACCTAATCACAAACACTCTCCTTTACATTATAGCATTAGCGAGAATAAAGTGGACTCCTGTAGCCATTGTCAATTTAATTATAGAAATAGGCCAATGGTTCAAACCATAGATCTAATATTGGTAACACTTTCATTTTTTAAATGTATTTTCATTGATTAAATAGAAGCATCACGAGATGCTAAAATGTTAGCTATATTTTTGCTTTGATACGTGCCAGTGGTAAATACTCAGAAACGTTGATTGATGTTGATAGTAATGCAGATAAATACTTCATTTCGGCTACAGTGTTGCCATATTGTGCTACAAATAGCGGGTTAGGCGATTTTTTTTCTTTTAACTAACCTCGCTACCAAAAATTTAAATTGAGCAACACGCTATTTCTAGAGCTACTTTTAAGTTCCTCCAGGCTCTAATTTTAAAGAATGTGCAACTTTTATATTTTCGTATACGGAATCAGACAGTGTTGTATGCAGTATAAAACAATAAAAGTGTCTTTTGTTTGTTGAGTATTCTATTGACATATAACAATAGTATTTACTAAAACTTAGGCCTACATGTTCAACACTAGTTCAATTGTTGTTTTAAAGATATACCACATTGACTTAATTCCTAGTCTTCCGTTACAAACGCTGCTATCGGCTGAAGGAATTCCACTCGCTTTCTCTCGCTTAGCAACAGCTGAACCCTTATTGGTTCAACGCGTGGGTGTGAGCTTTAGTTCGCATTTTTGCCACGGCTCAAGACATTTTGGCAGCACAATAGTAGTTTTTAATCTCTGGATCTAAAAACACTATACTTTCGTTGAGTTTGCGCTGTTGCAGTATCAATGACCGAGTTGCAGTCTCAGTTAATGCATAGGCCTTATAATTGCACAAAGCCGCGTAAGCGTGAACATCGCAAATTTAATTGTATTACTGCATTATCCATATTAACATAATGACGAAGTAGAGTTAGAACAAAAATTTCCATAATTCATGGCTCCAAGATAAATAAAGAATTTAGCAAATAAATAAATAAAAAAAAAACAGTGAGGAATAACAATTTAAAAATACTGCAAACATTGTAAAATGTGCGAGGTGGAGTCGAAAAGTTCCCGAAATTCTATTGTAGCTCTTTATTGCCACAATAGAAGTACACATTTACTTAAACGCTTTCGAAGTTGGAAGCTTCGGAACAACCACCCACACACACACACGTACTTGTTCCGTGGCTCCTGCGATTGGTGGAAATATCAACGAAAGGCCTCTTTTTTTTTATCTTCCGAAGCTGAGCCGTCTGGTATCTTCCGATCGTAAATGGGCGATTTTTAGCTTTGGGAAGAGCCAAACATCCAATGGTGCTAAACCGTTCTTAGTATATGAGAATCCCTAAATCAGATTTTTCCCAATTTGTACATGAACTTGATGTTTATGCGTTGCTCGATCTGTAAATTTCCAGCAACTGATCACCACACACACACTCCTTCATTCAGCTGCACTATCCTACTCTGCCTGTTAAGAAGTTTTCACTCTTATTAAATTCAGAATTAAGCAACTTATGGACCAAGGATGTTATAAAATACAGGATCTGCCCTTACGTATCTTCATCATATGAACTCAATGAAGCCAGAAAACAACTGAACATCATCTGAGCCGGTACGTCTGATTGGCTACTCTTGTTTCCGTCATGATTGTTGGCTCGAAACATAGCGATCTTAGTGGGGCGGAGTGGGCAGAGTAGGTGTGGCGAAGCTGTGACGTATAGCTTCACGATTTTGTTGTATGGGCAGATCCTCTATTTTATAACATCCTTGTTATGGACTGTACTGCGTAAGATTCTTTGTTATTGCATCACAAATGCCAGAACTACAACAACATTCCGGGAACTCGTATTTCAGAACCCACAAAACTGATTTATACAAACATTTTTCTTGGAAATCAAAAACATCGCATATTTTATACCACTAAAGTCTGTCGTGTTCACTGGATATTACAGTTCTACAGTTTCTAATGCAGTATGGAGTTCGCTGTTATACGCCTCCG
Source organism: Thermobia domestica (assembly GCF_964235325.1). NCBI lineage: Eukaryota > Metazoa > Arthropoda > Insecta > Zygentoma > Lepismatidae > Thermobia > Thermobia domestica. The sequence continues at coordinate 255,457,902 of NC_137463.1, read as the reverse complement.
CCGAAAGTTCGAAAGTGCGGTCGCCACCTGATCGTTGTCAACCCAGACATTTCACGTATTTTCAAATCCAGATATTTTCATTAGAACTGTAAGTTTCTCTCTCTCTCTCTCTCTCTCTCTCTCTCTCTCTCTCTGTAAAAAGTGTATAGCTGCAAAGTAATTCATTTTTATGTTTGGACTATAAATAGTTCAAATCCGCTGGTTTTGGAGCACCCCTTCCTTCCTTGTAACACTCAATAAAATTTGCTTTTGGTTTACTGGGAAGTTATTTGTACAACACATAATAACCGAGAAGCAAATATTGATTTAACTGTTGATCTCTCAGTTGATAAATAAAAGGGATATTTTTGTGACTCGTTATTTGTACATCCCCGCATTAAACTTTCACAGCTTCAATTTTTCTTAATTAAATCTAGTTACTCTCCAGTTGTTTTTGAAATATCAATATTATTATAATAAGCATTTTCAAGAACTTCAACCTGAACTTAACGTCAAAAGTAAGCTACCTCTTGTGGATTTTTCCAATATAACTCACTTACTCCACGTTGTATTGTTATTGATAAAATATGTAGTTATGAGTTATTTATGAGATAGTCTCTCAATATGGGATGTAAAAGAAGTACTGAGTGACTGACCAACACCCAGACCAAACTGGTTACTCTAGAAACTTGAAATTTTGACAGTGCATAGTATTTGTGTCATAAGGTTCCACTAAGGTAGGATGTTTAAGAAAAGGGGAATGGGAATGGTAATCTATATATTAAAATGTTACGTTTATATGTTTGTTGTCAAGTAAAGTTTGTATGTTTATGGACGTTTACATGTTTGCGACGAATTCTTATGACATTGATATCTCGGAAACCACAAGCTCTAGAAAGTTGCCGTTTTTACTGATCGATTGCAAATTTTGTGTAGATTGTTCAGTTTTAATTGAATATTTAAAAAAGATGGCCGATATTCATTTATTACATTTTTAGGGGTATATAGGAAGAATTGAAATTTTAAAAAGTAAAGCATCATATCCTACAAGTTATACTTTCCAGTACCACACACTTGTATACGGATTTAGTATATTTTTCCGGCGTTTGTTTCATGACCAAATGATAGTTGATTTTGAGCTTAACGTCCCTTTCAGCAGTGAGGCTATTAGAGACGGGACCTACTGATTAACATGGAATTCGAACTAGATGAGTTCCCGCCCGGAATCAAACTCAGGTCTCCCATGCCAAAGATGTTTACGCTAACCTCTTAGCCAAGAAGGATCAAATCACTACATGATAATCTAAGATGAATAACGAAGGATATTGAATGATAAAAACGAAGGATAATCATTTCTCCAGTTTAAGATGAATCAATTGTTAGGAATGTTTTGTCACATTAACACCATATATCGATGACATTATAATTAATTTTGTGTGTAATGTACTTGCTTATTATATAGTGCATGCAAGAAGAAAGAAAACACCGATCACACGTAAATTAGAAACTCCAACCGGGAATTGGCTCACATCTTGCAAACGGTCCGAGATATTGAAAAAATCTCCGTCTTATGATAGCCCTTGACGATTTTCTTTTTTACCAAGACGTTCTTCACTTGTGTCTGTAAAGGAATATATGCAGATGTTGTGAGGAATGACAAGAAGATTCATGCTCATATGTGAATGAGAGTAAAGAATGCAGGTTCAGCTAGTTATTATTGTAAAACATCCGTATCTCCGAAATTCTGAAAAGCAGAGGCTTGAAATTCGGTATATGGACTTCCCATTTAAAAAAAAAAAAAATAGACGCGTGTTTTACCATATTTTTGTATTTCGCCTAAAAGGGAATGAAAATAGACCGGGGTTATAATTGTTATAACATGATGACCATATCTCGAAATCCTTTAACAAAACAGACATAAAATTCGGAATTTTGTTTTTTGATTGTTTTAAAAATTAAAATCATGTTTCAGCGTTTTTAGATATTTTCCTTACAATGGAAGATAAGGGTGAAAATAAAATTAGTAGGGTCGTTATTGTTACAATAAGATGTCCATATTTCGTACGGCTAGAGACACGAAAGTGGGTATTTAGGCTCTTTATTTGAAATATACAAAGACATGTTTCAGCGGTTTTTGATGTTTTCTTTGGAAAGAAATAAAAAGGTGTGTCAGTTCGAAATGTTACAATAAATTGGATATATCTCGAAATTCCTTGGGTTAGAGACATGTTACCGATGTTGAACTTTGGTATTTAAACTACTTGTTCAAAACATGTGGCGAATATTGCACAACGTTTCTGAAAACTTCACTTTTGACCAGTCGCCCCTTGTTAGTTTAAAGACTCAAATAATGCTTGAATAAATTGTACATTCAAGATGTTAGGGCTGACAAGTTGCGCCCAGGATTTTGTAGAACTTGTATTTGATAGGGCGTATAATACGGGATCTTAATGGGTTGCATATGAATGAAACTGAACACTTACAAAATGAAACAGATTGTGATGTTGAAAGGGCAAAGATTGATGGGAAGGGAAATAGCTCTTAGGATATTTTAATATTTTCGTACTTACTCGCAGGCTTCCTTCCTCATGGTGTTCCTTCCCTTACGGTTCCTTCCAGGATTGCCAACCGTCCCGATTCTGTCGGGACTGTACCAATTTCTGACTTATTTGTCCCACATCCCGACCCGACATTTGTCGGGACGCCTATATTGTCCCGATTTATCGATTTTCAAAGTTAATTAATACTTAACTGGACATTTTTATAAAGGAATAACTTTTTCTTTTACACGCATAGTTTCATGTATCAATTTAACAAATTCGTGTTTTAGTTTGACTCATGAAAAAATAGAGCTATTGTTTAATTTATACTTATTCATTAATTGTTTTGAGTTCATAAGCCAGCCGAATATGATGATAGTATATTTCAAGCAGCTCTAAAAATATTGTTTCGCAACGTCTACATAAAAGCGACTGCTATCTCAGTCGTAATAACACCAGCGATCACTTCAGTGGGTGGCTGCCTCGCTCAGTACAACTCATTTGTTTTTGATCAAAACCAACCTTTTAAATGCTGTTTATGTTAATTAAATTACAATTGTTTGGTTTGAATTTGTTGTATAATTATAGCCAAAGAACAAAAGTTAATTTTTGTAATACTTTTTGTCAGTCATTCCTTAACAATGTTATGCACTCATTTGTGATTAAAAAAATCTATATAGTTTTCTCACTAAACTTTGTTTATATTAAATAAACTACAGTTGTTTTGGTTCTTGCATATATTGCTTATACACAGTGATGGTCAATGGGTGGGAAAATAAAAAATAAAAAAAAGGCAGAATTCATTCAGGTTCGTGTTATTCAACTGATTATTTACATTGTTTTTAATTACTCGCCGTACGCCGGAGTCGTCTTTGCGGCGGAAGGGGGGGGGGAATGGCGCTCCAACACCGATTAGCCAATCCGGATTTCTTCTTAAGAAAAGTTGGTAATCCTGGTTCCTTCGGTGGGTGGACGTTTGTCCATTCGTAAGTCTCCTTAAACTCTGCTTTCAAGTAAACGATGAAGCGGACGGAAATTAAGATGCAGCGCGATTCAGCAAAAAGATCAGTGTATCTGCGGCGATTAATTCAATCGAAATTGTAGTTACTTTGCAAACGACAAAGCATTGTCATCAACAACTTAACAACGTTATAGATAGTAAATGCTCTCAAACCTAGAGCAAGGAATAACTTTTAGAAAACTTAAAATCGTAGCTCGCGCTGTTAAATGTTGCTTGGCTCGAAATCAAACTTCGACTACCCTCTTCAAAAATTCTTCCAATGGGTTTTGCTTATCCTTCTTTCCGGGTTATTTCCTGGTTCATCGACAACTTCTTCCGTGACCTTGAGAAGTGTAGACTACATAGATTAACCATAGGTGAAGTGATGACAGGCATGCGGCCAGGGAAACAATCTGTTGTTTTATTGATTAAATAATTATATATGTAAGAATAAAACGACAGACAGCAAGAAAACTTATTTTTCTGTAACGTAAATAAAATTAGAAAATTTTTAAGTGTAACTTCAACATTAATTAAACAATGATTCTGTTTATTGAGTTCAATTTAAAGTAAAATGTCCCAATGTTCGAAATAAAATAACTCATAATGTATGCAAATACATAACAATATCATAGATATATCTTCACACTTTTGACGAGAGAAAGAGGGTAATTTCTGTTTCGTCACTATATAAATGAAATGAAATGAAATCTTTAAGTTTTACGCCCTACGATTATACAGGCTAGGCTAAAGAAGACTGTGATGATGAGAAATGAATGAAATAGTGGAATGGAGAAAGTGGGAGGAAACAAGAGAACCCCGACGGAACCCACACACACGGTATTTGTCCATTAAAAAAACCCACATGGTGCGAGCTGGGACCGACCCAAGGACCCCATGCACCGGAGTCATTATATAAACATGACCTGGAGGATATCAGTCTCATCATAAAGGAAAACGGGTGAACTATTTCAAATGAATTTTTGAATGCAATATTTGAGCCGACATGGATATTTTTATTTCATTTTAATTGAAATGTGTATTCTAAGGGATAACGTAATATTTCAGTATAAAGAACGGAACAAAGATTGAAATAGGAAGTGCAAGGCAATAGGCAGAACAAATTTGGGGGTTTGCGTTAAAGTTTCCAAACTAGCCAAAGTCTTCCAATGAAACCTTACCTGCAAGAATAAATTTTCTGGACTAAGTTTAAAATTTGACCTGAACACAGTAAACAAGTTAGTCTCTACGCGAGAGACACAATCAAATATTTCTTTTCTGATAAGTAGGGCCACGAAACGTGCAAATCCGGTGAAATATCTAACTTTAGATTTTTCGCAATCGTCATACGTTTTTCTCCCCTATTATCACTCGTAAGTAAAAGCAAGTAGCCTATTTTTGTTTTCTTAACATTTGTAATTGTCTCCAATTTCGAAATTGTGTACTTAGGGGACAAAATAATTATATACAGAATTATTACCAATGTTCTCCCCGATTAGAATTAGTTATAAGAATCAGGTAGCAACAAGTAAGTTCCGTTTCATATCATGACACCACAATACATATCCATACCAGTGTTAGACATTGATCAATTAAAATCAATTGCAATTAATAAATCAATTGAAAGTAATTGTTCTGAATATTAATTGAAATTGAATTAATTGAAAATTGCATTGAATGACCGAATTTAATTGTAATTATTTTCCATAGCAATTACTTTTAATTGATTGACTAATTTCAATTGATTCTCATTTATTAATTGCCAACTGCAATTAACAATCGACCATTACTTAATTCAATTGTTAATTGTAACTAACAATTAAACTTACAGATTAATTGTGAATTGTTATTGCTCAACATTTACCCATACTATAAGGATTCTATGCCAATATCGAAAGTAGAATACGTAATACTTTTGGTTATAATAGAGGGATAATGACAGATTTAGAACTCACTTACGAGAAGCTAATTCCACATAAAAAAAATCGCTTGTCGCAGTCTATTACAATTTTCTTTCTACAGCGGTCAGTGTTTAAACCGGAAATTGTACATTCTTATCAATTCCGGTATGAATAGAGAGATAACGTTGAAGGCAAACCTACTGTTGGACTCCTGTATCCATCGTATCGAAACTCCTTTTCACAACCGCTTACCAGTTTTGCACTATAAGAATCAATATCGAAATCGAAACAGGTAGTAATGTGACACTTCTGGTTTTAGTACAGAGGGAAGATAGAGACGGTACTTATTACCAAGAAACTGAATAAAATTCAGTAAGCTGATTCTCTTTATCAATTACCGTTATTTACAGTTTTGACGATCTACGTTGGAATCTGAATTTGATGAATTTTACAAGTCCCGGCGTTGTCGTAGCCAACTCTCTGCTGAACTCTCTAAGCCCGACCTTGAAGTACACAGACATTGTGTTAAGACTGGTGGTACACGTTTTAGATTACGAAACTCTGACTAATAGCTTTGTAATAAGATACACTTCCAACGAAAAATAACAAAATTAAAACAAGCTGAAAGACAACAGGTTTATACACTATCTACGTGGGTCATTCGGAAAGTAAGCTCCTATTGGTTAGAGTATGCCTTTAACTGCAAACTCTTCTTCATATCTTTCTGTAATGTCCAGTACGGGGCACTCAATTCCTGTGGCCGCTTACGAATGGACTTTTTTTTTTTGGTAAACATTCGACAGATGCTGCACCCTCCACACATGTTTCCAGCCGTGTTGGTGGTTGTTCTGAGCGGGGCTTATATTTTATGCAATAAGCTGCAAAGAGCTTTTTCTCCTACCTAACATTGCTGGTTTTGGAGAGGAAGATTTCTGAAATCTTACACTAAAATCATGCCGAATATTTCTGATTTTCCTGTATAGAGACGTTCGTGAGTCCACTTGAGTATTCGAGACGATTCGCTCCTCCCTTGTGAAAGCGGACTCATCGGCCATGATTTAGGTCTATATCAGCACCAGCAACAATAAGAATCTTCAATTCATTAACATGTATGTAATACATGGGTGTAACGGGACTTAGTGATCACCCTGTAGATTGAAAGGATTTTCAAATCATTTAATATACGTTATTAGACAGATTATTTTAACAACAAATCTTAATATTTTATGTAATATTTTTTTTAAAATCATGGCATTCAACACTTTCTCTCAATTTTCTCTTTTAATTTACTGTACTTTTTAGTACCATTCACTAATATTTTAATAGAAATCACATACATTATTTAAAAACACTTTAAGCACTTTAAAACCAGTTCACTATTTACGTTTCCAATGTTGAATTTAATAATTAATATGGCTTTTGCAACAGCACTTGTTTAATATGTCTTTCAGTTATGAAAAATTCTTGATTAAACACGCTCCACATATGTAGCAAACACAAATTTGTTTGGTCGAAAAAAATCAGAGCTAAACCATTATACGGAAAATCTATTTTATATCGAGGTCAGTTTTGAAGCAAAGTCAGTTACGGTAAAAACGATGTTATAACTAAGCCATTATACAAACGAATTCGGGCAGCAAGGCACAGCACGCCAAGCGTAAAGTGGGATACAGTGTTGCCAGAGTCATGTTATCAGCTTTGACTAATTACCTCACAACAAACGCACTTGATAAAACAAGATTATATAACATATCTCGTTCATGTTTTCTCTTGTTTCTTGAAAAAAAAACTATGGAGAAAGTCTTGTTGTCTTTTCCAATCAATGGATGGAACAGTTAATATTTTTATTATTCTCAAGGGTTGCGCACATTACAGTGTGAATATAGTGCTAATTGAAGAGATGAAATCTACTTTAGGAACTCTAAATCTATTTTTAGCAACATGTTTCCATTTTTTCTGTAATGTCTATTGATAGGCGATTGAATGGCCGAAGCTAGTACTCCTAGACATGCCGGTTTTACAAATCTTTTCCAATACCTAAAATTGTTTAAAATTCTAAGGGCCTTATGCAGAGTCGTTTTGAAGTCTGATTAATAACCTACTACGGGCTTGACTAACGCATGGTTATCAAAAGTGTATTCAGAGTCTCTGATTAGGACGTAGTAGTTGACGAAGTTAACCACATGTGACTAACTAATCTAGAGCAGAGGAAACCTTTTTAGTCACGGTTTAGCTTGTGCGACACAACATTTCGGATTTCGGATTTCATGTATTTTCATTTTTACAGACTACGCATGCGCACATCTACATTCCATAGTTGCCACATTCATTTTTCTCACCCGATGCATTGGAATTATATTAGTTAATCATACCCAAATCAACTTTTTAGTTCTACTCAAAGCAGGCTCTGAATACCAAAAAAATACATTTTTCTTAGTAAAAAGGTAGTATTGTACTAACTAGTCTGTGACTAACCATTGATTAACGAATTCTCTCTGAATACCGCCCTGAATGTCCAGATTCTGGGATTTCTCCAGAATATATGTAAATATTATGCGTCAATATCTATAAAATACCTCTCTTATTACTCATCGATAGTTAACTAAGTGAACGTTCTGTGAATGTTCGTACAGGGTCTCGGCTTGTTGTTTGAAAAGAGGCCGAACAAGGCCATAGCATTTATACTCAACAAAGTTTAGAAACCCTAACTAGTGATGTATCGCTCGCGAGTGAGCCGACTCTTCTGACTCTTTTGGATGAGTGAGTGAGTCGTTGTTCACTAGAAATGAGCCACGATTCTTCGAGAGTCGTTGCTCTTCGAGAGTCGTTGTTCTTTGAGAGTCGTGGTTCTTCGGGAATCATGATTCTTCGGGAGTCGTGGTTCGTCTTTATTCTTCGGGAGTTCTGGTTCTTTAGGAGTCATGGTTCTTTTTGAACCAAACGATTCTTTAGGAATGACAATGTTTGGAGAACGTGAACATTGTATGTCACTCACTCGCGAATCGCCCTCTTGCTTTTCAATCTTGGTTGGTTAAGTCAGTTGCTGTTTTGCAGGGGAGGTTTCGCTGGTTCTCGCTGAGTAGAGCGCCTCTTGAGTTGAGTTCGGCAAATGCCCGTTTCCTTAGTGTATGTGTAGCACTGGCATGAATAAATTAAAAAGAGTACCAACAACGTAAATATTTAGCACTTTGATGTGGCAGTTGGACACACAATGATATTTTACATATGAAGCGAAAACTTGTAACTACCAATTACAATCGAATTTGAAGAATGGGGGAGTAGGTCAAGTAAGTAAAAGCCCGTAAGAGCCGGTTCTTTTCATTTACCTAGATCTGCTATTGTAATCACAGCGCACCTAGAAAATTGACTGTTTATTTGAGAAATTAAACTATGAGACTGAGTGCGTGCATAGCGCACCAGTACTAGTGATAAGAACTGATAGTAATTCTGCGTTTCTTCATACATCAATTTGTAACTGTTAGTTTTAAACGAAGGTATGTGTTACATAATTCTTAAAGGGAAATGATATGTTAAAATTAGCATAAGTAATTCAAATAAATTCTTAATAATTTCAGTAAATTTTAAATATATTTTATAATTAGAGAGAATGGATTATACAGTCTTAATTCATTATTTTCATTGCAAAAGGTAATTTCAGTTTAAATAATGAAGGTCTACTTAAGAGTATTTTAAGATACTTTTACAATATATATGGAAATTCTTAAGGCTGTGGTGTACAAGATTCAAAACGTAATTCCTGTAAGTTGTTTCTACAAAATAACTAAATTTTATGGAAGCACACAGGGTTGGGATGGTTGGCACCGATGCCCCCGTTAAGGTTTTTAGCCGCAATACAGGGTGTTTATAAAAGAACTCCGGGGTTTTAAAAATTCATATCTTATTAACGATAAAAGAGAGCAAAATTTAGTTAATATATCTGAAACGACTAGCTCAAAAAATTTTAGTCATACTAATTGGAAATGTTTTTATCAACAGGTGGCAGCGCTGTGGAGCGTTGACCTTGAGACGACGTAGCGGCTGCGGTAGTCAGTGAATCAGTACCGTGCCGTGTGGATTGTTGCGCTTTGCGCTATGGTGACGCCACAACAAAAGGCTCAATGTGTTATTTGGCTCATAGAAACTAAGTCTGTTGTGTGCCGTGCCACTCACGGGGCTCATATTGAACTTTATTAAATTGTTAAAAACAAAACTTGAACATGTAAGCTTTCTAATCATGTATATCACATGTAGTAGGTTTTTTACTCAATTAAAATATTTTGCCTCAAAACCCCGGAGTTCTTTTATAGATACACTGTATTACATTATAGATACAATAAATCTATTAGGCCTATATAAAAATGACAAGAATCTTGTGATCACATCACGAGAAAACAAATTAACCTATTAACAATTAATTTTTGGATATAGTTAACACCCCGTCGAACTCAGTTTTCATCATGTTACTTTGATTCGATTTACTTTTGAGTTTAGCGTCCTTTTCAGCATCAAAGCACGGTGGCTCGGTAGTAAAGTCTTACCTCTTGCACCTGGGTCCCTTGTTTGATCCCCGACAAGTAAGTTTGTGGTGGACAACATCGTGTCCGTGGGTTTTCTCGGAGTACTCCGTTTCCTTCCACTTTCCCATTCCACCAATTCTTCCATCATCAATCACTTGCTTTAACCATTGTCTATCTTAGTCTAAGGGCATAATCGTGGGACGTTAATCCATTTCATTTCATTTCAGAAGTGAGGCTATATGAGGCGTTGACCTACTGATTAACATGGAATCCGAACCACATGAGCTCCCATCGGGATTCGAACGCCGGGATTCCCACGCCAAAGACGCGTACATTAACCGCTTAGCCAGGAGGAACTCATTAAAATGCTCATGCTAAGCGAGAGGTGGTACCCAACACTTTTAGTAAAAATTTAGTTTCATGGTGTTGTCAAGTTAGGAGTATGAAACGTAGAATATAAAGTCTTCACTGAAAAGAAGCAGAGCCATATTCCAGCGTTTTGAGAATTCCCCTTTTAAGTAGGGAAGATAGCACTTTCTATATTTTCTTTCTTCACCTTGAAAGCGATGTTGCCAGTTGTTTGTGATCGAATCGTGGGGTATACGACTGAAAAGTTTTAAGACATGAATTTTTGAACATACAAATTAACATCTACCTTAAACTGGGTTTTTATCATATTACTTCGATTGAAAGGCGCATCTTAAGGAGGTATACGGGGTTCAAAATTTATGTAAAAAAATACAGTATCTTACGAGCCCATCAAACTAGGAAGATGAAACTCGGTATATCTACTCACTAACAATGCATGGACATATGTCTGAGCGTATCTGTTTTAAGGAGAGGGGTAGTGTATTTTCTATAATTCCTGTCATGTTGAAAGCGATATTGTCTGTTGGACCGCATCTCAGTTGAACAGTTTGGAGTGAAATTTGGGACATACTTTATACTTATCTTGAGCTAATATTTTAATCATTTCTTTGATAAAAGAGCATACCCTAAGGGTGTAGAGGGGTTCCAATTTTTGTGAAAAATATAGTATCTCACGAACCTGTCAAGTAGCAAGAGGAAACTCAGTATAGAACTCGTTACATGTAAGGGGACAGATTTTTCATGGTTTCCGATATCTTTTAAGGTAGCATTATCTATATTTTTTCTTTGGACTGAAATAGACATTGTCTGTTGTTTGTGATAGCATCACGCGAAAATATGATGTGATAGCATTATGGAGAAATGGTTTGGAATTAATTCTGGAGCATAGTACCTGCCTCAGGCTGGGATTTTATCATGCCACTCTAATTAAAGAGCTTGTACTAGGGGGATAGGAATTCAACATTTTTAAGCGTGGATCACATCCATCAAAACACGACTAGGTTAACAGAAAGGAGTGGATTTCTCAGACGAGGAGAGGAACCTATTATTATATTTTATATTGGCATAGACAAAGAAACAACGTTTGGAGCATCAATGCGATCTTACTATAAAAAGTTGAAAAAAAAAGGGTGTCGCAGTAGAAATTGCATTATACATTATCGACAAAGAAAATGCTTTATGCATATTCTATGTAATATTAGGCATGTAAAATACTAATTGATTAGTCATTATTTTCATAAATGTGTATATACATGGTGTCCCAGAAGTCCCCAGACATAGGGTAACTGTTATTATCAGAGTAAAAACAAAACGTAAGAGGGGAAACCGACTCCAAATATGATGTTTTCAATCTAAAGTGAAGGACTTTTTTTAAATCGAAGGAGCCGTTTGGGAATTTTTTTTTATACCTATAATCTATTTGGTCTGATGACAGTATTTTAGATTTTGACTTCTCCCTTCCCCTTCTATAAAAATATAAGTGAGTTACTGATTCGTTCAAATGAACAGATTCATTTTAGTGAGAGAACCACTAAGCGACGATCTAAGAAGTGAATCATTTTGCCCATCACTTACATCAAATTGGAGTTAACTCAAATATTTTCAGTGGCTTTCGAAACAATCACATATTTAATTTAATTTACCACCAGCGGAGTAGTGGGATATTATGATTATGAACCAAGACAAATCTTTTTATGTCCTCAATTTTCTCATTAATTACTCTTTATGAGCCCAATGTTTATTGAAAATGCAACATTGCCATTAATAGAGGGGCTGGGGCAGGGGAGGGCGGGGCTGGAGGTGGATATATTTTCTAAGAGTATCGTGAATGGGGGCATGTTTGGAATGCGAGCTGGACATCGACACGTTAGTGTAAAAGACTGTAACTTCATTCACCTATCTTGTGGGTCCAGGTAAATGACATTGAAGTTAAATTTGTTAATAGCTGTATGCTTGTAATCTAACGAGGGAACCTATCCAAGTGCAACTCTGACTTCGAGTCGAGACTATGGTCGTTGGATACCTTGTCCCAAAAGAACATAACACGAAAAGTGATACACCCTCGATCGCAACCGTTGCAGAGATATAAGCGTGAAAAGTTAGAAATTGAGCTCCATACTATACATTACAAAGTCAGCTTCCGGGTCAGATTTTTCGGAAACGGTCAGGTAAGGAACCTCAGCGAATACATATCAAATTAGTGTTGGGAGCCCACCACCTTTTGAATGAAAAAAATGTTGCCCCCGTGGCACTCGCAGGGTCCCAGTCGTGGTCCAACTCAAAATTGGCAAATGGAACCGGGGGTCAAGTAGCATATTGTATGAAAGCTATTGTTAAATAAAAGAAGATAGAACAAATCTCAACTCTCTATGATGACCCTGTGCAAACGGGCAACTGGTCAAAATGTCAATACAACCTACATCAGACAATATGTGGCCATTCTTCTAAATCCGTTGTATAGTATGGAGCTCAATTTCTAACTTTTCACACTTATATCTCTGCAACGGTTGCGATCGAGGGTGTATCACTTTTCGTGTTATGTTCTTTTGGGACAAGGTATCCAACGACCATAGTCTCGACTCGAAGTCAAGAGTTGCACTTGGATAGGTTCCCTCGTAAGATTGGAGTCATGTTTTTTAAATTTGTTTTATACCTATAATCTATTTGGTCTGATGACAGTATTTTAGATTTTGACTTCTCCCTCCCCCTTCTAAAAAAATATAAGTGAGTTACTGATTCGTTCAAATGAACAGATTCATTTTAGTGAGAGAACCACTAAGCGACAATCTAAGAAGTGAATCATTTTGCCCATCACTTACACCAAGTTGGAATTAACTCAAACATTTTCAGTTGCTTTCGAAACAATCACATATTTAATTTAATTTACCACCAGCGGAGTAGTGGGAGATTATGATTATGAACCAAGACAAATCTTCTTATGTCCTCAATTTTCTCATTAATTAGTAGCTTTTAGGTGCAATATAATTTAGAAAAAAAGTTTAGTGACTATTTACAAACAATTTGTAAGCTATACCAAGATATTAAGAAAAATAATTGAACCTGTAAACGAGAGTCATCTGCACTGAGAAAAATCCGTTCTCCGGACAAACGGTATATTGTACAAATAATAATCCTCTTGTTTACTACAGAAATCAGTACGTAGCATACGTTATTCATATGCTACATAGGCACTGCCCTTAGGTGTTACATCATGCCTTTGCAGGATGCCTGATATCTAACAGTCTTCCTTGTATTACATACATAAATGTATGTTACTTTCTTTAGCTATATGTTATATACGTCAATTTGTATCTGAGATCCTGACCGCCTATATTGTTTGACACAGATAGTACGTACAGATGGAACAAATACAGAAAGTGTTATAAAACATGCGTTTTCAGTACATTTGCTGTACGTTAAGTCCAAAAACTACAGGATTTACAAATGTAACGTACAATTTTACGTACGCCGCATACATTTTTTTCTCTCAGTGTGGTCATTTTCTAGTAAAAGTGTAAAGTGGAAGGTGTTAATTCAACTTTTGCACTAAGTCAATCGTAACTGCATGGGTTGTAAATGAGCATGCTCGTTTTCCGTGAGTTTTATCATGAGCTAACTCGTTTTGAAATATATGAGTAGGGATTAAATTTAACTCGAAAGATATTGTAGGTGAGTTTGCGAGTAAATACATGTCCAATTTCACGCTTAATACTGGGTATTGTTATTTTCACAAAATAATGTAATCGTATATTTGTCCATTTGCTGTTCTTCTATCTCTGAGAAGAGATTTTAAATACTAATTTGTCATTAAACAAATAATACAGGTAAGGAAGGGTAGTGCTGGAAATAGCTCGAGGCGATTTCAAGTGCATCTAGTTCAAGAGATGTTTCTCTAGTTGGCAGAATTATTTGTAAACGAAAAATTAACTCGGTATTTTTTTTTTTAACAAAATAATTTCTTGAATTTCTTTATGGAAGAACAAAATGTAAGTGACCCTAATGTGTGACATTTTCACTTTTTTCTTTCCATTATAAACTTGGAGGTTTCTGCGTCTTTTGAATTAAAATAATTTTTTTTTACAAGAAATAAATTATACATTAGTGAGATTTTCATTCTTTACTTTCGACGAACGATAGGAGAGAAAAAGTATGGTGATTATGAAAAAATTAATTTCGAGATTTTAACAGATGTACACATTTCATGGTATTCACAAGGTCAGGGTTATGCTGATGATGTAAATTTAGTATGGGATGATATTGTCCGTTCACTGTAGCTTGGCGCTGTGTTTTGACACAAAACCTGGCAAGCGAATCTTAGCAGTCCTTCCCCTACTTTCCCCTTATAGCAGTTGTAACAGTGGAACTAACTCATCAATTTTAGCACTAGTAGGGTTTGGTATTTGCAAGTTGCGTAAATTTCGAAAGAGTTTACTTCTTCTCTAATCAGGACCGTAACTTGTGTGGGACAGGGGAGGGGCATCTTCCCCCCAGGGAGGTTCCCCGCCGTTCGAAGGGGCCCATTTGGAGACGAAATTTTCTTAATCCATATACAATACGAACATGAAATTATAAATGAAGCATTAAACAGTTTCACTACAATACATAAAGCAGCGCACAAAAGGTAAATAAAACAAAAGTGAGCCTTGTGCCCACTTCAGTAAGAAACGTCTATTATTAGGGGCCCTACAAATAACATTTATTCGTATGACTTTGAGATTTGTCAATGTTGTCCCCTTAATTAATTTGTCATGTATGGAATGGGCCCAAGGGCGTAAGTAACGGCCCCGCAGACCTTGCCGTGAGGGAGGGCCGACAGGCTCCGGGGGGCATAAATAGTAAGAAAAAGTTAGAAAGAGGGGGGGCCAAGAATGAGAAAAACAACTTTTTCTAGGAGGCCCAAATACACATATTAATGCTTGCCCCCCAGAAAAAAAAATATAAGTTACGGCGCTGTCTCTAATGTGAATTTATTGGTACACTTCTGCTAATAGTTAACTATATCAGGCTGGTCTCTTTAAACCGGTTGGGCCGTGGAGAGAAACAATATTACAGGAGGATAGTATTCATATTTTAAGAAGGTGGGGAAAGGAGAGCAAGGATGAGAAAGATGAGAAGAAAGAAAGAAAGAGAATGAAAGAAACACTTCTACATTTACTTCATAATGAATTTAAACACACATAAACGAAAAAGGGATGTCGGAACCCACCACCATAATATTTGTGGAAGTGTTGACAACATAATATTCTGAAGGAATATATTTTCCGCCAATTCTGGGGCCTCGGTGTTTGGCCCAATTCTGGCCTTGCAGCAGTGGCGGATCCAGGGGGCGATCATGGCGATTGCCCCCAGGAAAAGAACCTTTCTCATTTTATATATTTAAATAAAACCCAATCTCAGAGTTTGGAGCTCTTAAAAATAGCTCTAAGTAGCAGTATTAAAACCCACCGCCCTCAAG
This sequence comes from Thermobia domestica, assembly GCF_964235325.1. Lineage (NCBI taxonomy): Eukaryota > Metazoa > Arthropoda > Insecta > Zygentoma > Lepismatidae > Thermobia > Thermobia domestica. Next base: position 255,442,141 of record NC_137463.1, on the reverse strand, counting down.
AAGTCCGTCCTGGATCCGCCCCTGCCTTACAGAAGCTACTATCTAGTCATTCACCTCGTGGGACTGAGGAAAACCTTAATAAAGAATACCGGCCAGAGCCGCGTTCATGCCCACGCTCGATCTACCTATTTTAATGCCTTTTTTCGTGTTGCACAGTGTCTGGTAAGGGCACCCAAACAGGGCAAATGTGTACCGCTTTAAAATGTTTAAATGTTAAAATTCGCTTTATATTGTACTTTGAACACTTAATTCAATGTGTATTATATTTTTCTTACAGCAGCATGGTTTATTTCCTAATACTTTAAGTCTATGGTTGTTAGTATTTATAATTATTGCATCATACTAATCCTTCTCAAAGCTCGTTCAATTAGTATGAAATTCTACACTTAGCAGTTTGCAACATTGCAAACTTTCAACAACAGGCAATATGTGGGGAGAATATTTCCACCTATACTCGCATCGAAATTCCCAGCCCTTGTTTACAATCAGTACAATATGTTTCTGTCGCCTTATCATGAAAACAACGCTGTCCAGCGAACCTAACGGTCTTCGCTACCTCTGTTTATTGTTTACAACACAAACTGCCATCTTCCAATATTGCCAGGCGTACAAGGTTTTCGCACACTTTCGAACAAGAACACTTGTACAAAATTGAGTGTGCATTATATGTAAGATTGTATTACATAATAACTAACTCAATTTTTCATAACGTTAATATCTGTCAACTCAAAAGCAGCAATTTATGTAGTAATAGCACTTGGTCCATGACTGTGCAGAAGTAGGTACATTCGGTTCGGAGATTCATGTGCCTGGCAACCATGAATTAACCATGTAGGGGTGAGAAGCAAGGTTTTGACGCTCGCACTACAATTGTTGTTTGTAAACAATCTTCCATCCTAGAGTGAACAGACAATAGGAGAACAATAGAAAGAAATGCAGAGATATTATTAAACGCTTGCAGGGACATGGGTTTAGTAGTAAACGCAGAGAAACTAAATATATGCAAGTTCGTTGAGATCGTAATACAGCAAATTATGGATGCGTTAGAATATCAAATAATACTTTCGATAAAGTGGATACTTTCAAATATCTTGGATCAATATTAAAAGACCAAGACCATATTCAGGAAGAAATTAAATTTCAACTAAAACCAGTTAATTCGTGTTATTTTTCAGTTCAAAGTCTTTTGTCGTCGCGAATTTTTTCGAGGAGTTTGAAGCTTAATATATATATATATAAAACCATAATCATACCTGTTGTTGTGTATGGTTGCGAAACATGGTCGCTTACTCTGAGGGAAGAACGTAGACTGAGAGTATTTGAGAACAAGATCCTGAGACGAAAATTCGGACCCAAGAAGAATAGAAATGGGGAATGGCGAAAACTTCGTAACGAAGAACTACATAATTTATACAGTTTAGCCACCATTGTTAGGGTTATCAAATCTAGGAGACTCAAGGGGGCAGGTCATGTAGCCAGAATGCAAGAAAATAGAAACGCTTTGAAAGTTTTAACAGGAAAACTAATCAGGAAAAGACCAATAGGAAGACCTAGGCGCAGATGGGAGAACAATGTTAAGATTTGTTTCCAAAAAATAGGAATGCAAAGTAGAAACTGTATCCAGTTGGCTAAGGATAGAAGTCAGTGGAGAGCTTTTGTGAATGCTACATTTAACCACCGAGTTCCGTAGGCCACAAAATTAGTTAGTTAATTTACACGTTTCATGGCCCTACATCCTGAGAAATTTGAATTCACAATGTTCATCTGCCGTTCGTTCGTCTCCGTTTATATTTATTTGCCTAGAGACCAGATTGTTCCACATATCCATACCAAATTTGAAACGAAAGCTTCCCAGGAGAGCCTTTCGAATTTTCTTTCTACCTGAAAAATAATGATACTTTTACTGAAGGATGTAAATAGAAAATGACGATTTTTTAAAAAGCAGTTCCAACGATTTTGTCTATATTTCATTTATGAATATTTCATTAATAACTCTGTACTCTGTTATAAGGCATTTTTCTGAAAAAAAAAAAAAAATCCGGAAATGGTAATTACCTTTGGGGATGAGTTGTTTTTGGACGATTTTTTAAAAACGAGTAAGGCGATTGTGTTCGTATTTCATAAATATTTAATATAAATTATAAATTAAAAATCTGAAGCGAAAAAGACGTAAGTTTTAGAAAAGCGCAGGTTAAACAAGAATTCAATAGGAAAAGAGGATTTTTAACATAAAGAATTATGTCGTTGGACGTTAGTAAACGATTTATTTAAACTCTGGTATTTAGCATGGCGCTTTACGGATCAGAGACGTGGATATTGAGAAAAGCTGAAATATCCAAACTGAAAGCATTTGAAATGTGGTGTTGGCGCAGAATGCTGCGGATATCGTGGACCGAATACAAAAGGAATGAAAAAGTACTAAAGGAAGCTAATGAAGGACAACAGATTATGAAGATAATTGGAAAAAGAAAAAACAGCATGTTTGGCCATCTTATTCCGCACTCCGATTGGACCACCGTGTTGCTAGAGGAAAAGGCAGATGGAAACCGTGGAACAGGAAGACCAAGGATGGAGTATCTAGATACAATTATGAAGAAGAGACCTTATTAAAATATAAAGCAGCTCTCTCAAGGGAAATAAAAGTTATAAAATTTCCATGTTGTCCACTGACCTATTGTTCAGGTGAGAAAGAAGAAGAAGATTTTGTCCTCATTTGTCCTGAAATAAATCCATAAGGGGTAGTTTAATCTTGGGGTGAGTTTTTCTAATCGATTTCCGACTAGAACGACTAGGTGATTTTTTTTTTTACATTTTATAAATAAATATGATACTAAGAACATGTCAAGATAACGTAACTTGTGTGTTCTTTAAAAATCCACAACTCGTAGTTCTTTTTTGCCGACATTGAATTGAATAAGCGGATAAAATCTGCCCCATATTGCAAGTTTGACATGGCTTCCCCTGAAAAGATGTTGCAAGTGAGCGAAGGTTAATTTTGACAAGTTAATGTTTTGAGTTCCGGAGTAATATTGTGTCATTTGCCTCTTATGGGAAGTGAGAGGCTTTTAAAGATTGTTGTTGAACTTTGAAGTTCTTTTGTACAAACACTAACGTCGCAGCATAGATTTCTCAATGTTCACTAGCAGCTGGTCTTAGTGAATGAATCTGAAGATAAATTCGATTAACTGTTGCGTTCTTATACATTTAGAATCTTTTACTCTTATTTGATTTCCTCTTAGTATATTTCTTTCTCCCATCTCATCCATCATTATTTAGTCAATAAAGGAACTGCTTGTCTTTTTAATTATCTATGATTTCAACTGTAATTTCAATAAGAATGCTAGTATTCGTGAATGAGTCGTTGGGATGTTTGAGCTGTGGAAAGAAGAAGAAGATTTTGTCCTCATTTGTCCTGAAATAAATCCATAAGGGGTAGTTTAATCTTGGGGTGAGTTTTTCTAATCGATTTCCGACTAGAACGACTAGGTGATTTTTTTTTACATTTTATAAATAAATATGATACTAAGAACATGTCAAGATAACGTAACTTGTGTGTTCTTTAAAAATCCACAACTCGTAGTTCATTTTTGCCGACATTGAATTGAATAAGCGGATAAAATCTGCCCCATATTGCAAGTTTGACATGGCTTCCCCTGAAAAGATGTTGCAAGTGAGCGAAGGTTAATTTTGACAAGTTAATGTTTTGAGTTCCGGAGTAATATTGTGTCATTTGCCTCTTATGGGAAGTGAGAGGCTTTTAAAGATTGTTGTTGAACTTTGAAGTTCTTTTGTACAAACACTAACGTCGCAGCATAGATTTCTCAATGTTCACTAGCAGCTGGTCTTAGTGAATGAATCTGAACATAAATTCGATTAACTGTTGCGTTCTTATACATTTAGAATCTTTTACTCTTATTTGATTTCCTCTTAGTATATTTCTTTCTCCCATCTCATCCATCATTATTTAGTCAATAAAGGAACTGCTTGCCTTTTTAATTATCTATGATTTCAACTGTAATTTCAATAAGAATGCTAGTATTCGTGAATGAGTCGTTGGGATGTTTGAGCTGTGGAATTTTCTTCTTAATTTCGTTAATAATTTTAGGAATCATTTTTTAGGCATTTCAGTAATTCAATAACTGCTCGTGTATAAAGACGGAACAAATGTCGTCTGTAATCTAGGCTCTTGGAGACATACTTCAGTCCATTCTTTTGCTAACATGAGTAGGACCTGATGAAGGTAATTGACATTTTCGTGGAAATTCTGTCTAGTTCTCTTTGCTCAACGTTGAGTGCGGTTTCACATCTTTTTTATAGGGATGCACACGAGTTGAGTCGAGTCGAGATTTAAGCTTGTCTCGACTCGTGTGTCGACTCGAAAATACGTTTCTTTCTCGACTCGACAGTTTCTGTCTTGACTCGTGTCTCGACTTGATTCGAATTCAATAAGAGACGTCTTGAAATTCGAGTGGAGACAAAATATGCGAGTTAAAATATACGCATACATCAGCCAGACCATTTTGACTACCTACCTAGTTGTCAGTGTTTCCACCTTTGGCACGGATAACAACGGCGACACGGATTGGCATGCACGCAGTGATCCTTGGTATGTCGCTGGAGAGAGCTGGCACCACATTTTCAGACAGATCACATAATTCCCGTAAATTCCGGGCAGGGGGCCGACGCGCTCTGACATCACGTTCAATTACATCATAATTGTGTTTGATTGGGTTCAGATTCGGCAAGTTGGGGAGGGCAGCACCTCAATTGGAACTCGCCCGTGTTCCTCGAACCTCTCCTTGTCTTAGGACATAGTGCATTATCTTGTGGAAAAATGCCACTACCGTTGAGAAACATGGTCGTCATGAAGGGCTGTACGTAGTCTGCAAGCAGTGTGCGATACGCCTCGGCCGTTATGGTGCCTTGCTCGAGTTCCACTAGACACATGGATGCTCACGTGAATGTTCCCCAGACCGTAATTAAGCTGCCACGAGTTTGTCTTCGTCCCGCAGTACAGGTGTCAAAGAGTTGTTCCCTTGGAACACGACGGATTCTCACCATCTCATCGTCGTAATGAAGGTATCGGGGTTCATCAGACAATGCAAAGCTCTGCCATTACGTTACGGTCCAGTGGTGATGGTCATGTGTTCATTTCAGTCGTAGTTGCCGATGTCATGGTGTTAACATTCACACTTGGCTGGGTCATCGGCTGCGGAGGCCCATCGTTAGGAATGTTCGATGCACTGTGTGTTCACATAGACTTGTACTTTGCCAAGCATTAAAATCTGATTTTGGGGGTCGCCCAACCCCTAGACGTTTGGACATTCTTTCCTCTTGGTTTCGCCACTTGTTGAAGGCACTCATCACAGCAGTCCTCGAACACCCGACAAGTCCTGCAGTTTCCGAAATTCTCGTGCCACGTCTCCGGGCCATTACAACACGCCTCGGTGAAACTCAGATAGATAATAATCATAAAAACTTTTTATTGAGGACGAGGTTCAGCCAAGGCTGCTCTACCAAATCGCGCGCCTTCCCGATTCTACACATGGCCAGCATTCTCACTGATACTACATGCACCGTACGCGTTTCTGACTAGTAGACATGCCTCGGCAGGTGACGCTGCTGTCGCCCGGACGGGTTTATATTGATAATAGGTAGGAGGTCATAATATTATTTTTGATCGGAGTATAATAAATAAATTTAAAATGTAGGAAATTCTCAACATTCTGATTAACTGGCAGGAATTTTCACAAGTTATGACAAGAAGCAACTGACTTAGACAAGACAACGAATAGTTGATGAGTCTATCTATTTTCTGGTTTTTGAGGTGTGCGGCTTTGACATAAACAAATATTTTATGCGTTGTGAAATTTTGATGTTTGGTGCTCATCAGTCGCGCTTCAATTTTTTCCTATTTTTTTCTAGTTCATGATAATTAACATTACATTGCGCAGATTGGGATACATGTTCACTTTTTCATTCAATCCAACTCAAGCCGCTTCAGATACTATATAGTTGTATTTGTTTACGAAGAATTAATTGCGTATCAGAAATACACCCCAACCAAAAATTTTGCGTGCTCATCTGCTCAGTATACAAGGATTTAATATAACCTGAATTGTTAAAATGCGAACGTAAGTTAATTAGATATCTAAGCAATTCCTATGGATTATTCATGCACATGCTGATTAAGGTCTTTCTAGCAAACACTTCTGCTGTTCATAAACTTTACGCATTCGAGTAGGAGAAAAAAGAAGGAAAGAAAGAAGTAAAAATGGTAATTTTCCAACCCGAGGAATCATTTGGGTTCATGCTCTCGGTCCTCAATGGAGCTCGGGTTCGCTAATCTCAATTAGGATCACACTTGTCAAGATTCGCTGTGAAATTCTCTTTAGCTCGATCTCATGCTCATTAACTTTACTAGACTAGAGCTTACTAACGGCTTGGGCTCGATCCTCAATGAGGCTTGAACTCGCTAGTTATCTAGAAATAGTGAGCACCAGATCCTGCGGCATAGAAGGAAATAGTTAGGTTCTTGGAAAAGTAATAATTTTATTGTTTCTAATTCATTCTTGAAATTCAAAATATTTAGACATGATGATTCTGCAACTCATTTTACTATTATATACTATTAATGTCATGGACTGCGCTCACAAGATGATATCATTATCATTGATATAATATATACAAAAGACAAAATTGGCACAAAGTAATTTATTCATTATGGATATGAAATTCTCATTTACATAATTGGATCCGCTATTTACTTTCGTCTCAAACTCTGCAAATCGACATCGGCGGCGGAGCCCGGTTTCGCACTAATGTTTAGAAATCATTCGTGTCATAATATGAGATGTACAACAAATGTTATATTATCCGTAACTCGTGATATGCTGCAACACATTATAGCCTCAAAATAGTTGGGGAAGCGAATAATCTAAAAGTTCTGTATCCCTATTGCGTCCATGGAAACGAAAATACAATAATTATAACTATGTTAAATTACTATAGACCGCCATTCAGAGAATTTATGAAGCTTACTTTATACCAATAGTTTTATACAAACTAGATAATCAATTATTACTATTATTATTATTATTGTTATTATTATTATTATTATTATTTATATTATTATTATTATTATTATTATTATTATTATTATTATTATTATTATTATTATCCAACATAAACCTAAACCATTTCCTGATTAGGTTGGGAATTTAAGGTAACTAGAGATTGGATTGGGTTTTATCGCCCGATACTCGATTGTGTTAGTAAAATTATGTTGGAAATAAAATAGTGGAGGGGGAAGAAGAAAAAGGTCTCTAAATTCATAAAAATAGGTAATTGCAGTAATGATGCTGAATTTTAATTGGTCGTGCGTATATAGTTCTAATATTTTCTTCTAGATGCTGTTTCACAAAATGCGTGAACTGCTTGACATCTCAGTTTTCGTATCCACTTTTAAGAATACACTATATAGTTTGAAATGTACGAAGATTTCACATTAGAATGTCTTAACTCTGAGACGGTAGAAGGCGGCACCATAATCTCTGTACCAAACCTTCCGTCACTATCAATTCTGCTGGAGGGGGAGGTAAACTCAATTCTGACACTGAATGTACATCCTCATTTCTGTTCGAAGTGGTGAATTTTTCTGGGATCACTTCAGGTTCTGGATCTCTTTTCACAATCCTCTCCACACTCTTATTTTCAATACTCTTCGTCTGCAGTGGCGTATCATCACCAATTTTTCATTAAACTTTTCGTTACTCTATAGAGTACAATTAGACTTACAATCGCAATAGCGGTTTGCACAATGTCTAAAAAGTAGCTCAATTCTTGCAAGGAAAATTCCGTAGACGAACTACATTTTCTACAAAACTATACAAAATTTAAAATTCCAAGTTCTCTTAGCAAATAAATAAGTAGAATAGTGATGACAATATTTCAAAATATAATAATTCCTGGCATAAAATATTCATGCCTATAGATAGGCATCTTAATGGGCGTCTGCTCAATTATTGTAAATGCTGATATGTTTATATGTCGGATCGAAGAACTCCAAACATCATTAAGTAAAGATAAAACATTTTAAAAAATCACTCCCTTTATACGTAGATCGTAATAGCATCAAATCGTTAGAGAAAAGCTGACTCGGAGAAAGATGTAAAAATATAGGTTCTGTGAGATCATTGTCAAGACACGGAAAGTCCGATTTGACGAAAAGATTTATCACCACAATCAATTTAGTATGGCATGGTATTCGAATTTTAAGGGCTCCATATTTCCAGGCTTCTTTAGGGACTCGAATAGTAGACACATTTTCCCTAGTCTTCAAAGTTAACAATTCTGGCGGGTGCGTTAAAAAAAACTCATGCTATCCAACGTCTATAATCTGTGCTTTTTTCGAATCATAGGACGTATGGTCTCAATTGTGTAATATTTCCCTGACTGTACTTGGAACGAAAGCTGCGTGAACACAATTTATCAAACGAGATCGTGTCACAGTGTTTGTAGGTATCTTACATAAGTTTGTTTCGCTATAGTGACAATCAAGGAGGTTTGTTCCTGTTATTGATATAAGATCATTTTTTTCATCTTGAACTACCATAGCTAAAGGCTGGATATCCACGGTACAGGTTTGGTTATATACGGCAAACGGAAGTGGCTGCACATCATATAATTCATACGAAGACTGTATTTCAAAGATCGGAATTTTCATCTGTAGGTAAATGTACGTGTCGGTGGTCGAACAAGTCAAAATATTAATTGAATAATACATCTCCAATAATGACTTATCTATGGCTAACTTATATCCATTTTCAAAATGATGTTCTCAAATTCAAACAAATGTGCGTACCTCATTTTATAAGAAATTATATTAGGGTTTAGCCTTGCATCTGTACATATCTGAATCGTCAGATCATATTTAAAAATTTGCAGAAACTACACTAACTGCGTTAAAATCGAATAAAACTCTTCAATGAACGAAATGGCCTCTTTATGGACTCGGTAGGCAAGCTTATTGTGATCTAACAGATCATGATCTTGATCCAATATTATTGCCGAACAGTTTCTAATTTTATGAAAATTATCCCGTATCTGGTCTTGAAACCTTAAATATTCTGAAGTTGTGTTCTGGATATATAGGTTAAGTTTCGATAATTGTTTTTGTAAACCCAGTACTGTTTGTTCCAAATGAAATTCCTTCTTATTTATCGAATCAATAGAACTGTCAGCTACGTCACAACACCAATTCAATGCTTTCCCAATGAACCCTAGCAGTGCACGTAGGGATCTTGTTGATAATCGATGAAATCGTGGATTTGGAGGCTTTAAAAATAATCATTAATATGGACTTTCAGATCATGTAAGTCTTTCGCAGCTTCGCAGATATCTGGAGCTAGAGTGTCATTTTCGATGCAATGCAGAGATTCAAAAAGAGAAGAAACCTTAACATCAAGCAGAAAGGAAAATGTGAAATTGAAAGATATCGGTAATGAGTGTTGGTACAAAATAACATTTGGGAGTTTACGGAAAAATAAACCAGATGTTATTTGGAACTCGGTGTTATTAGAGTCACATGTGGGAAAGAGAAAGATAGGATAATGCAGCTTAAAGCTAAATAGGTTATCTGAAACACAAATTAAATATAATTAGAAATTTAGAATTTTCACATGTTCTATTGATTATTATCTCTGTTAGTCTAAGTATATATGTCCTTGTTAAATTGCGTTGCTAATTTCAATGTTTCTTTTTTTCTAGGTAAGTGGAATGTCTACTAGTACATCTCAGTACTTCACCTAATTTTATTTTCAACAATGAAGGTAGAAAAATCATAGCTGAAGCTATTCTTGGGAGATGGTTTAATACTTCCTCTAGACCTACACTTTAACAGAACAATGGACACAGGATTTTTATGGTGGTGGTAAAAGGTTGTACTAACATAATGTAAATTAACATAGAAATAGCTCCCAGTTAGGCCAGTAAAATATTAACCTCTAGATTAAGGTCACTGTATACATTTTATGCTCTTGTAAAGAAAAAAACTTATTTCAGGAAATATCTGTACATCACTTTTTCGTAAATAATCAGATTTTGTTTGTCGAATTGAACGAAAATTATTATTTTTAAATAATCGAGGTATTCCTCGAGATACTCCGTTACTACATTCAAAGCAATGCTTGCGGCTTCCAATTTCTGATAGTTAGATACACCTGTAGCTATATTTGGAAAGGCGATGGTCGTTATGTCATTGTCCATAGTCAACTTTAGAGATTTCTCATAATACATCCTTAGTCGCTTAGGATTTTTATCATCAGATGCTGATACATGTATAACGTAATATACAGGTAGTTTATATCCTGGGGTCAATACGGCGTTACCTGCGTTCAAGTGACAATTTTCTTGCACTTCTGCTTCATTTCACTTCCCGCCAAAGATTGTACCATCAGGTCTACAACTCCTCTTGGTTGCAACTGGGTCTTGGATGAATTTACGATCGCCTGTCCTGCCAGTGACGTAATAGACCCATAACACAAAGCCACTTTCCGGTTATTTTCCTCATTAACGGCAAACTTCGGTTTTTCTATGCCAGCCATTGACTTGGTATCGGGTCCGGTCTTGGCCTATGACGTAATGTCGGACATCAATTTCACATCTCCAATAAACAATGAATCCACTTCACTCGTGTTTCCCTCTTCCTGATACTCCATCAAAAAGGAAGTGGACTATTCTTGCTGCTGAAAATCCTTTTCCTGAACTCCTTCACCCAATATTTGTGTCCTGATACCCTAACTTTTGCAACTCCTTAGATATTCCTATCTCAGGTGGATAATACTTGTTAAGCCGTTCTATAGGAAAGGAGTCTATCTTAATCTGTCCTCTAGGTGTTTGGAACTTATCATAATAGCTCTTATCATGTTTTTTTAGAAAATTTGACAAGGTTCAAAATATTTTCCCGAAAAAGCAGCAAATTGTCCTCGTTTTCTTGACAGATCAAAAATTCAAACCGCTTCACCTTGCTTGAATTCTTGTTGTATCCGCCTCTTGTCATAAGTCTTCTTGGACGTCAGGTATCGGTTATACTAATTTTCCTGAATATACCACATTTGTTCCAATCTGTCTTGGTTTTCAGAAAATTGACATTCCATACCCAACATTGCGGAATGGAACAACCGAGAAGAAACACCGTGGAGGAGTTCGAAAGGATAGTATTTCATGCCCAAATTGCAAGTGACGTTATAGGCAAAGGTGACTTCTGGCAAAAGTTCAATCCAACGTGATTGGTCAGTTTTGTCTAAAGCGATCTTCAGTTGCTGTTCTATATTTCTTACTGCTATTTATATGCTCTCAATAGAAAAATGCTCTTGAACATCAGCGAAATGTATTTAAGCACTCAATATTTTACATAACTTCTTAAATACTTGACTGGTAAATGCCACAGCTCTATCACAACAAATTTGAGTGGGTATCCCATACTTCAATATGGCGTTGTCATACATGAAAGCACTAACAGAACCTGCAGAAGCATATTGTAGAGAACCAGTAATACAAAAACGAGTTCCTTCATCTATGAATATGATTAGAAATTTGTGGCGTAAGATATTATTACTAGGGTAAGTCCCACCGAGATACACATAAATTCTAAAGAAAGGATGAACGCTAGGATGAGTCTGAAGACTACCGAACAGTTTTCCCCTTCTCGTTTTAATAACTGACAAGTTACACAAGATTGGCACTTATCATACACATTTTTTTCATGTTAGGGAAATAGACAGACTTTACTAAGAGATTGCATGTTTTGAAAAATCCACCATGGCACGCACCCAGTTTCCCGCAATGCAGTTTCTCAAATACAATGTCTCGCAATTGTAACAATGTTTCGACGGCACTGCTAACAAATAGATTTTACCAAATGGTGTCTTATTCAATTTGTATGCTACATTATTCTTCTAAACAAAATAGGATGCATGTCTTTAATAAGCTGGACCCTTTTCTGCTCGATCCACCAAATGATCAATAATTTCGTACAATACCGCATCTTCTCGCTGTTCTTTTGCGATATCAATGACATCCATATCTTCGATCAGGAAAATTCTCACCTTCATCTTCCTTGTCGCAACATTGATTAAAAAGCGACTCAAAATATCAGCCTCTATTTTGTCGGTGCCTTTAACGTGGGCGTTGGTAAAATCGTAAGTATCAATCTCAGACATCCAGCGCGCTAACGTCCCTGTCATGTTCTTACTGTGGCGAAGGAACGTAATAGATTTGAAGTCTGTTTGGAGATAAAAATGTCGACCCACAACGAAATATCTGAAAGATCTTAGAGGATACAGCAGAGCCAAGAGTTCCAGGTGGTACACAGACAAATTCTTCTCTGAAGGTCCAACTGCTCGACTGGTATATGTGATTGGCACTAATTCACCTTCAGGATCGTCTGAAATAGGTCCCTCTCTTGTTTATATGCCATCAAGGTTGGTTCTTCCAAAATGGCTTTCTTCAGAGCTTCAAACGATTCTTGTTACTGGGTTCCTCACTTAAAATCTTGGTCTTTCCGAAGCAGAATTTGAAGAGGATAAGTGATTTCCGAGAAATCCTTAACATACCGTCGCAAAAAGGAGCACACTCCTAAAAAACTTTTTAAATTCTTCTTCGTGCTTGGACGTTGGCACTTCTGAATCGTGGCTAACATTCGATCCAACACTTGCACTCCAAATTTTGACAATCGATGTCCCAACACAATCAAAGAATAATGTGCGATCTTTGTCTATTCGGCAGACAACTTTTGTCCCCGTTTTCTAAGTTTTTCAAAAAAGACCTTGCACCAATACACCATCTCGTCTACAGATGACAAAATAATGTAGAAGTCATCCACATAATGCATAATATTTGTGCTTGGAACGCCTGCTAACGTCAATTTGACCAGTTTATTAAGCGCAGCTGCGGAAGAAATATATCCCATGGGTAGGACACAATATTGATAGCTTGACATGCCCAGTATCGAAATGCCTGTACACTCTTTCGACTTCTCTGTAATCGCAATTTGAAAAAAAACTTTGGCCATATCGCTCGAGGTATAAGTAGATGCTCTGCATTACAATTAATTAAGTTGTCCACAGACGGTGTCGAAAAACTCGATGGATATGATTCTAAATTTAATGCACGTAAATTACTTACAAATCGATATTGATTATTGCGCTTCCTAATCAGCAATATGGGGTGCAGGGTGAGATTTTCCCTAAGGATCCCTTGACGAAGCATCGTGTCTAACGGCTGCTTGAGTACCCCATGGAGATGACAAGGCACTGAGTAGGGCGTCTTATTGACGGAAGTAGGGTCGCTCAGACAACTTTAATGAACGTAGCCTCGTGCGAGTCCTATGTCCTCCTCAGATCAGCTCCAAACATCAGGAAATTCTCTTATGAGATTGTAAAATATTTCCCTGTCTTCTGGAGATAGCTTGGGATTGACATCGAAACGACTATGATCACAAAGTCGCCTGGACAGCTCCATCTTCTCTGGGGACGGTAGGCTTTCTTCTACCGACGAAAAACTCCTCTTCTCAGGCTCCTCTGGGACCTCCACAAAATCTTCAGCACTGCCAAGATGTGTACCTTGTGTCAGTTTAATCTCCTTAATGGTGGGATTCGTCACATATACCACGGGGCATCCTTCATTCACTATTTCACACGGAATAAAAACAACCAACAGTTCTTCTATCTGGCGGGAGGGCGACAATAATAACTTCTTCCCCGAAATCCAATAGCTGCGTAACTTCACAAAGTATGTGAGAGAGGTGGTAAAATCGTGTTTTCTAATACTCTAAAAATAGCTCGAGATCCCTGCGCAAGCCTAGATGTTAAGACTTTTGACAAATTAACTTCTAAAGTCCTCGGAGGCAATGTTTTCGAAGGAGGGTGTCTGAATCGAAAGAGAGTTAAATTAATTTGTAATCTAAAACAGCCGTGTTTTTCAAAAAAAAATCAGCACCAATCTAAGGCCCGTAATTAATATTTAGAATTACTCTGAATACATGAGAAAACCATTTCTTACCAATCCGAAATTTTAGGAAAGCTATTTCAAAAACTTGTGTAAACTTTCGTGTTACTCCCCGAAGTCTAGTATTAATACGAATACGTTTAGCACTTTCCGGGTCCAAATTTTCCCCCAGACAACTAATTTGGCTGCTGCTGTCAAACATCAATTGTACGTCTTTCCGATTCATATGAGCTAAAACATGAGGCAATTCGTTGGATGACACTATAGGGACTATGATGCAACCTTGAGTAGATTCGCAACGACCATCTACTCTGTCTCAATATTTAAAGATGGCATACGACAATATCTCGCAATATGATTAGGTAATTTACACTTGAAACAAATGGTTTGGCCTCTATCCGGAGTCGGGGACCTGACGAACAATTGAGGCCTATTCCGGAAGAAGGGCACATAGACCTATGTGCCCTTTTTCCGGAAATCATTGAAAACGAACCGCCATGTTATACTGTAGGTGGTGTGAAAATTTCATCTCGATATCTTTATTTTTGGCGGACTGGCGATATTGTTTTTGTAAGCCTTTGCACTACTGTTTTGGCGCACAGCTGACTTCAGACCCTAGCAGCGGTAGCTTCTTTTATTTGACCGTTTATAAAATAACCTCAGTAAGTTTCAGAACTAAGAACAGTAGTATTGTTGTCAGATGCTACAGGTGAACAAAACAGAAACACTATAATAACAAAATGTTGTTCTTGGTTGGCTAAAGTTCACAAAGTGGAAATAATATTTTTATATCCTGTGCGTGGACACTCGTTTAGCCAGTGCGACCACAACTTCGGGTTTGTTCTAAACAATATAAAAAACTTGGAGCGAATCGGATCTGCTAAGCCATAGTTAGAAACAATCGTTCCCTGTCGACAGAATCCATCTCCTTTTGAACTGACAATGGATAAAGATTTGATTAAGGATTGGGACTCAGCTCTTGATCTTTTCTTTCGTTCCAACCCATCATCAAAAACTTCAAACTACACCATTATGTAATATGTAATGAAATAGTACACTGTATCAGGCATTCTGCTGTGTTTTATTACGTACATGCCAACATGCCAACATCATCTTATCTTTCAAAAACTAATATCGAAGAATTGAGTGATATTGACCCTAAGCCTTAAGCTTTTGTTGGAGTGAGTGAACAGAAATAGAAAGATGTCCGGTCTATAATGAAGTTCTCGTCAGCTGAAGACAACAACTGGATTTAATATATATTGAATGAGTATGAGCAGGACTAAATCATAATACATCTATTGCAGGAGTGCCCACCAATTGGGGCTATGACGCAAACTGCGTCATTGAAATATTTGGGGGGGGGGTAAAAATCTGTATAAATATGTTTGAGGGGATGTAAAAATTAATCGAAAAGATTTTTTTCATGGAAGAACACCTACGAATAGACAATTGAGGGGGAGTGCGTCATGGACATGAGGGTGAGTGGGCACCACTGTCTATTGGCATGGGTAATAGCTTATATTTGCTTTATTTAGAATAAAGACATTATTGTGGTGCATTAATAGTGTGCTATTTCTTCAACCAACAAGGATTGTCGGAAAAAGATCACATAACATTTTATAAAAATATGTTTATAAATATCTAAAATAAAATAATATTTTCATTTAATACAAGCTATTTATTAGGCAAACAGATCATTTATATTAAGAAAACCTGTAACAGGTATTTGGAAGCTTATGTTATTGTTATATATTCTAATAAAATTTTTAAGGCTCTTTTTCTCCATTCACGAAAACGGTCTATGTGCTCTTCTTCCGGAATAGGCCTCAATTACTATAGTGGAGGACGTGAAATCACTGCTAGACTTTTTATTAATATCAGCATTATTATTCTGACGTCTGTTGTTTTGATTACCGTTACGTTTTCCTTGGTAATCCTGACCTACATTTTTCGGCTGATTGAACTGTCTTATTTATACTGAGAATCATCGCTTCTTTCACAATTTGTTGAAGGAGCTAATGCTGAAACCTTGGCAGTTGTTGCTGTATATCAGTCAACGGGTCAATTACCGGTTGATTCTGTTGAGTCTTCTGGTTTTGCAAGTATACTGACTGTGCATTATACGGTTGAGTAATAGTCGGACTGAACCCTTACTTCAGCATTATTCTGAGTATTTTTTGTAAGTCGGAGGAAACAAAGACGACTGCAAAACAGCAGAATTCTTTTTCAAGAATTTCTGTAATTCCTTACGCTTCAGTAACAATTTAGTCCTTTCCTCGATAATGAGATCGTTCAAAAGGTCACTGACCGTGTTATACCCCTTTCGTACTACAACTTTAAAGTAATCGGGTAAAAGTCCTTCCACAATGAATTGTAATTGTTTCTTTTCATCGGCAGTCGGGTCTGCGCGTAAAATCAAATCCTGCTTCGCATAAACATACTCTAGAACGGATTATGATTCATTTTGTTCACGGGCTCGCATCTGAGCTTCAGATAATTGTGGCACCAAATTGTCCTTAAAAGCGTTTATAAAAGCTTGCTTGAACTGGTCATAAGTCATTTGGGCAAATTCTGGCTTTCTTTCTATGCCAGCAAACCAGTTTTCAGCGGAGCCATGGAGTAGGCTCCCCAGCACCAATTTTCGTCTCATATCATCCCATGAATTTATGCTAGCGATGGTCTCATATCGTCTGATGTACGTGTTTACATCGTCATCCAAACGGGCGTAAATAGGCTCCGGTTTAACAATCGTGACGTGCATGGGCGAAAGTGGATCGTTTCTTCATGTAGCCATACTGCTAGAACTAGAACAACCAAAAGTTAATTCTGAAGAATCGGAAGAAATATCCGAAAACGATTCCGAAAATTCTAGTTTCTTTTTAAGTTGCTCTAAATAATTACGTGTGAACTTAGTGGATTTAGGAGACAAACAGGCCGCGGGATCGAAATAGACAATATCAGTTATTTATTTTTATTTATTTATTTAGTCTTATTTTACATGGCGAAGTTAAGGCTCCTGCCTTGTCTCCCACTTGACCATGCAATACAATAGTATCATAATTAGTAATACAATAAAAATAATAAAATATATAAAACACTCCAATCAAACGTACGCACACAAACACACACACACGCGCGCGCGCATCACATCACATGCACACATAGATTACTTAGATTACTTCAAATAACTACATAATATAATCTCATACATTTAGCGAACAAAAGAAATAAAAGGTAGGAAGTATAAAAATCAGCATTTTTTTTCAGATATTAGTAAGCCTCTGCTTAGTAGACTTATGGAGGATCTGCTCAACCGACTTCTTAAATAGGTTGATTGACTGAGATTGTCTTGTGTAGGATGGAAGGTCATTCCACGCACGGATAGTGGATGCAAAGAACGCACTCGAGTAGAATTTTGACGAATGTGGGGGAAGAGAAAGCAGTTTATTTACACCTGATCTTGTATTGTGGTCGTGGTAAGCATTTAGTGATTGCAATCGTTGAAATAAGTAGGAAGGTTGTTGAAAGCGCAAAGTCTTAAAGAGAAGTGTGAGTCGATGCAAATCACGTCTATCGGCAAGTTTCAAAAGGCCCAGCTTTCTGTAGTATGGAGTTAAATGATTTGATCGTTTAAGATTATAAGCAATCCGTATACAGGCATTTTGTATCCGTTGCAAACGATACGCTAATTCTTCATTTAAGTCTGATAGAGCTACATCACAATATTCAAGGTGAGGGAATATTAGAGATTTTACAAGTAGTAGCTTTGTTTCAGTGGGTAGAATTTTCTTTAGTCTCGTGAGTAAATGCAAAGACTAGAACGCTTTCTTACATACAGCGTTAATGTGAGGTTTCCACTCAAGGAATTGATCTATTATTGCACCAAGATTTGTAACGGTTTCAGAAAATGGAATAATTGTTCCATTTGTCTCTACTGTTCGTATATTCGAACGGTGCATTTGTATAAGTCGTTTAGAGGAGACACAAATGCACTTCGATTTAAGTGGATTTATGGTTAACCCATTTTCAATTAACCATAAGTAAATGCGGTGCAAATCGTCATTCAATTTTTGAATTGAATTGTCCAAGTTTTCGGGTTGACCTGAGATATATGTTTGAAAATCATCTGCGTATAGGTGATACTTACAGTATTGTAAGACAGAAGGAAGGTCGTTAATGTACAAACAGAAAAGGAGAGGGCCGAGGATACTTCCTTGAGGGACGCCGTGAGTGAGATTCCGCAGTGCTGAAGAAGTATCGGCTACGGTTACAAACTGCTTCCGTCCCTGTAGATAATTTTTGACCCATTTCACAGCACTATTGGAGAAGTTGAATTTCGTCGCCAATTTATGGAAGAGAATTTTATGTATAATTGATTGAAAAGCTTTAGAGAAATCTAGTAGAGTAAGAACAGTTACTTGCTTTCTATCCATTGCTAGTCTAATGTTGTCAGTAACGTAAGTAACAGCTGTAGCAGTACTATGGTACTTTCTGAAACCTGATTGAAACGGATCAAAAAAATTGTATTTCATTAGATGGGTTCGTATTTGATCACTAACAATGTATTCTAATGCCTTTGAAAGAGCAGGTAAAATACTAATTGGCCGAAAATCATTAATACTTGTGATATTACTTGTTTTGGGAAACGCTAGGACTTCAGCTGTTTTCCAAGCAGATGGAAAAGTGCCGCTCATAAGAGAACGATTGAAAATATTAGTAGGGATTTAGTATAAAAGGCAAAGGTTTTCTAATAAATTTAATACTAATTTGGTCAGCTCCAGTAGCATTTGATTTTATTCTATTGATGGCCTTTATGACTATTAGAGGACTGACACATTCAAAGAAAAAAACGTTTTCTGTACATTCTGGACTCTCATCATATGTAATTTTAGATTATGTATTACTTAAAAACTTAATGTCACAAAAATTGTTATTAAGATCATCTGCAGTAAATTTATTGTTAGCCATATTTTGTTTCCTACTGCTCTTGATCCCTAATATATTTAACTTTTTCCACAAAATTTTCGAGTTAGACGTGCTATTCGCTAGGTTCGAGGCAAATTCCATTTTGGCCTTCCTAATTAAGTGTGTACATCTATTACGTAAGATTTTATATTTTTTTAAACACTCGTCAGCCTGTACTGGATCATTTTTACGAGATCTCGTGTATTGTCTATAAGCGGAATCGCGTTGTGCCATTAAATTTAGAATTTCTTTAGTTATCCACGGGGAAGAAGGTCGCGATACTTTACGTTTAATGAGTGGAGCATGCTTATCAATTAGTGTTAATATCGCGGTATTAAAGAAATTAAGTTGTTCGTCTATAGACGAAGAGTTGTAGATTACCTGCCAAGGGATATTTGCCGCATCAAAGAAAAGGGCAGCTTCATTTATTTTATTTAAGTTTCTGTACGAAATAAATTTTGATTGTCTCTTCGGAGTATGTATTGAGTAGCAGGCAAACACTAGGTCGTGGTAAGATATACCTGGAATTGGTAATTGCCCATAGTGAACATTTTTTTGCGGATTATTCGTTAAGATGAGACCGAGTACTGAATGTGATGTAGCAGTATGGAAAGTGGGATTTAGAGCACACATTGTCAGGTTAAGGCCAGATAGAACATCACGAAATGTTTCACTCTCACTGTTTGACTTCAGCATGTTAAAATTAAAATCACCGAGAACTAAACAATTTTCATAAAAGGGCAAGTGTTGCGATATTTCATCTTCGAAATTTTTAAAATTTGCTTTTGGCGGTCTGTACACCGAACAGATGAGAACTTTTTTATTCCAGAAACTGCATTCGATAATAATGTACTCAGTACAGAAGCTGTATTCCTGTGGTGACATAGCTAGGATTTTCGTATCAACGTCATCCCTCACATAAATACCAACTCAACTAGCGCCTTTTTGCGTTCTATCATTTCTTATGAACTGATAACCCGGTAACTCATAGAGGCTACTATTTAAACTTGGCTATGCCCGTTTCGGATACCAAAATCAGGTGCAGACTATTTTGCGGGAGAACAATAGTTTGAAATTCATCAAAAGAGCTTAGAAGGGACTGTGCGTTGAGGTGAATGACATTTAGGGTTGTCCCCTCTGCTGGTTTACCCAGTTCTGTTTGCAGTAAATGTGCCGGCGGGGGCGAAGGGGGAAGAAGGGAAGGGGAGAGAGAGGGTGGAAAGTGATCTTCAGTCCCGTTAGGGGAGGAGTAGCTACGAAATATTTTTGTGGGAGTTGAAGTCGGTGTTGCTATCTCTGGTAGTTTTTCTATTTGAGGCATGCTAAAATTTAAGTACTGTTAACAGTCAAGGGAAAAGAAGATACATAAAAAACTCATTATGTAGGCTACATAAAAATGAAGAAACATATCAAAGAGACTTACCAAGAACTGGATGATTAAAAATGCTGATTTCCAAACACTAGTTACACATGAGAATGCTTCAAGTAGAAAAATTACATACACACGAAACACACACATCACGCACAAGGAAATTGCATACATTAACACAACACAAGAATTAATACACTGTATTCTACACATTTATTCCAAATGTACAAGTCTCGCTCAGTCATAGGCGTAGTTCAAGTTCCCTACTACAGCGATACTATAATTAATCTGTACCCATTTTATCAACATTGATCAGAGGCGCAATAATTAAACAGATAACTTAGATATAATTAAAAGAAAGAACGTTGTTATTGATTCGTTGTCATGAGTAAGATTATTGTTTTATGATGGATAGGACATGTTGGTATTATCAAGATCATTATTTGCTATGATTGCTGCTGACATTTTATGTACGTATACTACAGAGGAATAAATCGAAGATTTTTGGATGCAATTCATGTTTATGGTCAGTAAATTAGTAGTTGATATGTTTACTATAATAACGTAATAACTTAAAAGATACGTAAAGCGAATCAGGGCTAAAACGAAGTGATATCGTTTTATCTGGTGCCGAAGACACGGGACCATACTATTTAGTTCCGAAGAATAGTAAGAACTGAGTTTATGTGCATAAGTACATATACCTTTTTATGAGTTGCACTATTTTAAGAAGCGGGAAGAGAATACAAAGAATTGTTAATATGCAGGATTCTGAGATTGAAGAAGTACCCAGTGTTTCAAACGAAACCATATCTGGAAATGCAACAGCTGTGTCTGAACATTCCTATTCTAACCTTATTGATATGTTTAGTCGACTACTTGATGAAAAACTAGAACAGAAATTTGATCAACAAGATAAAAAGCTAGAACAGAAATTTGATCAACAAGATGAAAAGCTAGAAAAGCTAGAACAGAAATTTGATCAACAAGATGAAAAGCTAGAACAGAAATTTGATCAACAACAAAAATTGTACGATGATAAGTTAGAACAGATACTAGTGCAGCATAAATCTCTTGCAGATAAAGTACAAGGTGTGCAAGAAAATTTTGATCGCTTGCAATACAGTTTGAAAGAAAATTTGCAAGTATTAGCTAATGAAGTTACCGTCAAAATTACAAATGATATGACGCGAGAACTTGATACTAGGTTTCAACAATTTAGTAACAAATGGCAAGATAGACAGGATCAACTAGCTCTAGAAACAGAGTTGATAAAGAAAGCCGTTGAAGCGGTGGAATCGACGACAGCCCAACAAAAAAATCAGATAGTGAATATTACTGCCCAGGTTAATTCACATAGCATACTGATATCCAACTTACAAGAGGGAATCAGATCGTTACAAGAGAGGGAATGTGGCTACAATGATCTTATGTATAAGGAGGCTTTGGGTACTCCCAATCAACAGGAAATATTGCATCATCAACAGGAAGCATTGCATCACCGCCCGAGAACTCCATTAATAGAAACTGACGGGATATTTTCTTCTAAGAGTTCTGTTGATGATGGTTTAGTTGTGGAAGATCACAGTAGGCGATTCCAAAGTCCAGATCGCAAAAGAAGAAGGCAGATACATGAGAGCGAAAGGGTTCCAGACCATTATCAACGCCAACAAAATCATAATCATAGTAAAATAAACGTTAAGGTCAGTGAAATTAAGGCCATGACTAAATTCAGCGGTAAGTGTGACGAAACCGCAAGCTCGTTCTTAGAGAAGTTTGAAGCAGAGTGTGAAATTATGGGTGTGGATCAATCTAAATTTATGAAGTTGTTACCACATCTGTTACTTCCCCCTTGCTCCTTGTGGTTTAAAGCTATTCGCGATCATGTCAAATCCTACGAAGAATTTAAACGGGCCCTGTTGGCTAATTACGAAAATGATTTCTTGTTAGCTAACCGTGATGCGATGGTGCGAACCCGACACTATTCACCTCGGGTCGATAAATCTCTTACAGATTTTACGATTAATGCCTATAATGAACTTAAACTTGTCAATCCGTTTCAGCCCGAATCCAGAATAATCGCTTCCGTACGCATTTTATTGCCATATAAATTACAACAGATACTGTTGTCTGCTCAATGCGTAAACTTCAATCATCTGATAATTTTAGTTCAGAACTTCGAGAATCAATTCCCGAACCCTAGCGGAAGTAATCGTAATCCACCCAATCCAATTCCTGTCAGAAACCTGAATATAACTAATGAAAATATCGAAAATCTTCGCAGCGATGAGAGGTCACGTGATAATACTGGCATTGGAATTAGTGAAAGATCTGTTATACGTACTGGAACTGGAGCTAATGGAAGATTCAATTCTAGCGGCAGAAATGGAACGAATTATGGTAATCCGAGGAACAGTTGGACGAACGGAAGAAACTTTCGTGGAAGACGTAATTACAGTAACAATGTCATGCATACCAGTGTGACTCAAAACAGATTCAATTGGAGATCTCGAGATGGCAGGAACTGTCGGAATAGGACCGAAGTAATAAATGAAACGGGAAATGGATCAAGAGAGAATAACCAAGATTGTGGTGTTCAATGTACTTTAATTGACCCATTTGTTAATCATAATTTAAACTAAAACCTGCTGATATGGTTGGGGTTAATCCCATACCAGCCGAAGGTTCCCACGATTGTTCGACTCAAAATTCGTCTATTAGTTTATTTGTGAATAATATTAACGTTAAATATAATTTAGATACGAAAAACAAATGGTTGAAACTAGTTGAAGCTTTAGTTAAACCTGATATGTTAACTAAATTAAATTTGGATAACAATTCTTAATTTATTATCTCAGATATTACGAGTTGTGTTGTGAATACTTCATTTAAACTTTATGTTTGTGCGACATGTTATCATGTGATTAACTTATCTTATCTTTGTGTTAATTCTGAATGTTATGTTTCTTTATTTTATTTTGCATGTTCAAAAGAGATTCGATTGTATTAACTTGAAATCCATGACAGTGAATTTAAATTGAAGCTTTTAAACGTAATTATTGCCTTCTGATCTTGTTGTTGTTTTGATAAGATGACAATCTTAATTATAAATAATATTGTTTGTAAATGGATGTTATTGCTCAATGTAAAAGAGGAACAGTTAAGTAGTAACTCTGCGTAAGTCATCAATTACCTATAATTTTGGATAGACCCATAAATGATATTTGTAATGAATCGACGTTTATGATATGTAATTAGTAATAAAAGAAAAATATTGTTATAAATGAATTGATATATATATATGGAGAAAGAAGAGAAAAGAAAAATATTTATATTGATGTAATAATGATTAGTACGAGGGCTATTCAAAAAGTAAGTGTTCTGAAAATATCCAGGGTTCTTTCCTTCTCCGTGAATACTGTTACGGAATTCCCGTTCTGGGCGACATTTACAGCGATACTATAATTAATCTGTACCCATTTTATCAACATTGATCAGAGGCGCAATAATTAAACAGATAACTTAGATATAATTAAAAGAAAGAACGTTGTTATTGATTCGTTGTCATGAGTAAGATTATTGTTTTATGATGGATAGGACATGTTGGTATTATCAAGATCATTATTTGCTATGATTGCTGCTGACATTTTATGTACGTATACTACAGAGGAATAAATCGAAGATTTTTGGATGCAATTCATGTTTATGGTCAGTAAATTAGTAGTTGATATGTTTACTATAATAACGTAATAACTTAAAAGATACGTAAAGCGAATCAGGGCTAAAACGAAGTGATATCGTTTTACTACCCCCTTTCACTAATAAGGTTAAGCAACTGCCGCTCCGAGATGACATAATACTTCTGGTTCTCCAGAGCAATGACAATCTTGCCATCTGATGTCCAAGTATTGCGGACCCCAAAAGCTTGCCTAGCTTGGCGAAGTAAGGCCAGTCGTTTTGTGGTAAGAGATTCGGTGATAAGAAATTTGCTGCCTTTCAATTTATTTTTGGCTTTCCACACCACAACCCTGTAACGATATGACACAAATTTTACAATTAAAGGCCTGTGTCCTTCAACCACCACATCTGCAACAGTCCTGGTTCTGCGTTTCATTCCGAGACGATGTGACCTGTCCAAATGTTCTATGTTCTATATTGATATCAATGTCCAATTTACTCTTTATAAAATCGATTGCTACATTGGTAGGATCTTCGCCAGGCTTCTCAGAAATTCCGGCAGTTTCTCCGGCTATATTGTTCTATGCTGTCCAGTCGATCATCGTGAGCCACTACTGTCTCGTTTAATTGCTGCACTTGAGATTTTAAGTCTTTCACTTGTTCTTTTAATTCTGCGAGTTCTTGCAGAATTACAGACACATCACTGTTATCATTACTTGCAGACGTCGATAATGGCTTCCCACCTGGCTTAGTTTGGGCATCTATAAGGCGACTTACTTTCTCTTGCATGCTGTTAATGGCCTCCTCCATTAACGCACACCTGCTATTGAGAGAGTTGTTTTTGGACTTGCTTGGCATTTTTCTGTGTGAGGATGGCAACACTGACTATATATGAAATAACAGTAAATCTGAATGAGATTAAAATCTAATGTTACACAATAGAAAAGCACGGAATCGTAAGTGAACTTGAGAGCACCCTTATTCCGGTTAATGCCACACTAGAGATCGTCTTGTTAAGATCGTTTATAACCGGGGAAAGAGAGATAGTAACAGACGAACCACTAAGCGTTGTCTTCTCCGGTCTATCAAAAATTTGTCCGCTAATCTACGCAACATATAATAAAACTTAATAAAACCATTGGGCACAAATCAAGACCTTAAATATGCCATACCCACACTAAAACCTAAATACAACACATAAAACATACACAACAGGTATTTGGGCTTCACCACCCTCCGAAAAGGAAAGAAGAAGAAAGGTAATTATAGAATAGCATAGGGAAAATTGCTCAAAAATAAAAAAAACAAAAGAGAAAAAACTAGTATCGTAGAGGTTTGGTGGCGGGACAGTGGGGTGATTCTAAAAGCCTTAAAAAAGAAAGAGGAAACGGTTTAGAAATTTGAAAGAAAACCAGAATCGATTACCATCTTACGTTTTTGCAGCCTGTTGGAATGCTTTCGTCGTCATTTTGAAGAAAGAAAAGAAACGATAATCGGTAGAATTGTGAGGTAATTTGATGGCATGTTTTACCACGACGTTTTTAGTTTGTAGGGCATGTGAGTTGAAATAAATAAGAACAAATATGTAAAAAGAAAGTCGTGGGTGTTGGTTTGGGAAGAAAGAAAAGGAAGATTGTTAGGACGTTTAGGACTTTGGATGCGTGTTCTGTACCTCAGTTCCTGGACGTCGACCGGTCGTCTCCATGTCTTAGCCTCTGTACCAAATTGACGTGGAAGTTGGAATTGATTTCTACTGCTGTTGCTCACAATCGCTTCTCGTGTGCTTCTCCTCTCTTCCGGGTCCTGGGACGTTCTTGTACCACCCAAAGAAGAAAAATGGCCCTCGAAAATACGGAAAATATCTAAATTAGGCTCGTGTAAGGTTTGAGGAAACTGCAAGGTAAATGGAATTATCGACTTATTTAATAATTTCTTAACAGTTACAGAACACTTCGGTTACATCAGGTCACGTAAGTTACATAAAATTACACTGAATGAAAAATGAGGAATCGTCTGCTAAAGAGAATTTCGAAATGATTGCTGACTGTCTTATTATTCCAGGTTATGACTGTTTTACATTATCCACAGAAAATAGAGATAAAAAACTAAAAATAAAAAATAAGATCGTTATTAAATCTTGAATTGGCTTTATACTGAATACTAATAATATGAGGGAAATCCAATATCTCTACATTGTTATTATTTTTATTATTATTATATTTGAAGTACAATAAAATATTACAACATTAATTATTAGTTTTAATTAACTGAATTAAGATGAAAATTAAATCTTGATCTCGAAAGATTAACTATTAAGTTTATGTGCCTTGTATCTTTCTAAAGTAATAAATGCTGGAATTGGTTTCGAGGCTGTTTCTGAGTGAATACTTTCTTGAAAATAATATTAAAAATATAGAAAGACATTTGAGTCGAGTCGAGATTTTTACGAGCAGTCTCGACTCGACTCGTGGATCGACTCGAAAAATCGAGTCGATAAATACTTTTGTCACGACTCGTCTCGAATTTTACAAAGTGTGTCTTGACTCGAATTCGAGTCGAGTAGAGGGATGTATTATAAAATTTAAGAATTGGTGTATTCTGATAATTATGGAAAGTTAGTGATTATAAAAGAATTGGTGTATTATAAAAGAATTAAAAAGGAAACAGATGCTTATTAAAAGTGAATGATTATATAGGAATTGGTGAAAGGAGGCAGATACTATTGAAGGAAATGACATTAAAAGAATTGGTGTATTATAAAAGAATTAAAAAGGAAACAGATGCGTATTAAAAGTGAATGATTATATAGGAATTGGTGAAAGGAGGCAGATACTATTGAAGGAAATGATATTAAAAGAATTGGTGTATTATAAAAGAATTAAAAAGGAAACAGATGCGTATTAAAAGTGAATGATTATATAGGAATTGGTGAAAGGAGGCAGATACTATTGAAGGAAATGATATTAAAAGAATTGGTGTATTATAAAAGAATTAAAAAGGAAACAATGCTTATTAAAAGTGAATGATTATATAGGAATTGGTGAAAGGAGGCAGATACTATTGAAGGAAATGATATTAAAAGAATTGGTGTATTGAGGATGTTCGAAGTAAACAGGCTCCGAAAAGAATCAAGGATCGATGTTATCTGAAAATAAACTCACATGACCTGGGATTGATTTAGTGCTTGCACCGGAGACGAACATTCTACCACATTTTTCCCATCACGTCTCATATTGCCTCGCTGCTGAACGGGACGTTAAACTCAAAATCAACTCAACTCATAAAAAGGGGGGACGGATAAGTGTTTTTTTAATGATGTTTAAGATATTTATGAAGTTGAAAAACAGTGCTGTGAAGGATCAGGGAAGTAGACTTGTCTTCAACATTGGGAAGCAGGCAGACATCAATTTCATGAGGTGGGCTTATTCTGGGGAGACATCAATTTCATCTGTTTCCCTTGTGGCAATCTGACACAAATCATCACATTTCTCCCCCCCCCTAAAACACATTGCAAATTGGAATATTGGGAGGACATTCCCACTCAGTTCCAAGATTGGGGGGACATGTCCCTTTCATCCCCTCCGGGATTTGCGCCGGTACTCTTTCCTTTCTCTTCTTTATATTGTTTAGGATTGCTGTACTCATAAAAACACGAACATATAAACTTTGAGGACGATCAAAAATCTGATTATCCTCTACAGAAAGACTCTAACTGTCAAATCAGTTTCACCTTAAGAAACACTTAGCTACCATAGGCCTAAAATTTAAAATTAAGAAACATTCGTTTCGACTCGGACACGAAATTTACTGACAAGGTGAGACAATGTTCTACTCTCAAAAATAGGGATGCGCACGAGACAAGATTTGAGACTGTCTCGCCTCGAAAATTTGCTGTAAGAGTGATGTCTCGAATATATATTTTTCCTATTGGAAGAGCTGTTTCGACTCGAATTTTGTCAGATAAATTCTGTCTCTACTCCTCTTGCCCGTATCCCTAATCAAAAGACAATTATAAACATTTATAGAGCATTACTCAGCAATAAAATTTCAACACCCGAACTTTAAACATTTTCTTAAATTAGCTCCTCTCTACAGAACTTCTGAGGAACTAGATTTTCTGTTATGTATTCAGAAAAACGTAAGTCATAATTTATTCACAGAATTTACTTTTAGTTTAAAACAAAAATATTTAATTATCTTGCTTTGTAATTTTTCTTCTTTAGCTAAACTTGTATCCACATTACTCACACATTGGTGTTTCTACCCCTAAACTGTCATCTTTATGTTATGGGTATGTCACTTTGAAGAGACGGAACGAAAATTCTCGTGGGATACACGGTGTTTTAAGCTGTCTTTTCGTTGACTGAAAGCCAACAACATCAACGCATCGTGACGTTCTGATCTAGAGATAAACAGCACATCATTACCTACACCTAACGTGAAATCGGTGTATAAACTCAATTAGCGAAAATAATTTAGCTTGAAGGGATTTCATATAATGCTAACGAGAACTTATACACGTGGACTGGTTGAAAGGAATATTCGCGAGGGAAAATACGTTGTTTGCAAGTCAATAAGAAGACTGTATCCCGTTTAACAACCGACTTCTCTCTCTGTCTCTATTCATGTGCGTGCGTGTCCCAATGTATGCTTATCTGTATGCCATAATTGACATCGAATATTTCAGAGCAAATCCTTAATCATCCATAAACTACAGAGCTAGCTCATCTGAATTTTACTCCGCTCCCAGACAATAGTTAATTTTTGTCCCTCTAATTTCGATGTTAACCTAATTTAATTTCCTCTAAACTTTTATTCTTTTCCACAGTTTAATTTTCATTTTCTCTCATGCTCTTCTGGATCAGCGTGGCCACCTAGCAAAAATATTTATGGAGAAATAGTACTAAATTTTTTTCTGCTTCTGTTTCACCTTATTTATGACATTTGACGATATTAATATGTTATTAGAAGGTTTCTGGCAGCTCTCTCTTCCCTGTAGGAGTGAAGTGACTCCCATATTCTACAAAGAACCCCAACCTTATTTTTTTTACAGTCAAAATTCGATACAAACGACTAACACCCTCCCAATTTAGACTTTATACTACCAAACTAAAAATCTTCGCGGAATCTCTGCTTAATTGCCGTATTAGAACTCACTGTAATACCACTAAAGTAACACAAGTATGACAAATAGAGAGGATATCAGAAGAAAACTAGAAATATCATAAAATAGGCTCATTAAGAAAATCGAGTTTTAATTCCTCGACAGCCTTCTGTTTAAACGGATCACCAAATATATAAAATTGTTTACTGTGGTCATTTATTAGTTGGAGTAGTCGACCGGATGGCACATATGTTCCACTTCCGCTCTTGTAAATACCACTGTTGAAAAAAAAAAGGAAGAAAAAAGTTACCAAGATCAGTGAATTTTTCGTACATTGCCAAATTTTCATGAGATTTCTTTTTCTCTCCCAAATGTATTTACGAGAGAAAAAAAAAAGGAGAAAAGTATTAGAATTTTTGGTGAACGTACTAGAACATTAAACTAATATAAAAAGTAGGAGGTCTAGTACGCAAGTACTAGCACTTGCCACACTGTTCTGGATGTCTCTTCAAAGAATCCCGCAAGATGTCTTCCTAGGGAAAGCAAAGACTGGAACAAGAAGCGTAGTTACAAACTATACAAGTTTTGAAAGTGAAATGAAATAATATTTTAGGTTAATGCTCCACTTTGTGTTCCCTTTTAGATCAAAAGACAAAAACACACAGATGATCAATCAAAGGGAATTCAATTGTGAAATTAACTTTTGTGCTCTCCTACCGGAAATCGAACCCGCAACCACGTGTGCGAGAAGCACATGCGCTAGTCACTAGGTCACCGGACAGAGCTACATACAGAGAGAAAAAAACTGTATGTGGTCTACGTCAAAACGTAGATCAAATGCGTAAATTCTGTAGATTTTGGATTTAACGTACGACTGACTATGTGTAAACATCCTATAGTAAACGTATAACTGAACTGTATACGTATATGCGGTAAGGATATCGTCTATAGAAGGAAGTGTATAACTTATTAAGGATGCGCACGAGACGAGTCGAGACAGGATTTACCTGACAAAATTCGAGTCAAGACACGGCTCTCCCAACAGAGAAATATATATTTTCCGAGTCGAGACATCACTTTCACAGCACATTTTCGAGACGAGACAGTCACAAATCTTGTCTCGTGCTCATCTCCTATAACTTATAGCTGCAGTATGTAAGATACATATACGTATGCAATATACGGAAACCTGTTAGATGTTAGACATCTTGCAGCATCATGATGTAACATCTATGCGGAAGAAACGCAACTTATGGATAGTGTGTGTTCTGTTTAGATTTCAGCATTTTAAACAATTTAAGTTGTATGTTCTTTATAGTTTGAGAGTGTTTCAGGGGAAGATGGAGGAAACTCGATAAATTGTATACTAATATACTAATAAAAAATGTGAAACTCTTACGTTGATGGAAAATATTGCCTCCTTCTGGCAAAATCTGAAACAACTCTACTAGAGTATTTAGTATTTGTTATCCAAACACTACAGCCACCTCATGTATGAGAAATATAACTTTATGATTCCTTTACGAAAATCCTGTTTATCTTATAAATAAATCCTAGTTTTCTTTCTTTATTTTGTTTTTAATTTAACTTCCTACGCTTACGCTTTGAAGCTAATGGAGATGGTGGTTGCGAGATGAATGATAATTGTGGAATAAGGATAATGAGAGGAAGCGAGAGAGTCTATGCAAACAATGTCCCCGGGTACATATCAACTACTTGCTATTGAGGCAATGCGTCGAGTAAAGATTAGTTTGCTGATATAAATAACTTCTTGGTCTTTGATAGTATTTGCTTTAAACAAATTAGTTTCATTATCTGGTGTGAATATAAAGTTACAGTGAAACCTGTCTACGTTGGCCACCAACGATTCCATTGAAAAGTGGCCAACTTAAACAGGTGACCAACTTACAGAAAATAAGTGTGATTGGTGTGTTTTTAGAATAGGATTTCTAGTATTACTTGATTTCTTTTATTCTTTTTGCACATATACACATTCTAATTTTGTAGTTCTTGTAGACTATAGTAATGTCTACCTCTTCTTAATGAGCTAGAAGTGCTTCCCTTGGAGTAAAAGATATTTTGAGAAAATAATAAGAGAATTAATATCTCAAAATCTTCTCAACCTTTCGACAACCCGCCAGGTGCCAACAGTTGACAATTAAAAATGAAATGAAATGAAGTTTTACGTCCTACGGTTGTGCCGGTGAGGCTAAAGGAGACGGTGATGATGAGAAATGAATGAAATGGTGGAATGCAGAAAGTGGGAGAAACGGGAGAATCCCGAGAAAACTCACGAGCACGGTGTTTGTCACCACAAAGTGCACACGGCGCGAGCTGGGATCGAACCAGGGACCCCAAGCACCTGGTGAACGCTCTACCACTGAGTCACCAATGGTTAGCTTTAATCTTCAGAATTTCCCGGAATCACTAAAGCTTCTCACTGATGAAAGGAGTACAACCATTTCCTGAATTCCTGTACGTGTTTTTTCTTATTCACATATTCCTTCACAACACCTTTATCAGGAAAGTCTTCTGCAAATTGACCTCCAAGAACAAATCGTGGAAATCCATGCTTCCTTATCTCCAGTCACAAATACAGAACATTTGTCTCTCATATGGGAATAGGAAAAAGGTAAGAAAAGTAGCAAAATGTAGTATTTTGAATGGCCAAGATACGGAGGTAAATTTACCATTATCATCATAGGGTAAAACATTGCTTCAATGCGGCCGACTTCCAAGATAGACAGATACCCAACTTACAAAGTAATAAGTAACGAATGTCTTATGGGAAAATGCAGGTTCAAGTTTAACCAGGCCAAGATCAGCAGTTGGCCAAGGTGTAATTGCATTTTCATTGCTGTTGATTAATACGGATTTACATTTGGACACATTTTTCACTAGTTTCTCTTAAATTCAAAAGAAAACAGTGTCTAGTACACATAGTCACTGAATACAAAACGATAACGCTCACATGCAGAATCAAACTTAACCCCAACCCTAGTAAGTTCGTCCTTGCATTCTGAAAAGAAGTTACAAATTGATGGAAGTCCGGGTCTTTCAAGAGCCAATACAAAAAAGAAAACAACTACTTCTCGAGCAAAGTTTCTAAAAGGAATAAATATCCACACAGAAGGAAGAACAAGTTTCCTGAGATCTCACTTGCCCCCGTTTCTCCACTCTTCAACCAGAATCAAACATATAACATAGAAACGAGAATATGCCGCTCTTTACTACAAAAACAAGCACCAAAAAAATCTCCATTGGGTAAACCAGCAAGAATGCTGGACAATGGACGCCTGACAACGACGACGAAGACGACGAACCCTTTGTAGATGTTGTTGAAGTTTCATAGAGTCATCAATAGAACTGTCTGGAATATAACTTGAGATTATCCTCCAAAAAAAGGATAAGCTGAGAATTTTCAATAAAAAGGAGCATATCTTTAATAACTAGATGAAACAACAGAGGGCCTAGATATAATCCTGGAGGAACTCCCGGCAGAGTGTTGAACTTATCAGTAGCACATTCTTTGTATGTAAGAATACAATACAAGATATTTAGTTACTTGCTTCGAAACATTCATACTGTAGACGGTAGTTTAAGTAGCAAAATATCGTGATCAACGATGCTGGGTTGATTCTCGGTTTGAGTCCATTGAACATGGGCGGCGATTAGGGGGGGCAAAGGGGGGCAGTTGCCCCCCCCACTTCTGAAATGGCCTATTAATGTATATAGTTTCAACCAGGGAAATTGGTATATTAACATTGATATACAAATATTCAAATCATATCTTGCCCCCCCCCACTTTTAACGTCCAATCGCCGCCACTGCCATTGAACACTCAATAATCCTATTTTACAGTGTAGATTTCGTCCTGTATAGTCGCACTGTTGACAGAAGACGTGAATTCAAAACCAATCCAGCAACAATCGAAAAATTAGACAATTTTGGTTGCAAATCCACTCTTTGCCGCAGGGAGTGCGAATATGTCATGCAATCGAAGCATTCCCCCAAATAACGATATGTGGAATATTTTGAAATTTTCTGTGTTTCTATGTGGAATTATGTTCTACAAAACATGAGTAATATATACTGAAACATTCGTTTCCATTTTGACCAAGATATGACAAATTATAAGTGCAGCATTGTTATATATATAGCCACTGTGTTTCGTTTTTCTCGATTTGATTCAAATGCGTCATACAGAGTTATTCACGAGAATACTTCAATTAGCAAATTCGATATGGAGCACGCAGGCGATCTGGTGCAGGCATAGCCGGATTTAGGTCCAACAAGGCCCTAAGCTTTTGAAAGTAATCGGGCCCTATATATGTCCAGCTGTCCAATATTAATTGTTGAATATATGTTATATGGTAAATTATGGAGTTATTATGTATGCAAAACGTAGGCATCCAATGTACAAAAGTAAGCAAACTAGTTATTTACTTTCAAGATCAGGTTAGCAGGAGGGTACTATTACTGACATAATAGTTTACACGAGACAGAATTTGTTGCTGGTTTTATTTTTGTTTTCATTTTTTCCCTTACATTAAAAAAAAATGTACATTCAGAGCTTTCCGATAATTTTGGGGGGACACTTAAGGAAGTGGAATTCTAAGCTATAGCTTGTTTACGTAATAAATAAATCCAGCACTGGGCGCAGGATCAGGCGCACTGGGTGCACTGGTTTCTCATCTTAAAATGCTAAATTAACTCCGAGAAAAAGAAACAGCTTTTCGCTACCTTTTATCTTCTTTTGCTGTATGTAGACTAGTGCTCTCAAACGGGTCGGGTCAGCTCAACTCGGGTCGGGTTGTAGGGTCGGGTCAGCTCGGGTCGGGTTGTCGGGTCGGGTCAATCAGGTCAGCTCGGGTCGGGTCAATCGGGCGGGTTATCGGGTCGGGTCCGGCGGGTCAGTTCACTTTGGTCAACTGCGTTTAGGTTGAGCTTGAACTCGGCTGGAGTCGAAAGCTGCCGTTTTTCACTAGCTGCCTAATTAAAAATAGCAATTTGCAATTGATTTTATAGAAGCCATAAATCTATTTTGAACACTTGCAGCTAGTGTTTTTAAGGTAAATGCTTATTTTTGTACTTGTGTGTACTTTAATTTGTAAATGTGGAAGATTGATTTTACCAATCGACTGTAATATTAATATCTAAGCCAATATGGAGTCTGGATTTAGAACAAAACTAGAAGTTTTTTAAGCAAGGCCAAAAGAAAGATTGGATATGGACGACCAAGCCCAAGCAGGGCTGCTGTGGCTCAGTGGTAGAGAATTCATCTCTGGTGCATGGTGTCCATGGTTCGATCCCAGCTTGTGCTAAGTAGGCTTTGTGGTGGAGAAACGCCGTGTAGTGGGTTTTCTCGGAGTTCTCCTGTTTCCTCCCACTTTCTTCATTCCACCATTTCATTCATTTCTCATGGTCACCATATCGTTTAGCCTCAGTGCAGAATCGAGGGACCTTAAACTGAATATTTCATTTGATTTCACCAAGCCCAAGGACACCGATACAAGAACAAGATAAAAATTGGATATGCAAGACGAATTGCATAGTAATCTTGCTCTTGGCCTTGTTTTGGTGATCACCAAGTAGCGATGAGGATATTTTCTTGTTTTCCGTATAGTATGAAAGACCATAATCAAAATCACACTTGGTCTTCATTTGTACCGATGAGGCGAGCATTCTTGGCTCATGTATAGCATGGAAGACCACCAAGACTACGAAATGCAGGACCAAGACTTGACTGCAAGACAAAGAATAAGACGCAGTATTGATGACCAAGACCCAGGTAGCGAATTGCTTGAATTTCATTTGTTGGGCTGAAAGTGATGAAATAAAATTAGTACTTTATAATTAAATATCATACTGTATTTTTAAATTTTAAATTACAAAATTCATATTATGTATCTTCTTACGTGCAACTATATATACTGTAAAATACATTTTAGTTACCGAGAAAGAAAAATCAAAGTGGCACGGGTCCCGGAATCATAAGAACCTATTTTGGAATGAAAGTTGAAAGGTTGGAAAAAATCACATGTGTTCTCCTGTTTCCTCAACCCTTATCATTGTAGTTAAACGATTTCCTTTTGTCTCCGCCAACAGACTCTTGCTACTGCCTTCCGAGAAGACCCCCTGCCGTCCAAGATCTTGCATCGTTTGGCCTAACCCTCGTTTCGCCTAATCAATTATCTGACACTTTTATGACAGATAAAAGATAAGCTTTATGTCCGGCATTTTAGGCGAAATAAGGATACTCGTTTGGCCTAATCCTCGTTTTGCCTAAAATGGTGGACTATAAAAAATCGTGGAGATAAAACTGGAGGGAATTTTTCGAAAAAAAAATATTCCCTACTATGTGAAGAACTGAGAAATACAGATGCAAAACCAGTTAAATCCCTCTTCCATATTCAGTTTCATATACTGTTAAATCCCAAACCAGCAAATAACCTAATGAGAAAAGCAGAATCAAACCCATTTAATTCCATATTTCAAACAATTTGAGGTTTCGTACTGTATAGGATTAGTTTAGTAATCTGAATATTTATTGCAACTTTTCGTAAATCATTCGAAATTTTATTTGGCAGAATTTGAAGTGTGTGCTTTCATTATTTTTTTAATTTTTGGACTGAAAATTGAAAAACAAAACAAAATGAAATCTTTAGTTTTACGTCCGACGGTTATGCCGGTGAGGATAAAGGAGACGGTGATGATGAGAAATGAATGAAATGGTGGAATGAAGAAAGTGGGAGAACCCCGAGAAAACCCACGAGCACGGTGTTTTTCCCACCACAAAGTCTACATGGCGCGAGCTGGGATCGAACCAGGGACCCCAAGCACCGAAGGTGAACGCTCTACTACTGAGCCACCGCGCAGCCAGGACTGAAAATGGAGACACTATACGTCTTAACCCAACTGTTCGTGAAACTTTTCTGTGCTTATTTGCTTTTTAATAATTACTAGACAAATGCACGCAAAATCGAAAGAAAACGATACTCTAAGCAATGATGATCATAATTTTGTTATCAGACAACACCAAAATTGTCTAGAAAACGTACAAGACACATGAAAAACTGGAAATGAAATGTAGCCAAAAAGAGAAGGTGAGTGGACTATCTATGGTTAAAGGTCGTTTGTTTTGTATTTCAGGGTAACTCTTTACTTTGAACAGAACATTGTTGGATTAGGTTCTTCTCTAAACAGTTTCTTAAGCTTCAGCAGAACCTCTTTCTTAAAATATCTCGTGTCAATTATCATTCAAAATTATAACATGCTTCTGGTACAACATGTTAAAAAAAATGCCACTTATTTACCATTTCTGATTCTCTTTCTGACACTGTTTTGCTCAAACTCAACATTTGCACATTTTCTTTTGCTATATTTCAAATCCATATATTGGGATAATTGGCAAATTAATATTTACCATAAGTCCATAAAAGGTTACAAACTCTTCCAAAATATAGTCATTCAGTTTAGAAATGTATACGGATAGGTATTATTAACTCCGCTTGTAGTTACGAAGGGTTTGACGATTGAAAGCAGCTCAAAGCTCACGTTTTACAAAGAGGTTTTTGAGGAATAGAAAACCGAGAAAATGGTGATGCAACAGAGGACAATGACAATATGGATTTCCATTTAGTAGATGATGATGGAGAGGAGGTTACATAATTCCATTTTTTGCACATTTGAATCCATTGTTTTCAATTTAGAACAAAATTAATGTAGCATTTATGTATCCATATTCATTTGTGCCAATCTTGTGCAATGTGTAGTTGATAACATCCCCCCCCCCAATATTTTAGTAGGCATAATACTGATTTCTGACTCTGACTCCCTTTCTTTTTGATAGGTTTTGTATCTTAAGCCTCAACAAAAATGGCCGCTCGTCCAGATGCAAAAGCTGTTATTTCCATTTACATACGCAACGCCTGTTAAATCCAAAATATTTTCTTCAATAACGCAATTCACAGACTAGTGTGATTATACAGCTTTCGACAGAACACTCACATTATTCTTAATTTTTTAATGTTCTCTAGTTTCTAAGTTATTTTACAATTATGATGTGTTTAAACAGCTTTTCCCGATTTGTCACAAATTTTAAAATGTGAATTTAATGGGTTTTGCTATTCACCTACTCATATATATTCGTATATATCTATAGTCCTAGTAAATACATAAAGGAGTTTAGGTAATCCTAACTCCTCAAAAATAGTTAATATAATATTAATCTATATATTTTGCATTTCTTAATTCTTTATTTACTAGGGAATTTTCTCTTATATAATTTCCCTCTAGTTGAATTTCCACGATTTTTTCTTATTGTCCGCCATTTTAGGCGTAACGAGGATTAGGCCAAACGAGGATCATTTTTTCGCCTAAAATGGCTGACACGAATCTTATCATTTATCTGTCATAAAAGTGTCAGATAACTGGTTAGGCGAAACGAGGATTAGGCCAAACGTGGCGACACGGCCGTCCAAGCAGGTGAGAACACTGACCTTGAATAAAAATTTCGTTACATAGAACTAAAGCAAGGAAAAAAAAATAAATTTCTCCCACCTCGGACATTGGTATCAGTTATAAAAAGAAATAACCAAACCTCAAAAGTGCCAAATATTCATTAAGATGCATATACAAATCCCCCGCTTGATCTAGCTAGTGGTTAACGTGTAAGACTTCGGTACACGTGGTCCGGGTTTAATTCCCAATGGGAATGCATTTTGGCGTTCACCCAGTGTCGTGACTATAGTGCTCTCAAACGGATCGGGTTGACCCGACCCGACCCGACTCGGATCGGGTCAGCTCGGGTCGGGTTACGGGTCGGGTCGGGGTGGGTTGTCGGGTCAGGCTACTCTGGTCGGGTTGTCGGGTCGGGTTATTCGGGTCGGGTTGACGGGTCGGGTCAATCGGGTCAGCTCTGGTCGGGTTGTCGGGTCGGGTTATTCGGGTCGGGTCAACCAGGTCAGCTCGGGTCGGGTCAGGTCAATCAGGTCGGATCACGGTTCGGGTCAGTCGGGTCGGGTCAGTCAATTCGGGTCACGGGTCGGGTCGGGTCGGTCTTCAACCCGACCCGACCCGACCCGTTGAGAACACTAATGTAGACCAATGTTGAAACCGGTCTTCCAAATTTTTATCATTTCCGGTTTTAGTAGAGAGTTAGGGATGAAGATGTAATTTGTTCTTGGTATGCTTAATCGATTTCAGGAAACCGCATCTCGCTACCTATTACCGTTTTTGTTCTAGCGTTAAAACCGGAAATAGTTCATTTCTGCCATCTCTGGCGGATGAATCACCCTTCTATTAACGAACTCTATTTCTGGCCTCTGACCGTCTACATTGTGAACAAAATTGATAGCGAATCATCAAATAGTTCATAAGATCTTTGTCTCTCCGACAGACGGACGAATGGATACATAGACATACAGGGTAAATATATAAAGAAGTTTTATTTGATAAAGTAAACCTTTTAGTAATACACTGGTAACTTGCATATTGTTTCAATTCTTTTTTTAATGTCCTTCTACACTGCGAAAAAACATTGTAAGTGGCGTACTTAAAAAGGTAGGTTACATGCGTAATTCCAGTAGTTTTTGGACTTAACGTACAACACACGTATAACTGAAAACGCGTTTTATAATATTTTCTGCATGAGTGTTCCATCTATACGTACTTTCTGTATGAAATAATATAGACATTCAGGATCTCAGATACAAATGGAGGTTTATAACATATAACTGAGGAATGTGACATAAGTATATGCATGTGATATGCGGAAAACTGTTAGATGTCAGACATCCTGCAACGGCATGATGTAACATCTAAGGGCAGTGCCTATGTAGCATACGGATAACGCATGCTTCGAACTGATTTCTGTAGTAAGAAAGAGGATTCCGTATATTTGTACAATATACCGCTGTCCGGAGAGCGAACTTTTCTCAGTGTAGTATTCTCTTAACAGTGACAGTTTAATTTCTGCAGTACGTAGGCTGGTCAATAAACATTAATCATCAGTGCTTATGAGGTGAATACAACAGAAAGGCACAGAAAACGAAACAAGTCTGTGTAGTGGGAGAAGTCACAAATATATGGAGAAAGTTTGAAGGCCATGACGTCAGGAATATAACCTTTTCAGCCGTTTAAGCACACATAATTTCAGTTTTGCATAAGGCAACATGAAAATGACACGAGAGGAACAGTAGATTGCATTGAAATTCTGTTTCACCATTATGACCCTGAGTCCAGGCAGCAGAGTTCTGTGTGGAAGTCTGCTTCATCACCAACGCCCAAGAAAGTGAGAGTGGTTGCTTCTGCTAACAAAGTTATGGTTATCTCATTTTTCGACATTCAAAGCATGGTGTAGCAACATGTCATCCCACCATATACAACTGTCACGGGAGTGTATTATAAGGGTGTATCGAAAATCCTCCAAGGTCATATTTATCGGAAACAACCACATTTGAAAGAAACAAGATGGATGCTACACCATGCTAACGCCAGGCCCCATATTGGCAATGCTGTTGTTGACTATCTTGCAAAGATCAATGTTCCGTGTATACCCCATCCTCCATATAGCACTGATTTAGTCCCTTGTCATTTCTTTCCTTTTCCAACTTTGAAGAAAAACCTCCGTGCGTTGCGTTTCGTATCTTCAGGGGTAGTAGTGAAAGCTGCGGAGGCGATTTTGAAAGATTTGTCCAAAAATGGCTTCCGGTATATCTTTGATGACTTTCAAAAAAGTTGGGACAAGTGCATTGCGTGTAATGGGGATTATTTGGGAAAAGACTATCAACATTTGGAGTATTAGTACAGGTATTATGTTTTAT
Source organism: Thermobia domestica (assembly GCF_964235325.1). Classification (NCBI taxonomy): domain Eukaryota; kingdom Metazoa; phylum Arthropoda; class Insecta; order Zygentoma; family Lepismatidae; genus Thermobia; species Thermobia domestica. The sequence continues at coordinate 255,402,189 of NC_137463.1, read as the reverse complement.
TCATTTGTGATCAGTTGTTATTGATCAACCCTCGTATTAACAGAAACGCACCCTAAAGCCATTATTTAGGTCTGCACTAGGAGAAATAACTTTCATATATATACAAGGAAGAGAGGTCGCACATATCTCTAAATAAAGAAATTGTAACTCGTTAGTTTTTCAAAAAACTAAACAAAACATAACGATTTATGTTTTAATAAACCGGAGGAATTCTTTCCTTTGTATAGATGATCATTATTTCGTTACAAAGGCAGCTTTCTGAAAATATTATTTTGTTTGAATATTGCATTGTCTTTCACGATTGGCGAAACAAGAAAGAAATTGGGTCAAAGGGTCTTATTAGAGAAAATTCACTTCAATGAGCAAAGGGATTCTGTCACAGAATGAGCAAGTATTGGGTTTCAAATTAAGTTAATGAATCCAACAAAGTTCTAAGTTAAAAAAAGAGTTATATTCAAAACATGTATCTAAAGGAAGAATATTCAGCTGAATTATCATCGTCTTCTTTTTCGACTTTCTTTAACTTTTTCATTATTTTTCGTTTGTTTTGTTGAGTTTCGTTGTGCGTACTTCTGGAGGCAATGTTGTCCAGACAGAGGTCGTGGAAAAATGGAGTATATTTTCTGAAAATACAAGACCTCTCATGTTTCAGAATGGAAATTACATTTTATTCTGTGCTAACATTCGTGGTTGAAAGAAAGGTGAGCTCTGACTATTTATACAAGGCATGTCGGTAATTTTAGTCACCGAGGTTGCGAACACATGCATATAATGTGGGACAAATTTTATGGTGTGTTGGCTAGGCGAATGAGAAGACTGATGTGAAATGGCGTATGATACAGGAGTGTAATAATGCATACGGAGAAGAACATGAGCAAGTGGCCATGTGACACCTATCTCGTTCAGTCATACATCTCGTGGCAACATCGCTGCCCTTTTATTTGCTAATGGTTAAATGGAACTCTGAGAGTCGCCCTCAAACGTTATAAACGCTGTCTCTTAGCATAGTTTCCTGTTAGGTTTGATATGGCAACACTCACATCCTTTAAACGAGATGGCAACCTTCACAGGCCATAAACGCAATCCATTATCATAGTTTTCTTTTAGGTTTGAGTTGGCAACACTCGCGTCCGTCAAAAGAGATGACAACTATACTCAACAAAGCTGTGACAACGCTTGAAGTACAGAAGACTATGCACGAGAGTTGAACATAAAGTTGACCTAGAAGAATCGATATAAACGTGGATTTTAGTGTCATATAGGACGAAACATGAATTTATCACTATATGAGTGATCGAAGAAAAATAGATCCAATAGTTTACTATGCATTTACTCTAAGAAGAAATTCAAATCAGACTTCAAAAGCACGGGTATATAGAACATAGTATCAAGTCTTCATAAATTTTTGGACGCTGGTGGAGATTATGTACAAGCTATTGCCTATGAATGCTTTTTGTGCTTATTGTGTGCTTCTGTGTTAAATAATAAACGAGAAGTAAGGATTCCAAAGCAATTGTCAAGTACCATGCAATCCTCTGCAAGAAGAGCAGTATTGTAAAACAGACGAAGTGAGAAGAGCTGAAAAGCAAGGTGTTATTAATTATGTCGTTAGCATGTGGATTTTAACCTCTCCTGTTCCACGTCTATATAGAACAATCTACTAAAAAATTCTTTTGTAAAAACGAGAAAAGCGTAAAAGTAAATGGTCAAGTTTTCAGCACAATAAGGTTTGCTGATGACATAGCACTGATATCGGAGAACGAAAAGGATTTAGAGGAAGGATTTTCAAACTTGAACGATCAACTGAAAAAAAATGTTTACTGCAGATAAATAAGAAGAAAACAAAGCGATAAAATGTAAAAGTGTGGGGCAGGAAGGGACAAACGTATGGCTAGAGGGAAAGATGATCGAAAACGTTATTTAGGAAGTCTTATATCGTCGAACAGAAGAAGCAAAAAAGGCATAAGTTCGGGAATATCACAGGACAAATAAGCATTCAATAGGAAAAGAAGGACTGCTAACACCGAGAAACGTGTCGTTGGACGTTCGAAAACGATTTATTAAGACTCTGGTATGGAGCGTGGAACCTTACTGATCAGAGGCATGGACAATGAGGAAAGCTGGAAGCATTTGCAATGTGGTGTTGGCTCAGAATGCTCCACATATCATGGAGCGAAAGGAAAAGGAGTGAAGACGTACTAAAGAAAGCTAATGAAGGACAATAGATCATGAAGATAATAGGAAAAAGAAGAAACAGCATGCTTGGCCATCTTATGCGGCATTCCGATTGGATCATCGTGTTGAAGAGGGGAAAGGCAGAAGGAAAACCAGGAAGAGGGAGATCAAGGATAACATATCTAGATGCAATTACGAAGAAGAGACCTTATCAAAGTATAAAACCTCTCCGAAGGGAGAGAAAAGTTTTAGAATTTCCATGTTGCCTACCAACCTATAGTTGAGAAGATAAAGAAGAAGAAGTTGGGAAAAAATAATTAGAACTTACTTTCTAGACAGGATTTGCTAATCTTATGACCATGACCCCATTTTTAGGAATCAAAGAAATAAGAAATTAATGATTGAAAATCTGAGAGGGCTATTTCTTCCGCATCTCTCTACTGAAGCTCGAAGATGTAGAAATGAGCTATTACTTCTGGATTCAATTTTGATCTCCGTAGAGCAGGAATGATAAGAGATAGTGACGTCGATTCACTATCCTGGCAACAAGCTGTGTTTACGCTGTTAACCTGCTATTCAATAAATTAACACGTTTGAAAAATGAAATGAAATCTTTGAGTTTTACGTCCCACGGTTATACCGGTTAGGCTAAAGGAGACGGTGATGATGTGTAATGAATGAAATGGTGGAATGAAGAAAGTGGGAGGAAACGGGAGAACCCCGAGAAAACCCACGCACACGGTGTTTGTCCACCACAAAGTTCACTTGGCGGGGGTTGGGATCGAACCCGGGATCCCAAGCACCAGAGGTGAACGCTCTACCACTGAGTCACCGCGGCTCCTAACCACGTTTGATTTCAACATTGGTTCGGATGGAACAAATACAGGAATAGATAGTGAAAAGCGGTCTTTTGGAATCTGGTCAGTGTTCATACAATATATTCCAGTTTCTCTATTTAATGATAGAATTTAACTCTGTTTGCTTTGAACGTTCGTCACTATAGAACAAAACGGGAATAGATACTGACCGATTTATGGAATCAGTTCAGTGTCTGAAGAAAAGATAATATATTCACCCACATTTTGCTATTGAAGCGAGAAATGCTAGAACTATACTATTATTTGAGGTTTACACTGCGAACACTTTGAAGCACAGTTTTGCCGCTCTGGCTAAATGCATTGAGTCTTATGGTGAAGTTCACACTTTGGCATCCGCAACAGAAAAAAAATCACTGACGTTTTTCAAAGTAGGAAAAGACCTAGGCGACAGATCGGAGGCGAATCACTTGCGCAACAGCTCAAAATGCATGGAAGCAAATAGAAGCACGTGCACCGGGTACAAAACAGTTGCTTAGAGCTTCGTGTCCAATGAGTGAGTGAGTTAATGAGTGTGTGTGTGTGTGTGAGAGAGAGAGAGAGAGGGGGGGAGGGAGAAAGCGTGATTGAGGGAACCCAGCATGTCTTTAATTAGTGATGAAGACAATGAAAAGCTAATTGAAAAAAATAGAAGAAAAGATTCGAAAGAATATTCTTATGTAAATTTGAAGAAGAAATTGTGAGAGAAAATGTGTTTTGCTGTTGTAAGGAATTGGTATGAGCCTTCGAGCTGTGGAAAAGAGGTACGTAAATTCTGGGGTGCCATTTGGAGACAATCCCCAAATAAGTTTGAGAAAACATGCATTTTATTAATATTATAATAATAATATACTAATAAAAAACGTAAAACTCTTAGAATCTTGCCTCTCCTGGATAAATCTAAAACGACACTACTGAGTACATTACCTGGTAGTTAGACCACAGTCTACTACTTATAATGATTGATTTCATACAACAAAGAGAGGGCGTAACCCTCTAGTGGCTGGGAGTAGGAACTTATTTTATATGATAAAACCAAAATTGATGAATAAAGACTTCAATGTTACCCTATTCCCGTACCCGTAAAAAAAAAAGAAAAAAAAAACTAGTATTACTCTGGCCACAGAGACGGCGTAACCGTCTACGGACCGCCCGTCGCATGATGGAAATGAAATGCTTTTATGTTATGTTATACAACTAGAGGAAATAGGATAATATTCACAATCTGAATTTTCTTTCTATTACATGAAGAGTAAGGGGAAAAACAAGGAATGTCCATGTGCGTGCTTTTTCGGGTGCTTTGTCCTATCTGTTGATGACTCTTGGTACTATTTAACTGTATATGCCATGCATGCGTTGATGCAGAAATGACCATGTAAAAAGGGGCAAAAATTTCACTAACCCTATTCATTGTAATGATAGACTATTTTAAGCTGTAAAGTAAGAGGAGCGGTCACATTATTTAAATCATAAGAGCCTATACAAGGTGTTTCAAAAGAACACCGACAACGTTTGGGAGGTTACTCCTGATACCAAGATAAGACAAAAAGTATAGACCAACGTGGGTGCACAAATGCTACTTTTCGGAGCTATAGGCTACCGAAAACATGAAGAAATAAACTTTAAAGGTACCTAGCTCCAAAACTATGGGACCTACCGTAGTCGGGTCAAGACTTCACTTAGGAAGTATTATGTGCCATATCCAAAAATCCATGTTTGAGAATCCTAAGATTCTCACACAACAATTTTTATAGAGCGAGTTTGGCTACAGGCATATAATTTGAATCACTCACCAACTACCTCTATAAAAATTGTTGCGGAAGCACCACAAGATTCTGAAACATGGATATTTGTACAGGTCGCATACTAGTTTCTAAGCGAAGTCTTGATCCGACTACGGTAGGTTCCATAGTACTGGAGCTATGGACCTTTAAAGTCTCCTGCAGCCTGCAGTCTCCTGTTTTCGGCAGCCTTTAACCCGGAAAGGAAGAATTTGTGCACCCAAGTTGGTCTATACTTTTTGTGTTATCTTGGTGCCAGGAATCACCTCCCAAGCGTTGTCGGCATTGATTTGAAACACCCTGTATAACACTGTTGCTGTATCTAGGTTTTATTTTGTTTACTTTATATTTTAGAAATGTTCATGCATTTATTTCCTTAAATTTTTAGAGTCTGCAAGAGAGTATGCTCTTTAGTTATAGTTTTTTAGCTTATGCCTAAATCTAGGACTGACTTTACCCTCATCTATAAGAATATTAAATTCCAACAACACAGACTTCCTACCCTTTACACTTATGTGGCGGCTCTTACAAAGTGAGCTCCGTTTGTGGTTGAAGAACTATTAAATGCAGTGGCGGCGATTGGACGTTAAAAGTGGGGGGGCAAGACATGATCTGAATATTTGTATATCAATGTTAATATACAAATTTCCCTGGTTGAAACTATATACATTAATAGACCATTTCAGAAAAGTGGGGGACAACTGCCCCCCTTTGCCCCCCCCTAATCGCCGCCCATGATTAAATGAAACTCTAAATTAATTAGTAGAAGTACGAATATATTAAAAACTAAGTATGTGATTCCACATACACTTACATAAGAACTGAATAACTTGGTATATGGTTCCATTTGTCTCCTGTGCTTACCAGTTTCTAATCTTCCTACATAACCGGATCAGATTTTTTATGGTACTAAGAAGTTGATACTTCTCTGAGAAACTTATATTTTTTTATCTATAGCTTATTCTTGGTGGAAAACACTCGAATTTCTAAATAATTTGTTAGAGTGTACGCCTTAGTAAAAGACAAATCATCAAAGAAGAGTGCAAACAACAAACATAGTCTCCTGTTTTTGAATCCATGTCTCTTGTTTCTATATCATATAAAATAAAACTTACTTATAAAGCTAATAATTATTATAGTAACATTATTATTAATTAACATTACCAACTAAAATTAATATCAGTTCATCAAAATAGATCTCAGACGTTTCCAGTTAATAATACTTCCTTTTTGACTTACAATTAATAACTATTTCTTACATGATTATATCCTTTAATATTGCATCTCACTCTTACTTAAAAATGCATTAGTTACACTATTAAATTGCAATTTAGATACGATATTACATTTATCATTACAAATATAATCATTACGCGTGTTATAATGTAATTAATATTATTTATATAATTACCGTTTAAAATTAATAGTACATAAAAGTATAATTTAAAATTAATGAAACTTACATCATTAACTTATCATTAGTAACACCATACACCCTAACAGCACAATTGCATAGCAGGCATATGCCTATCATGTTCCCTCAGGTACATGGGAATGTGTTCAGTATGTGTCTTACGTACTTCTGAAAGAGAAATTACATGGATTTCAAGTGATAGTCACAGTCTATGTCCGCCCCTAGGCACATGCCTGACATGTACCTGCGGAATGTGCCTAGTATGTTCTAGGTATGTTCCCCATGCCTCAAGCGTCAATGAACCACAAAATTACTCCCCCAAAATATGTTAAATCTCCTATATGTATAATGTATTTACATTAAGGTCAATCGAAAAACACTAAAAAAATGTAACCCAGGGTGGGCGCGAAGCACCAACCTTTGGATTACTAGCCGCGTGCTCTTCCGACTTGGCCACGTATGCGATGAAGGGAACATCGCTTGTAGATAGGTAAATTACTGAGGTCTTTTGAATTTGGCTAATCAGAGTGCTCCTTTAACCGCGCATATTCGACGATAATCGTTTGGGATCAGATAAAATCTGCGCGCCATGTAATTTCATAACAAAATGACGAGTGTCTATTTACTTTATTCCAAGTTTCTGCCATATTCACTTTCAAATGATCGGCGACGTTTGCCATCTAATGAAGTTGATGCGTTTGTTGCTTCTAGTATACAATTGCTTAGAAAGAAAAAACAATAAAAGCATAAAATGTGGGAGATTAATTTTGAACAACTAAATGGCGCATGCTTAGCAGATCTTGTGCTGTTAGGGTATCTGAAACAGTATGTATCTAAAGGACGTACCTAAAACATAACAGATATATGTCCCCAGTGGCGAGATAAAAAGAAATGACTGTTAGAGTGCGAAACTGAGACAGGTATATAAATGCTATATTTATGGTACATAGTTGCAAATATCAATTAGGTGAACAAGTACCTAAAAGTGTAGTTAGCTGAAGTACATACTTAGCACATAAATATAATATGTACCAAGTGTCGGTACCTAACAGTAGCTGGGACACCTAAATGGCACATGCCTAGCACATCTTGTGTTGTTAAGGCATCTCTATCATTGATAATTCATGTTAATTACTAAAACATATAGTAAGCGTTACCATTGAAAATATCTACTTCATAGTAGTTCATTATACGAATACTTACTTCATTATCATGATATATAAAATTTAAAGTGACTATGTATGTGACATAATAATAACTCTTGAAAAATCCGACCGATCTTGACCAAATTTTCAACATAAATTAGGTTCAGGGCTTGGGTGGCTTTTATCATTGCACTTTGACGGTGCAACTTAGGATGTGGGAGGGGAGATATTTTAAAAAGATGTAAAATGACCGATATTAGTGTCGAATCGATAGTATTCGGGGTCGCTGATATGAACAGTGACATATCCAATGTTGTTTGAATATAAATTGAGCCCCACAACTTTAGCAGGTTGGAGATATATATATAAAAACGATCCATAGTTTTCTGGGTCGTGTCGCTGAGATGAACAATGACACTTCAGGTGCCGTTTAAATCCGAACTCAGCACCGAAACTTGAGGGAAGCGAAGATATACAAAAATGATCTAAAATGACCGATATTAGTGCCGAATCACAGTTTTTGGGATCACTGAGATGAACAGTGACAGTTCCAATTCTGCTTACCTGCTTAAATATCTTTTCTTAAAATAAAAAAAAAAGAATGTATGCACGTGGTTAAGTGCTCGGAGAAGGCTGCAGAGCCTTAACTTCGCCACGTAAAAGAAGTCATAAATAAATAAATAAATATAAATACTGCTACGCAATTTGCGGAAGGTGGATTATATATATTATATATATTTGGTCTAGGAATTAATTCGTGCGGGTGGACAAGAGATGGCGCAACGAACGGAGCGTCGCACAGTTCCGTGTATCCACACATGTGTTGCAAACCCCTGTCATCGCGTATCGTTCGTAGTATAGGGCAGTGGATTAAAGCGTCAACAACACCAGTTTGTAGTTAAGTGAACATGGCGCAATTTGTGCCTGATAAAGTGTTTTTGCGGGGTGTCCTGCTGCATTACTTTAACATGCAGAAAAGTGCGACTGAAAGTCATCGTATTTTGGTGGAAGTGTATGGTGACCATGCTCTAGCTGAGCGAACGTGTCAGAAGTGGTTTGCACGGTTTAGAAGTGGTGATTTCGGCTTGGCAGACCAAGAGCGAGCTGGACAACCAAAAAAATTTCAAGACGAAGAATTGACAGCATTGCTCGAGCAGGATTCGTGTCAAACGCAGGAACAACTTGCAGCAGCATTAGGCGTTGATCAAACAACAGTCTCCAAACGCTTGAAAGCCATGGGAATGATTCAAAAGATGTCACATTGGGTTCCACATGAATTGAAAGACAGAGACGTTGAAAGACAAAAAACCATTTGCGAATTGCTGCTTCAACGACAGAGCAGAAAGGGGTTTCTGCATCGAATTATTACGGGTGATGAGAAGTGGATCCATTACGAGAACCCTAAACGAAAAAAAGGCCTGGGTGAAACCAGGTGAACCAGGTCCATCACAACCAAAACGAGATATTCACTGTGCAAAGGTTATGCTGTGCATATGGTGGGATATGAAAGGTGTGGTGTACTATGAGCTGCTGCAACCGGGTAAAACTATGAATGGAGAACGTTATCGACGACAATTAATGCGTTTGAAGCAAGCTCTGGCCAGAACACGACCAGAATGGGAGAACAGACATGATAAACTTATTGTTCAACATGATAACGCTCGCCCACATGTCGCAAAACCGGTCAAAACCTATTTAGAAAATGTCGGATGGGAAGTTTTACCCCACCCGCCGTATTCACCAGACGTTGCTCCTTCGGACTACTACTTGTTCGATTGCATGAACAACGATTTGATTGGACAGCGGTTTACTTCTTCAGAAGATATCGAAACATGGGTCTCTGACTGGATCGCTTCCAAGGATGAGGACTTCTTTCGCCACGGAATCCGTACATTGCCTGACAGATGGGCGAAAGTGGTGGCTAGCGATGGACAATATTTTTCTTAAGGTATTTATGTATTTTGTGTTTGTACTACAGCTTCAATGTGTGCGTACCAACCGCACGAATTAATTCCTAGACCAAATATATATATATATATATATATATATATATATATATATATATATATATATATATAGATAGATAGATAGATAGATAGATAGATAGATAGATAGATAGATATAGATATAGATATAATAAAATGACCAATAGTAATGTCGATTACATAGTTTTCGGGGTCGCTGACACAAATAGTGACATTTCCGGTGCAATTTAAACCCAAATTCAGCCCCTATTAGTGATTATGTACAAAATGAAACGTATATCCCACCCAACCAGGTACATTCTAGGAACGTGCCATTTAAGTTCCATATGTACCGTTTACGTACCTGGTACTTGAAAAATGTACATTTCATATGCATAGCACGTGTCGCTAGGTACGTGCCTTTCGAGGAATTTCTGACACTTGAAAGGTACTTTTACATTCTTCACTGGAATGTGAGGAATGTGAATGGCACATACCACATGTACCATGGCATGGTTGTGCGTAAGTTGCTTCGTATTGCGACTAGGGTTGCCAAGTTAGCCACTTTGTGACGAGATCTGGCCATTTTGAGAACGTCGTTAGTCACATAATTTCCAAAGAGCCAATAGTGGCTTTTTAGCCATATGCTTTTCACTTCTATAGCCACTTTCTGAGTTTAGCCACATTGTAATATATTGTGTGTGTCATTTTGCAATTTTCTGCAGTGTTTTCTTTCTTCTTGCATGCAGTATGTAATAAGCAAATACATTACATACAAAATTAATATATTGTCAGTTATATATGGTGCTTATTGGGAAAAACACTCCCCAAAAAAGTTCATCTTAGACTGGAGAAATGGTTATCCTTCCTTTTCCATTATTATTTGGCTATGAAACACATGCCGGAGACATATACAACCGCTATATACAACAGTGTGGTGTTGGAATGTGTAATGATTAGGATGTGATGTTTTATTTTATTTTTTTGAAAGTTCAACACTTCCAATGTACCCGTAAAAATGTACTAAAGAAATAGTGCCCATGTTTTTTAAATATTCAATTAGAACTGGACAATCTACATGAAATTTGGAATCGATCAGTGAAAACGTCATCTTTCTAGAGCCTGTAGTTTCTGAGATCTCATTGTCGAGAAACATATATGTGTATTTTAAAAGAGCTCCAAAGATGGCAGCACAATTCATTTGCATGTATTTCGGAGAAGGCTTACTAAAGGCAAAGGCCTTTGAACAATAATTTAAAAGGATAAACTTTGTGAAAAATATTTATTTCAGTAATTTATTTAAACTACACTCTTTTAAAAATATTTGTCTTTGTTATAAACGTGAAATCACAAATAACCGTAAATCAAAGCTTTGAATGCTAAGATTATAGGTTAGAGCTCGGTCGCTCGTAAATAGAACTGGCCACCTGGAATCTCTAACCAGGTAAAAAAATAGGGTATTCGTAGCTGGCGAAGAAAAATAACCAAGTCACTTAGTTATTCCATCCCCATTGGTTTATTTTAGTCGCGAACATCTTATACGGTTGGATTACTTGGCTCTTTGAGTACAAGGAAACAACCGTCGAGTTGATTTAAAGCCTCCACGGAGGCTACCACTAATTTGATCTTATACTATTGACGACCCTGCTATTTCTCTTGGCTAAACGATTTATTAAGTTACTCTCCTTTTCGGAGGGTAGCTTATATTTGTGACATTATTTTCACTCATCATCTCTGCTCCTATGATGGCTACGTCCAACCCAGTCATATCAAAAAAGAAGACTAAGATACCCACGAAGAAAGTCAGCAGATCTCAATACCGGCCTGAGGACTTTCTTGTCCCACTGGGGCGGCCCACCACCTCCGGCGCTACTACCGAGCGACGACCATCTTCAACTAACCTCTCAGTGCCTGACGTTCCATCTGTTGCTCCACCGCAGGACGACAATGCTATGGATTTTACCCTGGTTACTACACCCAAGCGACGTCGCTCGTCCTTGGAGTCCATACTGAGCCAACGACAATCATCAGACTTCCCTCCTTTACCAATGAGCAACAGATTTGAGCCTCTCTCTACTGTCACAGCTGACGGGTCTCCTGCGATCGAGCCAAGACCCAAACCCACCAAAGAGGTTAAACCACCACCTATTTACATTTACGGCATCCAAAATACATACAACTTTACCAAAAGCCTTTGCAAGACCCTCAGAGAATCACCTCAGGTTCGGCATAACAAAGAACGTATTGTGATTCAGGTATCTTCTAGGGACGATTTCACAACTATAAAAAACTACTGCGAACAGACGAAAACTGAATACGCTACTGGCATCGCCAAAAGTGACCGACCCGTAAAGGTTGTCGTTCGCAAATTACCCATCGATACCGACATCGCTGATCTTCAGTCTGCACTATTCACTTTAGGTTTTAAGCCGCTCACGATCCATCAAATGTCTCGTCGGGGCCCAACTGGTGGAGATAGAGTCCTCATGCCACTTTTTCTCATCTCCCTCGAGAAAACTCCAAATATACAGGAGATCTACAACATATCAGGATTGCTTCATTATAAAGTTTCATTTGAGCCTTATCGGCCGCCGAGTGTTCTGCAGTGTTACCGCTGCCAACGTCTTGGTCATTCACAAGACACTTGCAAAGCTCAACCTAAGTGTGTCAAGTGTGGGCAAAGTCATTTTACGAAAGCCTGTGCCAAACCAGATGCATCTACGCCAGCAACCTGTGCAAATTGCGGAGGGGACCATCCAGCCAATTATCGCGGTTGTCCCGTCTTTCGCTCATACTCAGATGCTCTCAAGAAATCAACTCCTTCTGGCCGCAGCTCCGGTCCTACTGTATCAACTTCACTGGACAATAAGGCACCTCGCATCGACCGACCTCCACAACCAAATCAGGATGCTCCCTCTACGTCCAGCACACCAGATAGTGCAACTACACCATCCGTTAATGACTTTAATCTCCATTCACTCCTCACATACATCAAAACCTTTAACTTTGGTCGCATTATCTCTCATATCAAGAAAGGATTTACTAGACTTCGGGAAGCCACGGATCTTGCGTCCAAGGCTGCTGTCGTCATAGAGACATTTGCTGACATGATTGCTGATGGCTGCTTCTAACCAACCACTCATTCATCACACTATAACTGTTGTAACCTGGAATGCAGATGGTCTTACCGACCAGAAGCGTCTCCTAATTCGTTTTCTAGCAGAACATCAGGTCGATATCATACTTATACAGGAAACTCACTTCACTGCCCAGGTTACATACTGGAGACTGCCCAACTACCAATTATTTCGCCTCGATCGAGTTCAAGGACGGAAAGGAGGATTACTGATTGCCCTGAAACGAAGTTTCAAGGCTAGACAACTCCTTTTACCCCCGTTACACACACTAGAAGCTCTTGCTATAGAAGTCTTCCTCCCCGGGATTCCTCTCATATTGGTCACGGGCTACCGTTCTCCAGCACATGACTTAGATCCCAATGATTTCGACGCCATCTCGACCTTGGGCCCCAAGATCATCTTGGCAGGGGACTTCAATGCAAAACATGGGGAATGGCACTCCAGACGTTCCAACGAAAACGGACGAATATTACACCGGTATCTGCACACATCTCCATTCATTGCCTATGGGCCACCTGATCCAACTCACCATCCTAAAGCAGGGGGAGAACCGGATGTGTTGGACATAGTTCTAAGCAAAGATACCATCTTAGCTACACGTCCTTACGTGATCTCAGCACTGGACTCAGATCATGATCCGGTCCTTTTCAAAATTTCGCATCGTCATATCTCCCGTCCTGCACCCGCTCATATCTCCCGAACTACGAACTGGGATGTCTATAAGCAGGAATTAAACTCTTTGCTCGACATAGCCGCTCGTCCAAATTCTCCTGCGGAAATTGATCAGGCGGTCGCCCATCTCACACTTGCTCTACGTACGGCTGACTCCCTCAGCACATCAATAATTCCTGACTCGCAGTCCGATCCACACTGTGACTCTCCATTACTTCGTCTTTATATCCATCTCAAACGCTGGGCTCGAAGTACTTGGCAGCGCACCAGACATCCACTCTACAAAACACTATGGAACACCTTAAGCCGCAAAATCAAGACAATCACTAGAAGACAAACCGAGCAGTACTGGGAGACACTTTTTCGTGGGGTCACACTTAATGACACTAAAATCTGGCAGTATTCCCGCCTTTTCCAGCGCCGAGAGACTTCTCGTCAAACTCAAATACTGCAAGGTCCGCATGGGGTCATACATGACGACCAAGGGCAAGCAGACCTATTTGCTGCATCTCTAGAGCGCCAGTTTACACCTAATGCGATTCCTGTCGTTCCTCACATTCGGCAGGACGTTCGGGCCACTATGCGCATGCTCCATTTACAACCAATACTTCCCCTGCCTGAGGTCGTAACACCAAGGGAAGTTGAGCGTCAAATTTGTCACTTGCCCAACAAAAAAGCGCCTGGAGTTGATCAGATCCGCCCAGAACTACTGAAACATGGGACACGGAAGCTACTCCTCTATCTTGCTGCTTTATTTACAGGCATCCTTCAGGTTTGCTACTTTCCCCGTGCTTGGAAAGAAGCGAAAGTCATTCTTCTCCCTAAACCAGGTAAAAATCCGACTCTCCCAGAAAACTATAGACCAATTAGCCTATTATCTCATGTGAGCAAACTCTTCGAACGAGTGCTTCTCGCCCGACTTCACGAGCACGTCACCACTCTAGATATACTCCCCCACCATCAATTTGGTTTTCGTGCTAACCACAGCACAACAAGCCAATTAGTGAGGGTAGTCGACCATCTGACTACCTCTTTTAATCGACGGCAATATGTTGTAGGTGTATACCTTGATATCTCGAAGGCGTTTGATAAAGTGTGGTTACCAGGCCTCATTTATAAACTTCGCTTACAAGGTTTCTCTTTACCTTATCTCAAACTCATCACTTCATACCTCTTTCATCGCTTTTTCCATGTCTCTGTGGGACGGACCAAGTCTGCTCCCAAACCAATTCAAGCTGGTGTGCCTCAAGGCGCGGTTCTTTCGCCTCTGCTTTACACCTTATACACCGCAGACTTACCCATAGTGCCACACTGCTTTCCTGCAACATACGCCGATGACACTGCTTTCTTCACGAACAGCAGCAATCTTCGTCTTTCCTACCACTACATGCAGCACCAACTCAATGTCTTTCAACGTTGGGCTACCACCTGGCGCCTAAAAATCAACGCGGATAAGAGCGTTGCAGTCTGTTATAGCAAAAGACGCAGAAGAACCACCCATCGTTTATATTATGACAACATTGAAGTTCCACACCGTCTGCATGCTAAATACTTGGGAGTTATCTTAGATCGAGGCCTTACTTTTGGTCTTCATATCAGGGACATTAAACACCGAGCCCTTCGAAAATTGTCTGCCCTCTATACTATTCTGCGTTGCAGTGCCTTAAGTCATGAAACAAGACTCCACGTCTTTAAAATGGTAATTTTGTCCACAATCACCTACGCATGTCCAGCATGGCAACATGCGGCACTTAGTCACTTGCGCACGGTCGAGAGTGTGCAAACCAGGGCAGCTCGTATCATAACAGGCCATGACCGATATACGCGTAATCGTCAACTTCTAGAGGACTTAAACATATATCCTATCCGGGACGTGTTACGTCAACACCATACTCGTTTTTGGGCCAACCTCCCCCGCCACGTCAACCCCGCTATTGCAGCCATTGGCACAGCGCATACACACCGACGAACTTACAGGACGCCACGTTTGTAGCATAACTCTTTACCCACACTTTCCCCCTCGCTGCGACAGTTGCAGCTGAAGGCCACATGACGTCGTCGTATCTCATGTTCTAACTCACCCCCCAAAGGTCTAATCATTTTGTTTTCTACAGCTGTCATCGAGTCCGGGACTTTTGTCCGATACTCGACACAAAACTACACTTTCAAGCTGAGCTAAGCTGAGCTGAGCTCGTAAATGTTACTGTAGCATTTTAATAGATAGTTACATTGCCACACAGATGCCGGAGGAGGGCATATATTTTCAGAGTTAGTTGCTTGGCTTTTTTTAAAAGTACAAGCTTCTAAATTCGAACGTAAAAATGAAGCGTTAAGGTTTTAGTATTTAAGTATAGAGATGGGAAGTTTGATTCCTTTTATGGAATTGACTCTTTTGATTCCGTTCACTAGAAGAACTCATTAAAAGGAACGACTCCATGGAACGAGTCGTTCCTTTCTAACATGAATACTTTGATACCATTGGAGATGCAAGCAACACATGTTCGTTCATTTCTTCCGTTGTATATCGTGAAAACTCGGAAACCTTGGGTTGTGGTGGAACCAATACATTTGAAGCTTGCAGGAAGTTGAAATATATATATATATATATATATATATATATTTTGCCATCTCATCTGTTTCTGCTGGTCTGACTGTAGGGGGAGTTCTGGTTTGGAACAAAGCTCTTGTTCTCTAAGGGTCGACTGAAGGGGAAAGGGAGGTATGTTGCTTGGGTTGTCATATATTTGTCCTCACTCAGGAAACAAAAGAGATGAACCTGTGCGTCAAGGTCGAGAGTAAAAACTTCAATCCATATTGGTGTTGTTTGAAGAAACATAAAATTTCCGTCTATCTACCCGGTACCCATCTTCTCTTCCTCTGTCTCTCTTGGCGGGCACGGACCCAAATAAAGAAAACAACAACAACAACAGAAAATGAACATTGGAAACAAGGAACGAGTAGAATAAAGTTCTTCAAAGTGAATGAACTATAAGAATGGGTTGTCATTCTTTTTTCTCTTACTTATAATACCAAGGAAACAGTGGCAGAACTTCAGAATCAGCCCCGCGCGAAAATTCATCTCACCCCACTCTCTCGCAAAATTCTTGTCAGGGCCTATAAAGTAATTCAATCTTTTCATGTATTTTCCCAACACAGATATTCGAAATGAGGCAATGATTGTACTATGTAACACAAGTATCTAATTATCAGAAAACTATTTTTTCATGAGAACTGTTACGTTGTTTAAAACTGTATTTACTACATGTGAATGGACTGTTTATGATTATTGGGGGGCGCGGTGGCTCAGTGGTAGAGCACTTACCTCTGGTGCGAAGGGTCGCGGGTTCGATCCCCGCCCAAGTTAGTTAGTGGTGGACGACATCGTTGCTCGTGGGTTTTCTCGGGGTTCTCCCTTCCCTCCCACTTTCTCATTCCACCATTTCTTTCATCATCATTCACTTGTAATTTCATCTGTCTCCTTTAGCACTGCGTTTTCATAATCGTGGGACGTTAAACTAAAGCTTTCCTTTCTTTTGTTTAGGTTTATTACACTGTTGTAGTGCAACGAACATATGTGTATTTGTATACGACTGATTCAGTGTTGGATTCAGATTTTTGTACAAGGAGGGGCAATAGATATTCTAGATATACACTATACACTATATTCTAGATATGCACTATATATAGATATTCAAGGGGGCTTGAGCCCCCATTAGCATGTCTGAATTCAACACTGGACTGATTCACAGTGAAAGTTCAGAAGAAGAAAAGTGTTATTTACTTCCCCAGTGACCTTTTGATTACATCATTAAAAGTTACATCATAACGCATGAAAATTAAATGTATTCAAATAAATTTTGTAATATATTAAATTTAACTCAGACTCAAAAAGCCGCAAGCATTCCGAAAGCAGACTTTCTAAACTTAATCGAAAAAATTAATATCCTTTGGCGCGGATCATAATTAAATCTGAAACGACAATATCAGGTCTTGTGTCTCTCAGAACCAACAATCTATAGGGTCAAATAGTACCTACTATATATTCTTACAGTTTTCAACAAGATTAACAAAAAAAAAAAAAAAAAAAAAAATTGATTGCGCTTTCGTGTTCCATTAATAGGAAACTTACTTTAAACGCATCTGATCAGGGCCCCCTTATGTCCCGGGCCCCACCATTGCGTGAGATGCGGTGGCAGTAGTTCCGCCACTGCAACGAAGTATGCTTTAGTTCTATATTGAGTGTGAACTGTGGGTGCGTAAAATTAGGGTAAGCGGTGTCACCGCCTCGACCCCACGTTCCGAGGGAACCGGGTCGGTAGATGTATGCCATCAGGCCCGTAGACAGAATTTCATTTCGGGGTGGGACATTGTTGAAAACACCCTGGTAATTACATCTTTTGCGTTCTTTTCCTGTATCTGTTTCCACCTTTTGTTCTTTTTGAGGAGATTTCGGGGGGGAGGGACACGTCCCACCCATCTCACTCCCTATGAGGTTCCGCCACTGGTTAGTATTATTTTATGTTTTGATTTGTCATTTGCCTCAATTTCTTTGTTCCTTTCGCGGAGCTCAGCTTGCATTATACGATACTCATGTTTGTTTAAATATTTCTTTTCAATGGTCTTTTCTTTGTGTCCAGCTGGAGACGAGAGTGTAGGGGAACTTCGTGGTAAATCGGAAGTATATATTCGCCACTCAAAAACAAGGCCAATATGATTCCCTTTCGTGAGTTCTTTCGTTCACTGACAGTTCTGACTGCATTTTTTGATTCCTTCGTTCCATATCCACTTTTGACTACCGGTATTTGTGAAGCCCCTCGTTCCTCGTTTTTTGTAGTAGTTTGTACGACAATGTTGAGGAAACGAAGGAAAGTTTGATTCCATGATTCCTTCGTTCACGCCACTCTTTGTTTTGTTTAGGAGTTGGCGGGGCGAGAGGAAGGAATGGTCGTCCTTTCGTTTATAGCTTTTGCCAAAGGCGATACACATGCTGCTTTGCAGTGCATACTCGTTCCTTTCAAAATGAGTTTGATTCCTTTCAAGGATTCGTTCCATTCGTTCTCAGAAAGGATTCGTTCCAAAGGAACGACTCGTTCGCGAACGACACATCTCTATTTAAGTACTCGCACCCCCAGTTGCATAGCACTGCCCTAAGGAACATTACTGACATGCCTAGTACATTCCTGGCACATGCCAATGCCAAGTAAATGTGTCAAGTACATACACGGTACGTGATATACACATAATAGATACATTCTTCGGTATGTGTCATGCACGTACTTTTGGGCGGAAGTAACCTTATTCCTTACATGTGTATTTCACATGATTGCTCTATTCACGTACCTATCATGTACATTCCAATGTACCTCGAGGAACATTCTTTACACATGATCAGTATGTACTTGTGTTGGGTGGGATTTTCCGTGCGAAGAACGGGTAATTAATATTTCTACTGTAAATATTTGAAATCAAAATGATTTAATATTATTATTTAAAATTAATATTACTTACACCAAATACTCTATTATCATTTAAAATTTACATTACTTATTCTCGTATTGCTTACCTACTCCGTTTGTAAAATTAGTTGTGCTATTAGATTTAAGCTAAGACAGAATATTCATCTTTATCATAATCTTTTCACTTCGTATCTATTCTTCTCACCGAAATTCCTTTCGCGATGTCGTACTGTGTGTTATGTTAGTCCCATTTTCCTCGACCTTCATATCTTACTTTTATGAAAAGAGGTGTATAGTTCCACATACTGAATATAGGTCATCGCTTGTAGCAGAGCATACGACTCAGCAGTAACTCACAACGCTGAATGCAAAGAGCGTCTGAAGAGTGAGTGAAACACGTGCATTAATAATGTACATACAGTCGCTTCTTAACGTTCCTCTTGTTAGACATTCGTAGAATCAGATAGTTCCTTTGTGTTCTTCAGAATATAATTTACACCTTTACAAAATTCAACTTCTCCAGTATGAACAACGTACGTGAGCTCGAAAGAAGTAGGCAGACATATACGTCTAGGGAAACTTAAACTAAAACTGTTGTAAAGAACATTGTTCCACTGAAAAGTATTTGCTATAAGTCGTACTACCCATACCTTGTGGATGTTAGCACAAGACAAGTATAGTGTTTACCTTTCTTCCTTTATAACGAATATTATGTGTAAATCATTTATCTATAATGGCTTAAAATTGTATCGAAAATAAATAAATAGTAAGGATGGATGATATAAAATAATGTGTGCAAAGATTTCTATACCCATATTTAGAAACATATGACTCACAAACGACACGTTAGAAAATACCTCTTCGTGCGGAAATTAGTCCTATATATCTGCCTGACCTTGTGCAACATCAACAAATGTTAGATTGGTACGAATGAAATAATCCCTTTTGACGTCTGCTGGATAACTTACCTCAACGACACATCACATGAATGAACTAAGGTGACGTATTTAACGTCACACTGCACACGTCCAGCAAGCATTCGGAGATACCAGACATCTAGAAGTAGTGCATTTACAGCTCAACCTGAAACAGAAAGTCCCCCTAAAAGGGTGCATTCGAGTCAGGATTGGCGACTCAACGTACTTTGTCGTAAAATTATAAATTTCATTCTGCTGACGCAATATTGCAAAATACATTCCATGAGCAACAACATCCTCAGATGAACTTTTCAGGAACACCACGGTAATAATAATCGGACAACTGTTCGTAAAATTGGAGGCGAGTTATACATACATTATAGCTCTATAACTTGCCTGCTTCGTGTAATAGATAAGGTAAAACAATTAAACTTATGGATCCCACATGAGTTGATATCAGCCAACAAGAATCAGTTTGAAGGTGTGTAGTTCTCTAAGTGCATTGAAGACTTAAGAAATTCCCTGTCTCCCTTTAGATAAGATGAAAGCTATGGGAATTGAAAACGGTCAGGACAATAGTTGTATCGTAAGCAAACAATCTGAACGGTTTCGTAAACCACCTCTCAACCCGTATGAGATGTTGTTGCTGATATGGTGATCTGTCGTGATAGTGATGAAGATGAGGTCAAACCATCAAATAGATTTTTACATTGCTGAATGCAATGCAAATTTGTCCAAAAGCACCCAGCAATGGTCACCAGAAATGATATCCTAGTGTTGGACAAAATGACAAAATGCCATCTTAAAATCCACCATTTTCGAATATGTGATATTTTTTGAAATGGAAAGGTAGTCATGTGATATATCAATTAGGACCAGCATGTTCTCAAAAAGTCAATTATGAACTTTAGTGATCATTATCTGGACTTATTTGGAAGATTTAAGATCATCTTTATATTATTTACGAAAATCTAGGAGACTGATACTCGTATATTGAAAATTTAGATTTTCACGAAAACACATGTAAGTTAAACAATCTACAAGCCAAGAAAACTAACAGTGAAATTTTTAAAACCAGTATTTACAACGCAAAATCTTTGAGAACATAACAATGCAACAATGAAAAGATTGTTTTTATTTCTGTATAGTTTCGATGTAATCCTTTGAAATGGAGGAAAAGAAAGAAAAGAAGAAGAAAACTTCCCGCCAATAAGGAATAACCACTATTTTTATTGTAAGTATAACTGCGCAGTTATGAATGATGATTCCAAATGTACAAAAAGTGCACAAGAACTTCACACAATGTCGTTATGTGTACATCGTGAACTTGAGCACTTTCTGTATTTTTATGGTGGCATCTTTTACTCTCCATTTCTGTGTATATGCACCTCTAAGGTACACACAAGTGATAAAAAAACTGACTCGAGTAAAGCATATCTCTTTACAGTGCATTAAGTAGAAAGTTTATTAAATATGAAGCACACTGGTTGCATAAAATAGTAATAAGTGCATCAAGATATTTAGAATATTTAATATATAGCAAATATTATACATTGTACACGATTGATGTAAAACAATGATTGAAATAAACAATAAAGCACAATTTAGAAAAAATAAAGCATAATTAAATAAAAAATAAAGCATAATGTGGGTTGCTCTACTAATATACTAATAAGAAGTGTGAAACTCCTATGTTGGTGAAGATGTGGACACCCTCCTAACTGAAGCAAAATCTGAAATGACACTTCTAGTTTATAGACCAGTCTTTAATACCTATGTTGTCTACTGAATAGTTTGATAAAAATAAATATTGAAGATGAATAACTTGAAACATTTTATTACATACCCTGTGCCTAATTCTTCTACGTTTCTGTGAATAATACTTGTGAATCAAGTAATAATCACCCTTAGTCTGCATAGCCATTTTTTTAAAATAATAAATAAATAAATTTTAATCAAATATTAATGTCATTGAATATATGTATAAGTTGCGCAATTTGATCATACTGTATTCATCTACCATCTACTGGTATTCATCTACCATCGCTTATAAAAGTTATTTTTCAGCACCAGCACAAACCATAAGTCTACATGCTTCCAGCTTTCCAAGATATTCATTAAATCTATTTCTTTATGCTGTTGCCTTGGAAATCGAATATTTCCTAAAACATTCATATTGCATTAACACCTTTGGTCCACTGGACATTATTTAAACCAGTGATTTTGAAAGTGTTGCTTTTTCGATTATCTAGAAGGAGGTTTAAGTGATGGTCTATTTGTGCCTCCAGAAAATATCTTCAGAAGTCCAATTGCACTCTACGATTCTACATACGAAGTTTGTTCAAAGTGAAACCGAACTTTTACTGTAACATTTTTATTGTTCATTTCGCAACATTTTAATTATTGTTTCACTTGTCCCCTCTAATGGCAAATAACCATTCCCAATTTTCTTCCATTCTTGAAAAGCCTTCTAGAACGCACTTTCCGAGATGATGACCAAATCTCTTGTTGCAATGTCCTGAATCTCCTCTATATTTCGAAAAAGACGTCCTTTCAAAGCTATTTTAACTTTGGAAACACGGAAAAGTATGTTGGGGCTAGGTCCGAAGAATAGGGTTGATGGGACACAATAGAAGTCTGATGTTTTGCCAGACACCTGCTGATGAGAAGCGAAGCATGAGTAGCGCATTGACACGGTGTACCATCCAAGTCTGATTTTCCCAATATTCATGCTTTTTTTCATGGCCATAACATCTCTCAAGCCCGCTAAAGTCTCCAGGAACAACTGTTTGTTTACCATCTGGCTACATGATGCAAATTCATGGCGGCCAATGTCTTTCCAATCGAAAAGTACAACCAACATCACTTTAATCTTTTACCGACTCACTGTCAGACGTGTTTTCTCTGGATGAGGAGACCCTGAATAAATTGAAAGGCAATTAAAATGTCTCTGTAAACGTTTTGCCATGTTCCTAGCAAAACTTCACACACGCACGTTCTTCTTCAAGCTATTTCATTGTCACTGTATCTTGAATCTGACGAACATCTACACGTCCTCATTTTAGCGCCTGGAGCTCGGTGACTAATGGTCATAGCGAAAACATGTAAATGACAGTATGCTGCCTAAATCTGCCGCTAGAGACGCTCAGTAGCAGCAGCGTGCTCACTCTATCGGTTAGCACGCTTTTTTAAATGTTACGTCTGTTTTTGAACACATCTGGCACACACCTTTTTGAACATGGCTAAGTTTACAAACTACTGAACACAGGTATCCTAAACGGTTAACGAGGCATCTCTCATTGCATAACATCTTTCAGAATGAAATCAATGAGAATTTTTAAATAAATATGGAAAGACTCAAACTATATTTTGAGAGGCTTATATTTTCTCCCACAGGAGCAGCGCCCATGAGAGACACTCTATAAGAATTCCCTCATTTCTGCGAAACGCAAGAAATTTCATAAACTGAACATATGTAATGAAAATTAAGTGTGGAAGTATAGAGTATTCCAATTTTGGCATGTGCAACGTGGATTTACGCATGGCTCAACTCTTGTGAATGCCGTGCATGTGCGGTGTGCTTTCGTTTGTTTTGAACATGGCGAACAAACGCCGGTTGACGCTTAAGTAGTGTTATTTTACGAGGAAACGAAACAGTGGCTGCAACACAGGAACGTTTTCGTGTTCATTTTCAGACCAGGTGTGCACCCTGCAGGCAAACTGTGTATAGACTATCCACAAATTTTGAAACCGATGGTAGTGTTTTGGCAAGAAAGCTACTCTGTCTCGCCACAGTCCGTACTTCAGAGAACATTGCCGCCATGTGAGTGACCTTGCCACGGAGCCTCACATAAAGAGTTTCTGCTGAGTTAGGCAATGCAAGTGAAACAGAAAATTAGGGGATTGCAGTGTGCTCCACAATCCACTATTTCCATCCACGAAGTTATTGTCCCTTTTTTTTTTTTTTTTAATGAGTTAGTCAACAATGTACGCTACGTAAACATGTTGTAAAACAACTTTCTCCCCTAACTCTATGCAACAGGGTTATCAATGGAATATGAAAGATTCATACAAAACGGAGCTGACCTCACACAGTGAACTTTGTACTGGATTTCTTGCATGAATATTTTCAGGCCCGTGTGATGTTCCATCGATATCCTGAACGTTTTTCACATGGTCTAATATGGCCTCCACACAGTTTGTGTCTTAATCCATGTAATTATTATTTTATGGGGATATTTAAAGGAAACTGTCTATCAGAGCAAACCACGAAATCTCATAGAACTGTGAGCAAGCATCCTGGGATTTGTTTCAGGGATTTGAGAGCGCTTGTCTCGTAGGGTTATAGATAATGTCAATGTTCGTCTCAATGAGTTGATACGGCAAATAGGTGTACGTATTAAACATCGCGATGAATCATGGATTAACATTCCAAAACATAAATCTATGCTCAGTTGTATCACATATTTAGTATATTAAAAATGAGATTAGGAAATTTAAAAATATTAAAAAAAAGAGTCAATTATCCGCTTTGCTGGGTTAAAGTGAGAAAAATTAGTAATATGTTCACTTAATCATACACTTCTCACTACGAGGGCAATCCCCCCCCAAAAAAAGGTCTCCTATATTTTTAGATATACAAAGAACCGTTTATTTTCTATAATTGCTACATCACTTTAAAGGTTGAAGAAAGCTTTATTTTTCTACATATTCGCCATTTCGGTCGATGCATTTTTGTAGACGCTGTGGCAGTTTTACAATGCCCATGTCATACCAGCTTGCCGCCACGCCCTTGCACACACACACCTTCCGATATTGCAACTTTTCCGTTAAAATCCTGTAGATGGTGCTTCTGGAAACCTCAGGAACCAAAATGCAGAGAGCATGCAGAGTGATCCTCCGATCTTTACGCATGAGTTCCTCAACTTTCGCGATTGTCTCGTCGGCAATTGATGGCCTCCCGCTTCTTCTACACCACTTGCGAACGTTTTTGACATCCATGCACGACAGTCCATACACTTCCGTCAATTGGCGATGAATTTCAACCGGTTTAACACCTTTTGCGTTCAAAAATCGAATAACTGCGCGAACTTCGCACTTGGCGGTAACGTTGATCGGGAGCTCCATTTCGAATGGCTGCCAAGCCAAGACTGAGCATTCGAGATAAGCGCCTGCGTGCTTATGTGGTAGCGGAGAAGGCACCACCCACAACAGTGTTGCCAACAACCGTATTAAAAGTTTCTTTACGTCCCCAAAAAATAGGAGACCTTTTTTTTGGGGGGGGGGATTGCCCTCGTATTACTGAAACGCTCTCTGATATCAGTCATTTTCGATCATTTTTATATATGTCCTCCCTCTCGTTACCCCAAGTTGCGAACCTGAATTTGGATTTAAAGGTCATCGAAAGTGTCACTGCTCATCTTAGCGACCCCGAAACTATAGATCACACAATAATATCGGTCATTTTCGATCATTTTTTTATAAATCTTCTCCATTCCCCTCCCCTAAGTTGCACCGTCAAAGAGAAATGATATAGGCTATTCCTATCCTGAACCTCATCTACGTTGAAAATTTGATCGAGATCGGTCAAGTGGTTCAAGAGTTATTAAGTCACAGACATAGCGAATTTCATTTATATGTATATAGATTATGACATTTAGAAGAGAATTATAAAATATCAGTGTGTTATGTTGTAAATTATTGCTAAGTTTCACTTGAAGGTTACGTGGGTTTGACTTTTCTTTTAGTTGGCCTCACAGTATTGCCTTTTATGTACAGTTTTTACTTAATGAGAAAGTTGACAAACTTTAATGAGAATTTAAGGTAATAAAATGTCATTATAATTTAATATAATGTTTTTGACACATTCTTTTGTTTTTGCCTTCTGAGAGCGAACATTTTGTGGTTGAATTTTGTCGAGATGTTATGACGTCTTCCCAGACAACGTTAATCTAAAAACTGTCACAGCTACTTGAAATCCTTTCACGCATTTTTTTTTTTTCATTCTAACACATTTTCTCTTTTCCTCCATATTCGTTGTTAACTTATAGAAGCAAAATGGGCTTGAAATCAGCGGAAAAATCCGATATTCAAATGTCTCCACTTTCCATCTTTCACTTTTTTCAGATCATCTCTTTTCTTTCCATTCTTTTTCATATCATATTGACTCCTCTTTTCTTTTTGTTTTTCTGTCACTATGTTGCATGAAAAAAGGAT
The DNA here is from genome assembly GCF_964235325.1 of Thermobia domestica. NCBI lineage: Eukaryota > Metazoa > Arthropoda > Insecta > Zygentoma > Lepismatidae > Thermobia > Thermobia domestica. Next base: position 255,376,458 of record NC_137463.1, on the reverse strand, counting down.
GTTCCTTATTCCAATGCTTTTCCCTTGACGCTTTTAGATGTGATTCATTTTTAGTTTGAAACCAAATTGCAAATGCAAAATAAATTTTCCTGTATTGTTTCGAAATATTGCAAGACAAAAAGCCTTCACTATGCTTGCTTCTTCTGTTTTAAATATTAGTTAACAACTAAAACCAGTTAAAGAACATCTGAGAAAAGATTCAAAGTAAACCAGAGAGTATGACGTCATGATGTTAGAATTGTCGTCATGACTTACATTTCAGCACTTGTAGTTTGAAGCGTCTTACAAACAATTATTACTTAATTTAAGTGCATTCTGTAGGTACGATGAAGGATCAGGATCTAACAAGCAAAGGGTACGATATCAGGACTCGCAATAAGAGTTATATATCCTTAAAGAGCATCAATTAGTTAATGACCAGGTTATTAGCTGCAGTCCGCCAATAGGGAAAAAGTTATGGGACTTCAAAAGTAACATGGGAGTCTATGGGAAACACAAAGAAAGGAAGCGTCTCTCGTATGTATTTGGGGTTAGATAGCGATTCGAATGACATGTTCAAGCCCACAGTTAAGTGGAGAATAGAAAGGATCGAAGGATCCAAACAAAAGAAGTTTCTGTAATGTACAAATTTTACAACAACGAACAAAGCCAACGAGCTTTTCGACAAATTTGTTCCTTCGGATGTCACATTCACGAAGAAAGTGACTCCTGCTGCATTCACAGGACTAGTACAACCTCTGAACGTGTACTTCCTTCGGCCTTTGTCAGAACTTTGTGCAGTTCGTCACTGACACAATCGTACAATATCACAGGAAACGAACATCTGGCACCATGACAAGTTCTTGAATCTCCAATCGTTTACGCTGTATCAATTCTGTGCTCCCCTGTTCCGCAACTTGGTTCAATTTGCTTTCTACAAAGCAGGATAGACGGATTCGAACCACAAGCATTCCAGACACCCATTCAGTATTGCTTCGACTCCCTTACCACTGAATTGTGTTATCACTGCGAGTCGATGTCCATTGTAAGATGTGCACATTGCACAAACTGCTTTTGCTTGGGTCATCCGACCTTTCTACTCTTCACTTAACTGTGGGGCTTGAACATGTCATTTGAATCGCTATCTCACCTGAAATACATAGGAGAGACGCTTTCTTTCTTGTGTTTGCCATAGACTCCCATGTTACTTTTGAAGTCCCATAAATTTTCCCTATTGGTGGACTGCGGCTAATAACGTGGTAATTAACTAACTAATTGATGTTCTTTAAGTATATATAACTCTTGCTGCGCAACTCGAGTCCTAATATCGTACCCTTTGCTTATAAGGATAAGAGGGCGATATTTCGGAGTTTCGTCTATTAAAGAAGAATGAGTGTGCGGTAATTTTAGTAGATAGAGTTGGCTTCCGGGTTCGATTCCCGGTGAGAACACTCGGTCGAAAATGTGCAAAACGATTTTTCAGGCCAGCCACCCTGAACAAGGTTTTCCTGGGTTTTCCTCAATCACACCAGGCAAATACCGGGGTAGTTCCTAACTTATAGGTCCTAGGCGGCTTCCTTCCTTTCCTTTCCCCGATAGTGTGCTCGCCGAAGGACGTCATCCCTCAAACATGACGGGCTAAATGGCCTTAGATGCCGAAAGCCCAGAAATCTAAATCCTAAGATAGAGTTGGCAACTGTGCAGAGTTCACTCACCCCCCGCCTACGGTGATACTCGTATAGTATAAACACAAATGGCGATTCGTTTAGAAAACTGTTTCGCGAAGAAACAAGCTCAGTTAATCGATTTTTGCGGGCTAAATATCTAACCGCGGATGAAATTCACCGATAGCTGGTAGAGATTTACGGAGAAATTGTAATGTCTCGTTAGCATGTCGTAGAATGATGTTAAAGACTTGGAGCTGGTAGTGAAAACGTCACCGATTAGGAGCGCAGTGACCTACCCAGCACGACATCAACAGATTTGAATCATCATCGAGTGCGGACAACATCGACCACCCTCCCTACAACCCGAATCTTGCTCCAAGGGACTTTAACATGTTCCAGCTCTTGAAGGAATACCTAAGAGGCCGCTGCTTTGCTTCAGACGAAGAGGTGAAACACCGTGCCAATGTGGCTGAATACATAATTACAGGATTTTTACCAGGAGAGAGTTTTCAAATTCATCCTACGATGTGACAAGTGCAATAACCGATATAGAAACTATGTAGAAAAATAACGTAATGTATGTACCATCTCATGGCTATATTGCTTGCTTGAAATAGTATATACACGTTTCACTGTAGGCTTTGTAACCTTACTTTCTGATCACTCATATGAAATAATATATACACGTTTCACTGTAGGCTTTGTAACCTTACTTTCTGATCACTCATATGAAATAATATACACACGTTTCACTGTAGGCTTTGTAACCTTACTTTCTGATCACTCATATGAAATAATATACACACGTTTCGCTGTAGGCTTTGTAACCTTACTTTCTGATCACTCATATGAAATAATATATACACGTTTCACTGTAGGCTTTGTAACCTTACTTTCTGATCACTCATATGAAATAATATATACACGTTTCACTGTAGGCTTTGTAACCTTACTTTCTGATCACTCATATGAAATAATATATACACGTTTCACTGTAGGCTTTGTAACATTACTTTCTGATCACTCATATGAAATAATATATACACGTTTCACTGTAGGCTTTGTAACCTTACTTTCTGATCACTCATATGAAATAATATATACACGTTTCACTGTAAGCTTTGTAACCTTACTTTCTGATCACTCATATGAAATAATATATACACGTTTCACTGTAGGCTTTGTAACCTTACTTTCTGATCACTCATATGAAATAATATATACACGTTTCACTGTAGACTTTGTAACCTTACTTTCCGATCACTTCTAGTACAATTATGTATACTTTCAAAAAATTTTATGATGTTCATTGCCTTGAACATTTTCACAGACTTTTAAAAAATATGCTTTGTCTGTTGGATAAAGAATTGATTTTTGTTGATTTTAGCGAAGATTCTTTTTGAGAATTTCTAATAATTCGACTAAGTGTAAAAATCAACTTTCATAGCTCACAACTCGATAACCAAATACTTGCAAAAGAAAATGATTTTCTCCATCCGTAGTAATTAGCTCTAATTCTACTACTATAATAATTTTCATGATGATCCAGTGAGTTCACCTAATCTCTTACGATATGAACTCTCCTTACGAGGGGACCTCCGACGCTTGGGGGTTCCTATTTGTTCGATTCCAGCTCGTGCCGTGTGGACTTTGTGGTGGACAAACACCGTGCTCGTGGGTTTTCTCGGGGTTCTCCCGTTTTCTCCCACTTTTTTCATTCCACCATTTCATTCATTTCTCATAATCACCGTCTTCTTTAGCCTAACTGGCATAACCGTGGGACGTAAAACTTAAAGATTTCATTTCATTTTCTCCGTATGAGGAGGAGTACGGTGGCTCTGTGGTAGAACTCTTATCTCTGGTGTGTGGGGTCCCTGGTTCGATCCCCGGTGAAGGAAATTTGTGTTGGAAAACAACTTATCCGTGGGTTTTATCGGGTACACATACCTTCTCTGTCGGTCACACACCTTTCTATACTGTAGGCATCTGAAAGAAATATATTCTGATATAAAAATGAATAGAATTATGACAGAAGAACAAACGGGATGCTACAGAGCCAGCAGGGGTGTAAGGACCAGATCATAATAGATACAATGCTTACTGAACAAACTAAATCCTAGAAAAGAAACCTAAGTGTAGCATTTATGCACTACCAAAAAGCCCTCGATTCAATTCCACATTGATATACTGTATAATAGAAGTGCTATAAGCTTATAAAATAAAATCATCGGATTTTGGAAGCAGCTATAAAAGAATGGTCCCCAGAAATTGGTCTCTCTAATGAACAAAACAATATAGTATCCCGGAAAATAAAGATTAAGAAAGACATATTCCACAACGATACTCGCAATGTCCTATAGTTCCAGGGGCGGATCCAGGGGGCGATTGGGGTGATGGACCCCCCCAGAAAAGGAACCTTTCTTATTTTATATATTAATAAAAACATCCCAGAGTTTGGAGCTCTTAAAAGTAGTTCTAAGTAGCAGTATTACAACCCACTGCCCCCTAGAAGGCCGTTCTGGATCCACCCCTGTCTAGCTCTGCATATGTTTCAATCCTTTCAATTTGATCATTAGCAAAACACACCCGACCTTATGGCTTTAAGTAAAATCGAGCAACGAATCTTGTAAAATCACTGCTATATATATGGATGACATAAATTAGCTCTATGCCAACTTCCCAAGCGAACCACACGGAATTACTATTGTGCTGCCAAAATGTCTTGAGCCGTGGCAAAAATTCGAACTAAAGCTCACACCCTCTCACACACACGCGTTGAGCCAATGAGAGTTCAGCTGTTGATAAGCGAGAGAAAGTGAGAGCAGCGCTTGCTACGGAAGACTAGGATCAAGTCAATGTGTAATTGCTTTTAGCAATGACATCTGTATGGATTTGGGAATATACAAATATAAATCAATACATCTGCAAACACGAAAAATAGCAAAGATGGAAGGATTTTCAGTTGATAAATATCACAAAATACAAGATTTACAAGAAGGAAAGCGCTACAAAAATCTAGGAATAATGAAGCTTCAAGGCATTAAACATATCACAATGAAACCCACATTGCAGAAAGATTTCCTTTATGAATTAAGGTAAATTAAGACGATACTCAGAATTTATCTTACTAATTCTAACTAAGTTAAAGCCATCAATACATTTGCAGTACTTCTTATTACATATTCATTTGGGGTTAATCAAATTGACAGAACCTGATGTAATCAATTTAGCATAAAATATCCGGACTTTAATGATAGAATTCACAATGAAACACCGAAAAACTGCAATGGAGTGAGTAACATTCACCACACCAGAAGAGGGCATTGGTATCGCAGATACATTAAAACTCGACCAAGAACGCTTTGAAGTCCTTCGTCAATATTTCACCAACAGAAAAGAAACCATCCATTTAATTTCGTATGCGATGGAGATACAAAAGGTTCACCACTCCAACTAGCAACACAGAATTCTCCAAAAATTATGAATCAGACTAATAAAGGCATAGCAAACGGATAACTAAAGAACTCCATAGAAACTTTAAAAATCGCCTATAGAGGACAGTAATACAGATAAACGAAAATAAACTACCTGATTGAAGGAAACAGAACTATTTTCCGAAATAGTAGGATTTATGATTTTACAAAACTACTAAAATTACATAACCAAGCAAGAAATACCTGATGAAAAATGCAGAAAATACGGGAATACATGAGAAACAGTTCAGAAGCTCAAGCCATATAATGACTTCAATAGACTATATAAAAAGACAGAACAATTTCACAGAAAATCTCCATCAGTTTTTGGCTCATAGTTAACAAAGGTTTTGTTATATAAAAGGAAATACCTGTTCTTAAAGGAACTTTTTGCGTTGAATTAGAATATGCACTCGGTTTTTCTCCATCACGTACAGTTTTCCCGTAACAGAGGGATTTTCGGGAAAATACCTCAAAAATTTCCCTTTTCGTTTATTTTACACCCCAAGATCTTGTCCCCTTGCATATACAAACATAGAAATTATACCTAAGTATACTTTGATTCATATTTAACAAACCCTCCAAGTTTCGTAATAATCGCTTTATTCTTTCTAGAGAAATAAATATATTTGCATGTATACTGTGTGTACTGTTTATTGCACCTTATAGTAATGCTTTCAGATCTCTTAAGTTGAGGTTAAACATTTTGCTTTATTACCACAAACACATATATAAAATATAATACAATATAATTTACAAGTGTGACAATTTACAATAAACAATAATACAAATGTACCAAAAGGTCATGAAAAGACAATCAAAACTATCACAATATATGAAACTTCCATTGGGTTACAAAAACGTACACTACTTCCTTCTTTTGTAAGAAATGTTGCATTCTCTAACAAGACCCCAACAATAGTCCCCCATCATTGAAGGATCCCATCGTCCCTGGTACCTTTTCTCCATTGCCATTATATCTTGGTGGAATCTTTCCCCCTGTTCGTCGCTGAGAGCACCTAGGTTAGCAGGAAAGAAGCTGAGGTGGGAGTGCAAAAAGTGGATTTTTAAAGACATCCTACAACCCAACTCTTTGTATTTCTGTATCATGTCCTGTACGATTTTTGTGTAACTCTCAGCTTTGTTATTGCCCAGAAAGTTGCGCACAACACACTTAAATGCTGTCCAGGCAGCTAGCTCAGCACTGTTTAACTTGCTGTCAAAGCTATCATCAAGCATTAATTTCCTAATTTGGGGACCAATAAACACTCCCGCTGAAATCTTAGTATCACTCAGGTTAGGGAACTTACCTCGCAAATACTTGAAACCTTCATCAGATGTGTCCATGGCTTTGACAAAGTTTTTCATAAGTCCTAACGTGATATGAAGTGGGGGTAGTAATATCTTATTAGGATCTACCAAAGGAGCGTATTTGACGTTGCATTCTTCAGGTACGTAATTCACTCTAGGTTCCCATTCCTTCACTTCATAATGTTTGTCATCAGCTCGGCTATCCCATAAACATAAAAAACATTGGTACTTCGTGTAACCGCACTGCAGTCCTAATAAAATACCAACAACCTTGAGATCACAACATATTTGCCAACAATGGTCCTTGTAATTTATAAGATTTAGCAAAGTTGACATGGTGTCATAGGATTCCTTAATCTTCACTGAGTGCGCAAGTGGTATAGAAGGTTTTTTATTTCCATTATGTAAAAGGACAGCTTTAAGGCTGACCTTTGACGCGTCGATAAATAACCTCCATTCTTCTGGAACGTAAGGAATTCCTAGCTCCGCCATCAACCCATTTATATCCGTACATACGCACACATTATCTTGCATTGAGAAATAGCTTGAAAATTGAACATGCCTTTTCCTGTACACTGATATGTTCGTTTCTGCATCCAATAAGTTCCACTGCTGGAGCCTTGATCCCAGAAGTTCCGCCTCTTGTTTTGTCAGGTGCAAATCACGGACTAGGTCATTAAGTTCACATTGCCGGATGAAATGTGGCTCGCGAACACAGTCAGGGATGAACGTTGGATCCTTGAATGTACATGTTGATGTCGATGGTTCATCAAGGTCATGATCATCATCAGAGTCTTTTGGCCATATCTCTTCCCAGTTGGTAGGGGGCTCGGGAAGTGGAAGTTCTTTTGCATTCTGTTACATTTGATAACAAATATTGATAACCATTTCATGAACAAAACGAAAAAAACTTGGAGAATTGTATATATATATATATATATATATATATATATATATTAAGATATACATATACTGTACGTTTTAAAAAAATATACGTTGGAAGTACATTCTATTTTTATACACGTTTCTAATTTACAGAGAGCAATACAAGTGTGTTGTTGACTATTGTAAATATTCATTTTTTGTGTCTGTGTTTGTAGTAATAAAGCAAATCGTTTTTAGCCCAACTCAGGAGATCTGAAAGCATTACTATCAGGTGCAATAAACAGTGCACACAGTATACATGCAAATATATTTATTTCTCTAGAAAGAACAAAGCGATTTTTACGAAACTTTTAGGGTTTATTAAATATAAATCAAGGTATACTTAGGTATAATTTCTATGTTACTATATGTAAGGGGACAGGAGCTAGGGGAATAAAATATCTGAAAAAGGGAAATTTTTGAGGGAATTTCCCGAAAATCCCTCTGTTACGGGAAAACTGTACGTGATGGAGAGAAACCGAGTGCATATTCGAATTCAGCGCAAAAAGTTCCTTTAAGATCAGGTGATTTTTCTCATGTAACAAACAAAAAGTTTAAATTTGTTAACTAGTGTAATCATCGATATTAGCCTATCCAGTGTTGCCAGATCTACTGATTTTGCAGGAGATGATCTGCTTTTTCTACGTTCTACTGATCTACTGCGAAAGAAAATTAAAAGTTAACAAACTTCTGCTTTTTCCTTACTTCGGGAAGTTGAAAAAATATATTATTATTAATATTGAATTTTCAATGTTTCCTCGCATAAAAAGACGAAATTTCTCTGTTATAATACACAAAGTTCTGTAGAGCATATAGAGCTTTACTGTATATAATATGAATCCAAAGAATACAACTGTACGTCGTCTTCTATATGCATAATAGTTAGCGTTTTTATGACTTTCTGTAAGATTTACAAATAAGTGTTGTTTAGATTGATACTTGGGTTGGAAGAGTGTCTTAGATTGTTTCTCCACGATCGTCAGCAAGAAATTGTTTTACGCCACGGTCACATGTGACTGCACCATATAGCTACGTTATCGCTACGTGCATGAAAAGATATTTTTACCACTCCACCTTGCTCTTTCACTACGTTTTACTTCACACATGTGTGTATCAAATAATATTAATATAAATCGGGACTTTTCCCTTTCATTTGTTCAACGTAGTTCATCGGAAATTAATTTTGGACTGCTTGCTTTGACTACTGACCCCTTAATAATGGCAAATTTTATTACCCCCCTTCCCGGATTCACATTCAAACGCCACCACTGTATGTGTCTACTGCTTTCTCCTGTTTTTTTAATCTTCGAATCTCCTGTTTTTCCAACTGACTCGTCTGGCAACACTAGCTTATACTACAAATATCAGCCAAATCCAGCACTTGAAAATAAAGTCTACTGGGATCGAGAAATCAGAATGGACGTAACTATTATCAATAAAATGAACCAAGACGTAATTCTCTAAGATAAAGCAGTACCACCGACTCATGATATACGTACAATATTCGGTACTAAAATTAGTAAGTATAAACTCCTGATAGACTAAATCAAAGATATATTGAAATGTCAGAATGTTTCAGTAAGACCAATCATTATCTCAGGTAGAGCTATTGTACCTAAAAGTTAGTGGTAGAGCATTCACCTCTGGTGCATGGAGTTCCGTGTTCAGACTCTGCTCCCGCCAAGTGAATTTTGTGTGCACACACCGTGTGCGTGGGTTTCCTCGGGGTTTTCCTGTTTTCTTCCACTCTCTTCATTTCGCCATTTCATTCATTTCTTATCATCACCGTCTCCTTTAGCCTAGCCTGCATAATCGTGAGACGTAAAATTAAAACTTTCATTTCATTTCTGTACCTAAAAGTTCTGTGATACAATTGGGAGCAGATAAACACAAAACATCTTGTCACAAACTTAGAAAGATCTGTAATACTAGACACCCGGCATATAATCAGGAAGTTCTTTAAACAAGAAGAACTCTCCCAAAAATCTACACTTACTAGAGACGACGCGACGGTCAGATTATGAAGTTACTACCCGTTTAAATCTAGATATAATAGTGATGAAAAAAAATCCTCCCAGATTGTCAAACGAATCGCCTTCAATTCTATTCTTTTAATTGTATTATAACTACATACTGCGTTAAGAGATTAGTCAATATAGTTCATTTTCACTGGGAAGAAATATGTAGCATCCACTATCTGAAATTGCATTTTAGTGTACAATGAATACCAGAAATCAGAAGATCACTTCAAACCATAGATGTTCATTTTACTCCGACCTCACTCACCCTCGCCCTCGTAGTGACATTTGGCTCTTGCACTTGTTCACCATCGCTCTCACGAAGGGAGTTGTCCATCGTCCTCACTCGCTCTTGCTCTCGTGCTAGGAATTTCTCCTCGTTCTCGCGCACCCTCGCCCTCGCGTCATTGAGGGCGAGTGAATTTGAGGGTGAAGATGCACTCGAGATGGCCACCCTCGCGAGGGTGAACATCTCTGCTTCAAACTACTGACTAAGCTATCATTCGAATTTTCTCTAAAAGAAACCAATTGCCCTTTTGTACTTCCATGTAATTCTTGTTCTAAATATGATTAGTGAATTTTAAAATTCAATCTTCAATATTAATAGCCTATAAATTGGAAATGAAATGAAATAATTACAGAATCAGCTAAAAACAATTACGAAGACCTCGTTAAACGCAAATAGCATATATTTTAAATCATGAAGTATATTTTAATAGTTACTTACCCTCCATTTAGGGCCGCGGTGGGTCAGTGGTAGAGCGCTCACCTCTGGTGCATGGGGTCCCGGGTTCAAACCCTGCTCCCACCAAGTGAACTTTGTGGTGGACAAACACCGTGTGCGTGTGTTTTCTCGGGATTCTCCCGTTTCCTCCCACTTTCTTCATTTCACCAATTCATTTCTCATAATCACCGTCTCCTTTAGCCTAACCGGCATAATCGTGGGACGTAAAACCCAAATATTTCATTTTTTTACCCTCCATTTCATTTACGGAATTAGAGACAAAAATAATATCGAACAGCAGTGGCTTAGTCACGAGGCACTGATCTCTATTGTGTAAGGTCCCTGATTCAGGCGCGTACCCAGAAATTTTAGTTGGGAGGGTCCAAGCTTTGAGGGGGGAGTCAACACTACAAGCCATTTTGGGGGTCCTGACGCCGTGTACCCTTCAATGGTTGTGCCAAATTGTCTGTATGTTGTACGAAAACCATGTGTTTTGGTTTTCTCAGGGCCTCCCGTTTCTACCCACTTCTATCATTCCATCATCATTATCAATTTTATGGTCACTGTAACCCTTAGCCGTAGTTCAAAATCCAGGAAAGTTAAACTTTAAAAGAAAAAAGACATCCATATAAATTCCATAGAAAACATAAGTTTGACATTTGGTGTTCATATACTGAGAGATATGGCCTCTGCATTTTAAAGGTATTTATGAACTCCAAATGACACTTTTAGGGCATTTCCGAATCACGAAACATACAATTCCGTCCATATTTAGAATTCCATGTTTTTCGCATGCACAGTACACTCATTCTTAGATTTTATAGAGATCTTAGTGTAACGAAATTCAAAAGCAACAGTTTAACATCTAATCATTTTCAAATTTCAGATTTTTTTTTTTAAATGTGAAATTTACTGCATAATAGTAAATATATTTACAAAAGGACAGCTTTATACTCTAGACTATTAGATTGAATAGAATACTTGATTAATAGTACAATACTCTATTATTCCCTGGGTACACTGTGACTTAGTGGTAGATTGTTTACCTCTGTTGCATGAGGTCCCTGATTCGATCCCCGACCAAGTAAGTTTAAGGAGGATAACATCATGTCCGTAGATTTTCTCAGAGTACTTACCTTTCCTCCCTCCTTATTATTACACCGATTTTTCCGTCAACATTCACTTCCTTTAATCATCCGTCTCCCAGAATCGTGGAGTATTAAACTGAAATATTTCATTTCATTTGTATTTTCCATGGGCGCCCGAAGTAAATTTTCTAATGGGGGCTCAAATCTTTGGATGTTATATTACGTTTGGTATTTTTTATTTGTATTAATAAAATCTTAAGAAATTTAATATATTTTTGTGAGCCAGGGGGGGTTCGGGCCCCACCTCGCCCTCCGCTTCGGGCGCCCATGATTATTCCCCTTTCTTTCAGAATGCAATTGTGGCTATAAGTCACTGCAGACATAGTGTCAGAACTTACAAACAATCGGTAACATTGATCTGCCATTATCCCCTAATTAGTCTCTTAAAACAAGGGATGATTCTACAATATTTTCTTATCTGCTCTCGTAGCAAAAATAATAGTAAAACTTTCATGAACTTACCACACTGACATTTCTTAACAACCTTCCTCTGTAGAATATGAAATCTCAAACCAGAGAAAGATGTTCGTGATAGTTTATAGATAAAAATTCAATTTAAGTAGGAGAATTGAGTTTCCTTTTTGTTGTCGCGTGGGTAAACTTTCACTGTTATTTCATAAAGAAAAAGAACTTATAAAAATCTTTCTTTGTATTTTGATAAGAAAACTTCCGAGAAAGAATTTCACTTATACAGCTTGGTTTCATCTTTCACTTCTCAAAACTCACATCTTTTGTTGACAGGGAGAAATCGGCGGTGACCGCCTGCTGTTTGTAGATTCATATAAACAATAACTTCTTACGTTAAACTAAAAGTTTTCTAACTATACGAAACTTTAAAGCTGTTTTCCTTATTTCTATTAGATTTCAACCATTTTATTTTTTTCCCTTGTTTCTTATATTATAAGCATTATAAAAAGACAGACAATGATACGATTCATAATAAATTGACTGTTAGGAGAGGTCTAAAAGTAAAAGTTACGGGTCACCGCACTAAATTTTTTGCTCTCATTTCTTAAATAAAGTCATATCAAAGAGAGTCAGTTTAGATTTTACTGCACCCATAATTTCACAGATGTAAAAATACGCATAATTCCACGCGGCCAGTACTGCTTTTCCGCGTTTATTTTAAGTATAATATGTCAGAATTCTGTGTTCAAAAACGACTATTCTTTTCTTTTTTGTGATTAGCAGCCATCGAACAGTTTGTTAGCGGTCGCGGGTTCAACTTTTGGTGTGAACAGTCGGTTGAAAACGTGTAAAAGCTTAAACAGGCAAGCCATCCTGAAGGACATTTTCCTCATGCACACCAGGAAAGTGCCGGGATGGAACCTAACATACAGGTCCCAGGCAAGCCCGTAGCCTTCCCAAAAATGTAGGGGGGCCGGTAGAAAATTGGGGGGCCCTGACCCAACCATATTATAGTTGGTCACTATATTATAGTTCATTTGCAAACCAACCGTGAAAATTTTAGGGTGCCAGTGAAAATTTAGGGGGGCCCGGACCTCTCTAGCCCCCCGTGAATACGGGCCTGGTCCCATGCCTGTTCCTTCCTTTCTTTTCACCGGGTAGTGTGATCGCCGAGGGACCTCATCCCTCATACGTAACGGGTTAAGATGACCATAGGTGCCGAAAGCCCATAAATCCACTTCCTAAATCAAAAGATTATGTTTGATTTTTTAAAAAAATGATAATAATATTCACATTTTATATTGTTCGTTACAGTAAAAATGTTTTAAAAACTACGTACTTTGGTAAAGTTTTGCATTTATTTCAATGTAAAAAAATTAATTCGACTTAAGAACAGGATTACGGAATGTATTAGATTTATGACCGATATATTTTGATACGTATGGATATATTACAACATGGCAAAGCAGTAAGTAAAACTTGCGTATACTAATGTCACACCCAATATTAAAAAAGAAACATGCATCAAACTAAAATTGTTAATTATACCTGAAATACTGTATAGTTAATTACTATTCTCTGCATTATTATTATTATTATTATTCTTTATCGAATAAAAATAAGGTATGATCAAACAAATAACAATTGATCCATCTTACTGATGATAATATAATAATATCAGCGTGAAAGTTCTTGCGTGGTTTTAGAGGAATTAAAAAAAAAATACATTTTGTAAATTTGAAACGTCATAAATGAATGTTAAGGAGATCAATGCTAACAGTACAATATCATTATCACAAATAAATTGTCTCGACAGAAAGCACAAAATTCGTGTTATTATTCAGTTCAAAATCTTTTGTCGTTGCGAAACCTATCAAGAAATGTATTATGCTTGAAATATAAAAACGGTAATAATGTCTGTTGTGCAGTATGGTTCAAGGGATGAAGTATTTGAGAATAAAGTCCAAAGACGAATATATATAAACATATAAATCTCTGTCAGGTCATGTCTTTTTTCCAACGGTGACACAGAGACTTCTAGCAGTGACATACATACTCCTACACGTTACAAGCAAACAACTTCAATATCTTGCAAAATTAGTTATATTAAAGCGACTTTGACTAGTTTTCGTGTATCTTTTCCAAAACTACAAACTACTTATAGTAATTTACAGAGTAATCAAAATTTCGTAATATACGTAATTAGAATCCCATAATATCTATAATTTTGATTAAATCAAAATTACATAGTAGTATACAGTGCACATACTTTTAAAAAAAACAACTGGCAAAAAAATAATGTACTCAAATTATTGGAGCTATCTGAAGAATAACAGAAGTAGAAACAAATTAATATTTGTAATGTTTAAATAACATTAACTAGAAAGAATAACAGAATAGCACCTGTGACGTAAAATTTCACGGAAAAATTTTCTTCTACACAACGTGCCGTTCGTTACACAAGTAAAATTCAGATCTTCTTTCTTCTGACAACTGATCACAAAATGTTTTCTACCATTTTCTGTGAAAGTAAGAAGTTAGACCAGGGATGCAAATAAGCAAAAAATGTTACTAACCCAAGAAAAAAACTACTATCCACATTACACAATAGCAATCATTTATTTATCTTCGGTATAATGTTAAATACTCGCCCGCACTGATGAGTGGTTATTTGCAGTGGCGGCGATTGGACGTTAAAAGTGGGGGGGCAAGACATGATCTGAATATTTGTATATCAATGTTGGTTTTCCTGGTTGATGTTAACACTTCGTTTGACGAAAGGTTGTATAACTAATAGGATACTATATTCTTCAGTTAAAATACTGTATATCGTATATCATATTTTATTAAGTAAATTAACAAGAGAAACGCAAGTAGGTGCTAGCCCTTTGTACTCTTATACAACGAAGGTGTAAGAAGAAATTTGATTCATTGCTCATGAACATCTTAAAATTCTGTCTGGAAAATTGTATGATCTAATTATTTAATAACAAATTTGCAAAACAAGTAAATATAAAGGATAATATTAATCACAATAATGAATAATGAGCCTTGTTTTGCAAAAGTTATATTGAAACTGGGGATTAATGAACGTTTATATTTTTAATTCTACACATGTTGTTAAATATATGTTATTACTCTTAGAAAGACAGTAAATACTACAAGCATATGCTACGACATTTAAATAAATACCTTTGCAGCTTCCCAAAACATGTTCATTGCCATTAGGTGCAGTTTTCACTTTCTTGGAATACATCTAAACTCAACAATCTTAGAATTACTCCACACTCCAATTATACAAATTAATCCTAAAATCTAGAATTCTGTTGAATTCACTAAATTTAGTTGTTTATACACTCGTACACCCCTAAACACATCACTTTACTAGTATATTACACTGCAAAACAATACAAAAGATAGAAGTCGTTTCTTGTTATTCTCTTTTTAATCAATATTCCTTACTATTAGAAAGAAGAAAAGACATTTCAGGAACTGTCAATTTTTGTGCAATTAAAGAATGACTTGTGAAAAAAATTTCCTTTTTTTCTTTCTTTTTTCGAAATGATATCTCAATTAGTTTCAAAGCGGCTGACTAACATATCGAGCCCTTGTAAGAAGAAATGAAAGTACGCTGGAATTGTTGAGCTAAAATAGGTTAATTTTGGGCCATTTTCCGTGGCAATTAAAACGTAATTCGTGCAGCATTCATAACTCCACGGGAAGACAACCAATACGTACTCACGTAACGGCAAATATTATATGGCATCATTTTTTCTATGAACCAGTAATACCAATAACTTTACATTTCCAAATGATATACAATAATGGGTCACTTCAAAAAAATGAGGGGGCAACTGCCCCCCTTTGCCCCCCCTAATTGCCGCCCATGGTTATTTGCATCCCTGAGTTAGACACATTACAGCAGGGTTGCCAACTTTTCTTAAGAAAAAATCGGGACGAGAAAATCGGTGTTGGAGGCCCCACCTCCTTAGATCACTACACATATGGCGAATCATTGAACACTATATAAATAATCAGCTGAATAAGACGAACCTGAATGAATGCGACGCCTTAGTTTTTTTTTTAATTTTCTCACCCACTGCTCATCACTAGGTATAAGCAATATGCAACCAATGCAAACCAAAACAACTGCAATTCATTTAACATTAAAACACAAATTTGTTAAATTGATTCTATACATGAAACTGTTGTGTTTGTAAAAGAATTAAGTTATTCCTTTTTAAAAATGGCACAGTAAAATATTAATTAACTTCGAAAATCGATAAATCGAGACGATATGCGTCCCGACGAGTGTCTGGTCGGGACGCGGGACAAATAAGTCAGAAATCGGTACAGTCCCAACACAATCGGGACGGTTGGCAACCCTGAGTATATTTTGTCTCTAGTTACAGTATTCTAATTTGTCAGTTGTGCTGCTTAAATATGATTTCATTTGTAGATTCCCATTCACAGGATAAATTAACGATAAAGTAGGGTTTTAAGAAACAAATGTATTATTCGATAAACGACAAAATGGAGTTTAATACTCCCCTTTGTTGGTGATTCATTACCAGAGGAAAACTACCATAGCACTGTAAATGTTGGGATATTGAGCAATGTAATTAGTAGTAAATAGAAAGAAAGCACAAAGATAAAACGTATTACAATTGATAGGATTCATTGAGCTGAACATGAATAAAACGATGTAGAAGCGTGTAAATCCCCATGCGTAGTTTTTGACAAAAGCAATAAAAAGTTTCTGTATGTAAGTCTAAAACTGTGTGCTTTACGATAATCAAGCCCT
Source organism: Thermobia domestica (assembly GCF_964235325.1). Lineage (NCBI taxonomy): Eukaryota > Metazoa > Arthropoda > Insecta > Zygentoma > Lepismatidae > Thermobia > Thermobia domestica. Next base: position 255,360,002 of record NC_137463.1, on the reverse strand, counting down.
TTACGGGAAGCTGATACGCAGAAATTATAAAAAAAATGCCTGAAAGCTTTCGACATGTGGATGCCAAGAAGAATGAAAATATGTCTTTAAGTTTTAAGTCCCACTGTTATGCCGGCTAGGCTAAAGGAGACGGTCATGATGAGAAATGAATGCATGGTGGAATGAATAACCTGGGAGAAAACTTGACAACCCCGAGAAAACCTATGCATACGGTGTTTGACTACCACAAAGTACTACTTGGCGCGAGCTGGCATCGAAGCAGGGACCCCACGTGCCAAGGTGAACGCTATACCACTGAGCCTAAGCTCCCCTGTGAAGAAGAATGCAGAGAATTAGTTGGGTCGAGCGAAAACCGAATGAGAGAGTATTAGAAATGTTGAGAGAGAAAAGGAATAGTTTTAGATATTGTTTAGAAGAGGAACAGATGGTGGTTGGGACATTAGCAAGAAGGTACTATATCATAAGAAACGTGCTAGAGATTGTAATGACAGGAAAGAGAGGGAGAGGGTGAAGAAGGCTACAATTAATGGACGTTACGAAAACAGAAAATCATGCGTGTAGACGAAGAGATTAGTGAAATACCGTTGAGCATGCTGCGACAAGTGCACTGCCCATAATTGCAGAACACCTAGATGAGGTATTAAGATATAACTCATGCTGAAAAATACCCTCGTGAAACGTTCCATTTTGGCATTATCAATACAACAAAATATGTGTATGGCTAATAGCATATAGTCCATAATTCTGAATAACTCTCAAATGTTATCATTTGTGTTCTTACTGACCAAGGATAACAAACATATCAACCAACAAATCACGCCGAGGTGAACAAACTAATGTGCTTAAAGCTGATTTATTGTGAATAGTTTTCGTGAAAATCCGGAGAAGTTAATTTTTATGCCTTTAAGATGAACGTCCTTGGATTCCAATCTTATGCAATTGTAATTATTTGTTCTGCTTCAATAAGTTCTTACTATTTATATACACACTGTACGGGAAAACTAAGGATTGTTCAGTAGTAAGACTATATCTACTCTTGTAAATAAAACTAAACTAAATTAAACCTAATGGCCTATGGAACCCGAAGGTTCAATGTCACGTTCAAAAAAGCTCTACACTGACTTCTATCCTTAGCCAACTGTATCCAGTTTCTATTTGGTATTTCTATTCCTGTGAGATCCATTCTAATATTGTCATCCCATCTGCGCCTAGGTCTTCCTAATGTTCGTTTTCCGATTGAACTTACAGGTTCAGCAGTTAAGGTTTTGAAAGCGTTCGTATTTTCTTCTATTCTGGCTACATGACCTATCCAACTGAGCCTCCTAGACTTGATTACCCTAGCAATATTTGGTAAACCGTACAAATTATATAGTTCTTTGTTATGCAGTTTCCGCCATTCCCCATTCCCGTTCCTCTTATGTTCGAATATTCGTCTCAGGACTCTACTAATATAACTTTAAATATAGATAGGGAAATTAAGTGTAAAATTCTAAATGGTACAATTAATCCAGGATTTAAAAATGTTCGCAAGTGTAGAAATATGTCCTACATTTAGCGAAAAGACAAAAAAACTATTCTATTCTGTGCAACAGTAAAGGAAATATTTTGTATTTAATAAAAGTATGGAAATTATTTAACCAAATATGAAAGAAAAATATCGGCTGTGTAATCGATAAAAATTGTAACTCATCAACTGATATCCTTTTGAGAACATATGAAATAGCAGTCTTCAACCTACAATGCACTCCTACGTTTCCGAATTGAACGGTCAATAAATTTGGTAATTACTAACTATTTACGCACCACTCACAGGTTATATATTTCATTTGTTACAACGGTGGATCCCCTTTATTATTGGCTCTAGGAGAGTAATTGTTGAAGGTTTGAGAGGCGTTAATTTTAGTCCATTTGATCAAAAGCATTGACGATCTATCTCCCTTTAAAGGGGCACTACTCATAAATACTTCACTTTGTACATCCTTTTTGTTTGAAATAACACTTTTACAGACTCAAGAAAGATATATTTGTTTATATTAATGTGCTTTATGATTGAGATAACATGACATTTTTATAGAGAAATTAGGATTGAGGACTTTTTTTTAGCAAGAGTAATCGTTATAGGTGACGCTGCATACATCGGCCTGCAGTAATCAAATTCCTCCCACATCAGACATAGCACGTCCAGTGCAATGGAATTCAATGCATGCCATCACAACCACTGAGGCCTTGAGGGTTCACTGAGTAAAGAAGAAATAAAAAAGTGAATCCATTAAACTGGACAGATTGAACCACGGACTGAGAGTAAACCTGCAAACTAAATTCCTAGAATCTTTCTTACGCTATTAGAAACACAAAGATCTCTAGAAATAACACAGAAATTATAAGAAAAATATACTGGTTGTCCCACAAGTATAGGTCAAACCTTTTATCGCAAATACAATATTTAAGAAATAATTCTACGTGATAGTCAAATAGACTAACTGCTTTACGTTTTCATAATGGGCATAGAGGCATAACTTAGACTTAATTGTATTTGAATTTCTACTTTTTGTGTGTGTGGGAGGGAAGGTATTTTTAGATAGACGTTACAAGAGAAACCATTAATAACTAACTCTGTGGTCTATGGAACCCGGATGTTCAATGCTGCGTTCACAAAAGCTCTCCGCTGACTTATATTCTTAGCCAACTGAATCAAGCCCCTACTTTATATTTCTATTTCTGCTAGATCCATCTTAATACTGTCTTCCCATCTCCGCCTAGGTCTTCCTAATGGTCCTTTTCCGAATCGATTTCCAGTTTAAAATATTGAAAGCGTTATTTTGTTCATTCTGGCTACATTACCTATCCAACTGAGTCGTCATGATTTGATAACCCTAAGAATGTTAGGTAAACGGTATAAATTAATTATGCAGTTCCACGATATGACGTTTCAGTCATTCCCCATTCCCATTCCTCTTAGGTTGAAACTTTCGTCTCATGATCTTGTTCTCAGATAGGCCTACTTTCAGTCTACGTTGTTCCCTCAGAGTAAACGATCAAGTTTCGGAACCATACGGAACAAAATGCATGATTGTCGTTTTATCTATATATTAAAACTCTAGAAAAGTTTATATCTTTGTGAAGGTTTATGTTTGTGACCAATCCTTTAGACACTAAGTTTTTGGGAACCATAGGCTCAGGAAAAATGCTGTTTTCATTGACCAATTTCAAATTTCGTGTAGATTGTTTTGTTCTAGTTGAATATTTTTTTTAATATGGCCGTTTTTCTTTAGTACATTATTTAGGGGCACACTAGAAGTGTTGAAATTTTTAAAAATGTAAAGCATCATATCCTATGAATTATATATTCCAACACCACATGTTTGTATGCAGGAGTTGTATACCTTTCATGTGTTTGTTTCATGTCCAAATGATAATGAAAAACGAATGATAACCGTTTCTCCAGTCTAAAATGAATCTTGGAAAACGGTACGAGATATTGAAAAAAATAATCGAAAAAGTCTCTCGTTTATGGTACTTCTTGCCTATTTATGTCAAGACATCTTTCAATTCTTGCTCATACTCATGCTCATATGTGAATAATGCACTGTGTAGATAAAGCAGGTTCAGTTAGTATACTTTAAGTTTCCAATTCCTCGAAAGATTTCGAGACAACAAAAGATTTTGAACTGAATAATAACACCATTTTTCTGCTTTTAGTCCCCATTCTTCTTGCATCTGGTTTCGGCAAAAGGCATTACAGTGAAATCTTAGTTTGCACAGAACTTTCAACAACATATTATATGAATTTGTTATTAAATTTTTTTGTGATTCTCCCTATTTACTCACTTATACGTATCACTGATTGGCTTTAGTAAGCTCAAATTTCAGTAATTAGTTTAAATTAATTGGAATGTAGGTTTCAGATCTAAAAAGAAGCGCCCAATATGTGTTGTATCGTATATTCATTTACACTTTCTTGCCTCGAATTGATATCGTAAAACGAAAAATCTCACAGCACTAAATTAGTTGAACGATGTAACCACAGGAAAGAACTATAATGAGCATATATAGAGAAGTACAGTTGGTTACAATAATACATATAAAAGTGGGCCGCGGTGGCTCAGTAGTACAGCGTTCACCTCTGTGCATGGGATCCGGGGTTCGATCCCAGCTAGCGTCAAGTGAGCTTCATGGTGGACAAACACCATTTGCGTGGGTTTTCTGGGGGTTCTTCCGTTTCATCCCACTTTCTTCATTCCACCATTTCATTCATTCCTCATCATCACCATCTCCTTTAGCCTACATGGCATAACCATGGAACATAAACTAAAATATTTCATTTTTCAATACATATAACAATCGAAAATGAAAGTGTAGACTATAGATAATTTAAAACAATAGTTAAATAGAGCATTACGAATAAAACCTAAAAATAGAATAACGAACACTAATAAAAATAAAATTTGAAATAAAATATTAACAAAACCAATTATGTAATTACTATAAATAAATCGATAATAGAATAAAAGGTCATTCATTAAATACTGTATTAAAACTATAAATTAAAAATTGTAAATTAAGTGTAGCTGTACTTTTCTCATTAGCCTTTATTAGAAAGCAATAGTTATATACTCATTTCCTACAACAAATTAAGTTTCCGTTTGATTCCTACAGTATTCAACATCTGTTTATTTGACAGTCTTTTCTGCACAAGTCCTGCTCGAAATTTGTTCATGATTGTGCATAAAGAAGTTTTGCTTTACTTTGTAAATTATTGTGAACAGCAACGACTTGATTTTGTTTCCAAACACAATTAAACATTTAAAAAAAATGAAATGAAATCTATAATTTTTACGTTCCACGGTTATGCCGGTTAGGCTAAAGGAGACGGTGATTATGAGAAATGAATGAAATGGTGGAATGAAGAAAGTGGAAGGAAACGGGAGAACCCCGAGAAATCCACGAGTAAGGTGTTTGTGCACCACAAAGCCCACACTGCGCGATCTGGGGTCGAACCAGGGAACCCAAACACCGGAGGTGAACATTCTACCACTGAGCCACCGCACCCCCCAATATAAAAAAGAAACGCCAAAAGGGAAACTATTAAATTCAATCATTGCGAGATTTTATGTGTCGTGTTAATTTTCAAATTATTTATTTATGCCATTTTTTGCTTAATTTAACATTCTGATTAATTAGTATGTAAATTATTTGATTTAGTGTGTAAAACGAATAATAGTTATGTATTCACGAGATACAATGAATACATAGGCTAAACGTAATTGTCACAAAACGACAGTTTAAAGTCTTGAAACTTAGAAGTAGTTGCGATGATATGTTAACATTTGTAATTTCAGCAATGTTGGAAAGATTAAAATTGTTTATTGTAAAGTTAAGCCAGTTAAAAACATAATTTAAAGTACATTTGGAAACAAAATAAATGTCTTTTATAAATGTATTAAATGTGACTTGTTCATACGTATTCTTTATAAACGATAAACATGTTTATAGACTAAATTATGATTAATATAAATTCAGAACAAAGTTTTGGCATTATTGCCTTTTTTAAGCATACTTTTACCTTCTATAGAATTCTGCTGTTACTTGTTAGTAGATAGACTTCCCTACATAAATGGACTGATCATTTATAACGGATTTTAAAAAAAACTCCTAATGGTAGGCAACCCATCTTACAGATGTGTACTGAAGGTTGACTATACCTCAGGCATGGACCGTTCCTCTCTTAAGAAGAGATTGCAGACATAAAATCTTTTTTCGGATAATTTATTCCCAGTAAATTCTCCTTACGCCCTACCAGTTTCAATGTTTGTTTCAATGTTTCACACTCCGTCGTAATTACGAACAATAGCTATAAATTCCATTACAAGACCTTTCATTATCAAAAAAACAGAGAATATTTGCTAGAAATAATTGAGGGTTCCAGGGAACTAAAGTCAATTACGAAAGTTGTGAGAAAAAGGGACAAATTTTGTATTGTACGCTTCAATATGTGGAAACGTTGAAACTCTCTTTTCTACATTATAACAGTTACTTACAATATCTGGTATGAGTTTTTAAAGCTATGAAAGGACCTTGCAATAGAGATCTTAATAGAGATGAAATAAGTTCAACATTACCAAACGTGGATTTGATTCGGCTAAACTAATCAATTAATTCTTAGCATTTTGGTGAGTAGATGTTAATGCTTACTTGTATTAAACTTATGAATTTCATGGAGTTCAGCGTTCCAGCAGATTCATACAAAAATCTGTATCTTGACGGGTAATCCAACCCAGGAACCTCAAAATTATGTCTTTTAGGGGCCGAGGTGGCTCAGTTGTAAAGCGTTCACCTCTGCTGCGTGTGGTTTTTCGTTCAATTTCAGCTTGCGCCAAGTGGGCTTTGTGACGGAAAACACCAAGTGCGTGGGTTTCCTCAGGATTCTCCCGTTTCCTTCCACTTTCTCCATTTCACCACTTCATTCAGTTTTCATGATCACTGTCTCCTTTAGGCCAGACCGCATAATCGTGGGATGTAAAACTCAAATATTTAATTTTTATGTTCTTTGGGCTAATGAAGATGGATGGTTAATTCAATGAGTGGTCACACAATTGTTGCAATAAGAATATGAGAAGAAACGGGAGTACTCAAAGAAAACCCACGGCCACGAAATTGTTCACCACAAACTTACTTCACCGAGAATTGAAACAGAGACTCCACCCACCAGAGGTAAGCATTCTACAACTAAACCCCCGTGCCCTCTTGATCACGCAAATAGACTACACTATCACATCTGCCCCAACAAAGTCATTTTGATAATGGATTGTGCAGAAAGTGTTCAGTATAATATTCTGATTATATTGAGCATAAATGTTCATATTTGAGCATAATAACAATGGTGTAACCGGTAGTCTCTACCTATCATCCAGATGACTCAATTTCGACTCTTGCACTCAAAGAAAAATGCACGTGGTGTAAAAACGTAGGTTACGTGTATAAATCGTGTAGTTCTCGGACTTAACGTACATCAAACTATAACTGAAAAAATATATTTTATGCGTACTTTCTGTATAAGTGTTCCGAATAAACATGCTTTCCGTACGAACGAAAGAATTATATATAGAGGGTCAGGATCTCACATACAGATGGACGTATGTAACATATAGCTGACGTATGTACAATACGTATAGGTATGTAATATGCGGAAGACTGTTTGATGTCATACATCGTGCAACGTTATGATGTAACATCTAAGCGGGAGAAGTATGTAGCATATGGTTAACATATGCTCCGTACTGATTTCAGTAGTAAACATAAGTATTCCGCATATTTGTGCTATATATCGCTGTCTGAAGACCAGATTTTACTCAGTGTGGTGGAAACACAATTTAATTTCTGGTTTTGTCTCTCTCAAGCTGCTGCTGTGGGGCTCAACGTGCCTATGGCAAAAGATTACCTGGAAACTCTGAAAGTAGTGTGATCTTATAAAGAGACTTACGGAAGTGTAACTTACCGATTTGAATGAAACTTTGCACACTTCTAGGACATCAAAAATAATCAACACGTATATTTTTGTTTCGACAATGGTGAAGATTTAAGGGTAGAAACCATCCTTCGAACGTTAGGGCTGGTCTCTAAGCATAGACCAAAAACGATCATTTAATTTACAAGAAAACATTCAGGTTTCTTTTAAATGCAGCTGATTCAGAATCTGAAGTCAAAATTAGAAAAATCAAAATGCTGGATCCAATATAGTGATTACAATTACAAAATGTCTTCTGGTTTGAAATTCTCTGCAGTTAGCCAAAAACAATTATAGTACGCAGAAATTACCGCGAGGAGGTTGCAGACGAATTTGAAACCCTTTTCTGTACCCGGATGCTTGATTAAAGTGAGTCCCCGCACTTCTCACTATAACGTTTACAGGGACACAAACAATAGAAAGTGTAGCACAGTCAATAAATCTATGACTCATAGCTACACCATATAGCCTTTAATTTCTGAAAATGGTGTTATCACCGTTGTTATTTATTTTGCAGGAAAAGAATGGAACTTTTTACCCTATAGTCCAAAACAACCTCTTTTAATATGAAAATATCATTGTGAAAGCATCATATTCGGGAAAATTAACATCAGGTCTTCTGAGATCATGGTTTCAAGAGGTTTTTCTCCCAATGAAGTCCATTTTGTTATTAGATTTGTGGGGTGGTCACAATTCATCAACTTTTTAAAGTATTTTACGAACAAAAGAATACCTCAAAATGCACTAACTACACTAACTACTGGTAGGATTCAGCCTCTTGATGTCTTTAGGCCGTGGAAAAACTTGATACATTTTGCTGACATTGTTCTCTACAACTATAACCTAAATTTACATCTCCGTAATAATATAATTTAGATCCAAATCACTGATTCATAATCGTTTTCTTTCTCCTAGATTTGCAAAAGCTTATTAGATATGCGTGGGGAAAAACAATTATTTGGGAGATAATTGCGCTGCATTTTGCGATTTGTCACAGTTATTGCTGTAATAAGGTGAGGTTGGTGTAAACAATGTTTATGCATCCCGCACCTTTTCACGAAATATCATTACAGTGTAGCGGTTTCTCAATAAATTCATAAGTATGACAATTGAAGATATATATATGAAGTTCTGACATAGGAGAGGCGGGGGGACTCACTATACATAAGTACCCTGAATAGGGAGAGCTGAAGAGACTCACTTTAATCAAGCATTCTGTTAAAATAAAGGGGTTTCAAATCAATTGAAAAGGGGTTTCAAATCGGTCTGCAACCTTGTAATAACCCTTGCCAACTATAACTGTTCTTGGCTAACTGCACAGAATTTCAAATCAGAAAACATTTTGTAATTGGAATCACTATATTGGATCCGCCATTTTGAATTTTGTAATTTTGACGTCAGATTCTGAATCAGCTGTCCTAAAACCCCCTGGAAGTATGGTTTCATCTATACTAAACAAATGTTTCCTGTCTATCCTTGGAGACCATCCCTAACATTGAAAGGGTGGTTTCTACCCTTAAATCTTCACCATTGCCGAAACAAAAAATATGTGTCGACTATATTTCGATGTTCTACAAGTGTGTAAAGTTTCATTTAAATCGGTGAGTGACACTTTGGTAAGTCTCCTTGTTAGTCATAACCTCTTCTGCCAGTAACAATGTCCCTGAGCCGTCTAGGTGTATCATTAATTTCCTCTAGTTAAAGAGAACTAAATTTTCTATAAAGGAGAAACAACGTTATATAATAAGTCGATACATTAGGAAGAAGATAACAAGAGTGTATAAATATGAAAATTATTTTATATAATAATGAATTTTCTATAATAATTAAAGAATGTTTTACGTAAGTAGCTATTTGACCTAGGAAACCTCGTTACAGACAAATAAAAAAAGAAAAAGACAAAAAGAAAAACAAATACACATGCTTCTTTGCTACTCCCAACAAGAAATCTTTTATTATAATTTTTTTTGAGAAAACATGAAACTTTTCTATTTTGTTCCTCAGTTAAAGAAAAACATAATGACACAAGAAAATTGTTTTTTTTTTAAAGAAAGAAAGAACAAATTTAAACAACAAAGCCGAGTAATGTTAGCTTATGTAAGCTAAAATATTGTATATAACTTCCACAAGGAAAGAACAAAACGTACTACTTCTCCCCTTTGAGAGAAACTTTCAAAAGTGGTTTCTATTGTTATATTAATAACAAAAGAAGTTTGTTATCTTCAATGTTTTTTTTTCTTTTGTCTTAACAATTGTTTTGTTCAAGGCACTTTGTTGCTAATTGTAGTTTCTGAAAAGATGTGTTAAGAAGATTTTTCATTAACCAAAAACGGATTGAAGGTTCTTCTGCTTATTTTGACTTCCTAACAAAAAAAATAAACAGAGATACACACACAAACATACATATACAGCTATTTTATAGAGATGCAAGGGCTCGAAAAAGAAACCCGGCTTTTTTTAAAAACAACTCGACTTTTTCTGCTTCGTTTTTTTGCTTGGGAAATTTTGGGCTTTTTTCAAAATTCTGCGTTAAATTGATAAAGCAGATTGTGTTTCGCTTCTCTATAACACAAAAAGTCATTTAATTAGTGGTTAATGCTGATGATAATATAAAACCTCGAAAATAAACCATGAATTTCGAAAAGATATTTCAAACAATTTTACTTCAACAACCTCCTATATACAAAAGTAAGATTGTTGTCAAGAACCATGGTTGTTTTTGAAAACGAGATAAACCCGTTTTGGAGGGGAAGTTTAAACCAGGTTTTTTGATTTAGATATTTTGCTTCATGTATGTATATTACATATTGACAGAAATAAGTTTGTTTCGCCTTGGTATTATTATGCAACAACGGGGTTATGCCAGAAGAGGTCCCATAAGCTTAAAGAAGTCTGGTCAGTAAATTTCTTAAATTGAGAAACTCCCTCCCTAGCCATCGGAAAAATCCCGTCATTATTTAAATGTAAAACAATAACGGGAAAATCATGTTATTGTTTTCCATGTAACATTTAAAGTTCAATGTATCATAATCAGTACGCTAAAACTGAGGTATTAAATTACAAATTTAGTATGTAGATATCATTGAAAGTCCAATCCACGCTAATCTTGGAAGCTACGTAGGCAATCGATAAATTTTGCCAATTTCTATCAATATATTTAAGTGAACTTGGCTTTTTTTTTATATAAAACAACAGGCATTCAAGCATGCAGAAATATACAATTTGGTTTCGTTTTGTATGTTTAGGCTTAACATCCTTACGTAATACCGAGGTTATCAAGGAGAAGACATTCGCTTAAAGTGACATCCGAACGGCTACTTGGTTTACGCATGAAAGAAGGGTTGTGATTCGACCGTGAATTGAACATGGGACAACTTGATTAAAAGGTGAAAAGTAAATAAACTAATGCGGATGGTTTGATATGTGGAAACGTCACCATGAAGTTCACACGATTCGCATTTTTCGTTCTTTTTAATTTTTTTGGTTTAAACCAATTAAAAAAAGGGCTGCTGTAAACCAGCGAACCCTGCAAGTAAACACTTCTTTTTAAAAAATACACAAATAACTAGCAAAATTGTATGTAGTATTTTTACCTCAAAATATTCCATACCATTTTTTTAAACAAAATAAAATTAAAATAAAACATAAGAGAAATACTTACTTACATTTAAAGGCTGCACATCTAGAGCTTTTGGTTCTGTATATTCTTGAAATTCTACAGTTAAGTTTTATATAACAACCATCATGGTTTACCCAATCCTCAAGTTTTTTTAAATTTTAACACGAGGGATTCAATATATCATTATGGACCTCCCCCCCCAAAAAAAACTATGGAATATATTTAAGTTAAGCTAATTACAACTGCACAACAAACATGACTGAGTGGTTGGCATTTGCGCTTCTATCGGAAAGTCCGGGATTCAACCCAGTATTCGACCATTCTGACTAAGCTTTTCTTCATTCCATCTGAGAATGTAGAAATAGTGCGTGTACTGTGAGTTGGCCGACTTCGTTTCTTATTGTTTTTAAATCGTTATTATTACTAATTACCAGCAGTGACGGTTTTGCGAAGGTTAGGGGGAAGTGTTTCGGACTAAAGCCTATTCCCCAAAGTTACGGACTGTCTAAAACAAACGAAATATCTATTAATTATGCATTTACTCATAAACTTTAAGCTCCCGTCAAATAAAAATTACGAATGTTTAGAAAAACTAAACATTAGTAAAAAAAACCTCCCAAAATACTTTTCTAAATCCGCCACTGATTCTCAGTATAAAATTATCTTCAATGTTGTATCAGGAAGATTATTGCTAAACATATAAAGGAAACGAAATATTAGTTACGCCTGTACTCATAAACTTCAAGCACCTCTCAAATAAAATTAGGACCTTTTAGGAAACGAAACAATCAGAGAAACCCCTCCCAAAGTACTTTTCTAAATCCGCTACTGATTATTGGTATAAATTGGTATTCAAGGTTGTATCCGGAAAATTATTGCTAAATCATTGCACAGCTACAGTATAACAGAAATGTGGAAGTACGGTTTGACGGATATATTGAAAAACGTACGCTTTGGCGGATATATAGAAAAACGTAAGTTTAACTTTTGCGCTAGAAGATAGAGTACTAAGCTCTTAGAAACGAAACACGGATGACAAACTAAAATGATCTAGAGAAGGAAAATATGCCGATAACTGAAAGCTAAATAGCTTCTAAAATTGCCCTCAAATACTACGTTCTTCATGTCAGCTTTATTTTGTAAAACATGTGCTCAATCCATCTTGATGGTGAATTTCAGGGCGAAATATAGCATTTAGGTCATGGAATTCTTATCTAACTATGGAATATACTATAAGAAAGCTATTTAGATAGAAAAATCATGAAAAAAAGCCAAAATTTCAAAAATTCTCGTTTTTCCCAAAAAAGCCGGCTCTTTATATGTGAAAAAAACCATCGATTCAAAAAAGCCGGCTTTGTTTGCATCTCTACTATTTTGCCAATATTTTTTGGAGACAAATAGAGTCAATAGCTCTCAAGACTCAATTAGGAGAGACGTGTATGGATGCCATAGTAATTGCAGATTTCCCTGCTTTTTGACCTCATTTCGCGCAGTAGAACCAGGATCAAGATTTGCTGCTGTGCTATTGATGAAACGCACAATTTAGACACCGTAATAAATTGTGGTTGGGGCACCGTAATAAATTAATTATAACGAAACTTGAATTAATCTTCTAATATAAATGAAATAATGAGTTTGTTTGTCTGTGTGTCTGTGGGGGACCAGACGAGTCGACTGAGAGTTACCAAATTTTGGTCACGGGTACCTTAATCCAGGCTCCATACCAAGATGAGACGTTTAAAAAATTCGAACCAGGGGTGGGCGTTTACCGCGACATGTAGAAGTAGTAGAAAATGACCGATATTAGTGTTAAATCCATTGTTTTCTCCGTCGCTGAGATCAATAGTAAAACTCCGATCGCATGAACTTCCAAATTCACCCTATTCGGCTGCGTGCCGAAGGTAACCGGGGGATACCAAGACATGTAAAAAAAAATTCAAAATGGCCCATATTAGTGTTACATCCATAGTTTCCGCGGTAGCTGAGATCAATAGTGACACTTCCATTAGCGATGACTTTCAAATTCAGCTACCGTTATACGCGATCCGGGAGTCACCTCCGGGGGTGATACCGAAACACGTAAAAAATAATCCAAAATGATCGATATTAGTGCCAAATCCGATCGCTGTCGCTGATATGAATGGTGATACTCCCAAAGGCGTTGACTTTCAAATACAGACCCCATCGGCTGGGGACCAGGACCGTTTTTTTAATTTCAAACCAATACGTCTCAGGGGGTATTTATTGGGGTATGTAAAAGTAGTAGAAAGTGACTGATACTTTTTCCTTTCGTTGTTCAGTTTGTTTACATAGATATTTTATCAGCCCCATCTGAAGAATGGTTATTTCAGCTAGTGAATAATTCAGTGTACTAAGTTAGCACTAATATATTACACACATGTAGGTCTACTCACGGAAGTCCGCAAGGTGGAGCAAGGGAAAAATTGCCCACTCCCCGATTTTTCGATTAGGTTTAATTCTTCAATATAATTACATATAAGGTAGGGTGAGCGAAAATACTCAAATAGGATATTTTATTTATTTCTAATAGTTTGCAAATGTATCCCTTTGATGTATAAAGGGACAAAATAAAATTTTAGGATAATTTGCAGTGGCGGATCTAACCCGGGATCGGGGGGGCCTAGACCCTTGAGAGATTTTTGAGTGACAAAAATAACTGAAGCTATTATTCGCATATTTTTGATAGTTTATAGTAAACAAATGGTATACCTATCATAGACTGTGTTCTGGCTGACCCGCCCTTCGTTTTTACCTTCTTTATCTGCTCTTGATGGTTTGGTGACACAAAGTCGATGAGGTTTAATAAATTTTACATTTCTTGTTCAATTTCAGAATCGTTCGCTGTTTTATTTGGTGAAGAAACGAACTTTGATGGGAGAGGTATAATGGAGTAATAATTGTATCTTAGTATACAGTAGATCAGCGTTTCCCAACCGGTGTGCCGCAAATTGGCCGCTGGTGTGCCGCGAGGGGATCGAAACAAAATTATTAGTTCTATAGCAAACAAATTGCAAGACACTGGAAAAATGTATAATTGTATTTCACATTACTATGAAGCTCTACTATAAATCTATAATTTTAAGTTTCATTCACTGTTACTTTTGTGCACATTTTTAATGTTGAAAAAAGTATTTGTTATCATTGTTATGACCATTATCGCTTCTTTATGGTTGCAGACTATTTCGTAACTTGAAATTTTAAAATATCATTCAATGCTTTTGCAAAGCAAACATGTATAAAAATTACCTACATTTGTGTTTTCAAAGTAAAAGAGATTTGTTTGTTCGTTCCTTATTTAGTGATCTTCATTCTTAGTGAAAGGTTGGATACAGTTTTCGAAAAAGAAAGTGTATTTTTTAAAAAAAAAAACTGAGTCATTTTTGTTTCATTGCAATTGTTTTCTATTTTTTAAATTAGAATGAAAAATAAGTATAATGATTTACCACGGGAGAAAACCAGTGATCAAGCTTTCTTTTCTGTGAAAAAGATATCAGTAATCACAGAAAAACTTTACCACTGTATTTTATATGTACAAATAATAATAATAATAATAATAATAATAATAATAATAATAATAATAATAATAATAATAATAATAATAATAATAATAATAATAATAATAATATCTATCAGAGTGTGCCTCGAGAATTCAAGTTACACCTGTAGTGTGCCGCTAGTTGAGAAAGGTTGGGAAACGCTGTAGTAGATTTTCATTTTAAAGAATTCAATTTCTTCCACATTTTAGGTTCTTTGTGTATTTTGTTTATGTGTATTTACCATAAATTTAACCCCGCTTCTTTTCTTCCTAAAAGTTAGTTTCTTAGAAACAAACAGAAGAAAATCATTTTGCTCTTTCTATCTTAATGTAGAGTACTCAGACGTTCTGATTCAGCCGAGATAGTCTTGGATTTATATCGTGTTACTCACCAGGAATTGTTCGGAACTTTATTATGTCACGGTTTCCCTTCAGAATATAACTTAATTTCATTCGTGCAATATTTAAGAAAATCTTGCTTTTATCGATACTCAATTGAGAGGAGTAATCTACTCACTGTCATTAGCTTTGAATGAGTGTTGACCAAATATTTGACCTAATATTTAATTAATTCGAATTTTTCAGCAAGACGCTAGTCTATAACTATGAATGTACTGCAAATTTTCATAAAATGTTCGGTATTGTAATCTAGAGATATGAAAACCTTAGATACATATCAAAACATACCAGATTTGCTTACTCAAACACTATGGGTTTAAATATCAGCATTATTTTTGTGTACTATAACACTAGACCACAGTTACTATAATTAATAAAAACTATTCAAAGTGTGAAAATAATTGTATTACACGAAATACTAAATGGGCACGCACGCATCGAAGTGTGCATGTATTCTCGTATGACCTTGTATATCGATCTTTTCTTCTTCGTTCTCCCATCCGTTGCAAGAAAGTCCTGAGGAAGTTCCTGTGTGTAAGCACTGTCTCAAATGGTTCCTGAGAAATTGAGATAACGTTAGGAATTTAGCACATATAGGTAAATTTAATATTAACGGAATATAAGTAATGTTTTCGTTAATGAGACCAAGTTTCAAGATAATAACATAACTGATTTTATATACTCAACTGAATTTACAAATTTTGTTATTTGAATTCAAGATTTCAAATATATATAGAACCATTTTGGTGTCTATTCTGTTTATTTTGCCGTATAAACTGAACAATAAACGATAACCACCTTTATTTTTCATGAAAGTAATTGTAATAGGATTAGTGTAATTCATATTTCAATATCTTAAGAAGTTATTTGTGCAGATACAAGTATATTGGTTGTGATGGTTCAGTGGTACAATGCTCACCTCTGGAACGTGATGTCCCTGGTTCGATCCCAGCTGCTGCCAAAGCGAATTTTGTGATGGACAAACACTGTGTGCGCGGCTTTTCTCAGAGTTCACCCATCGCCTCCCACTTTCGCCGTACCACAATATTATCCCCCTCATAATCACTGTCTCCATTAGCCTCGATTGATAATCGTGGGATTTTAAACTCCAAGAAAGATATTAGCTCCTTCGTGGCTAAACGGTTGCGTACGTGTTTCTGGCGTGGGAGACCCGGGTTCGATTTTCGGCAGGAACTCACGTGGTTCAGATTCCCCGTTAATCAATAGGTCAACGTCTCATATAACCTCGCTGCTGAACGGGACGTTAAACTCAAAATCATCTCAATTCCAAGAAAGATATAAATATATTCAAATTTTCTGAATCTGTTTTCTAAGTAAGGCAAACAAAACGGGATTATTGAGGTAGGACAGGTGGTCGTCTTACAAACTAATAAATAGTTCATGTATTATAGGAAAATGCAGATTTAAAGAATTTGAAGCCAAGTTCAAGCTTAGAGAGGCGGCCGCGCTAACAGAATTTACTGTATGCATACGCCACGATCAAGGATTTGTTTAGGAAGTTGCCATAGAAGTCCATATGTCGTTTCACTCATTGTACGTTACAACCATATGTCGTGAATTTCATTTCATCCAGAGTAAATTTTGACTTCAAAGGAAGATGGAACAGCTTGTATCATCTTGGACTTATCATAAGGAAATACATAATGTTGGAAGAATATTCATGAACTAAATAGTAACGATATGCACTCAGTATTGCGAAGAATTAAAAGAAAAATGCATAATTATTCTCATTTTTCGTAAATGTATAATGATTCAAGCTGTGTATTTCATTCTTTGCTTAAAAAATAAACATAAACCTAGACACCATACACTTAGCGTAAGAAGTGTACAACAGTTCACATTTTCCTTTACAACTTGCTAAGCTATCGTTTTCATTCACTGTTTTAATATTTCATTCCATTTCATATACATTTATACAGGTCTTGAAACGTAACTATTAATACTATTGTGTCATCTACTATTTTATTTTATTTTATTTTATTTGTATTTGCTAGTTTCGTATATAATGTTGACATTTATGTGAATTAGACAAGGATCTTATAAAATAGAGGATCTGCCCTTACAACAAAATCTTGAAGCCATTCGTCACAGTTTCACCACCCCTACTCTGCCCATTCCGCCCAATAGGATCGCAATGTTTTGAGCCAACAATCATGGCGGAAACGAAAGTAGCCAATCAGATGATGGAGGAAACGAGAGTAGCCTATGAGACGTGTCTATGCTCGGTTGTTTTTTAGCTTCATCGATTTAATAGGATGAAGATACATATGAGCAGATCCTCTATTTTTAACATCCTTGGAATTAGGCAACAAATGACTTACAGAATTGTGTCAATGTACTTTCGTCTTCCGAACGGAACATTTGCTGTTAAATATATCATCTGATGTATCACAAAAGTGAAAGTGAGACAGTAGATCATTTAATTTGAACTTTTCAGACTTTGCTACTATTACTAGCATATAGAACTTTAAGACACGGAACACATTTTTTAGCTAGCAAAAATTATTTTATTGTTTGTGAGAAAAAACAAAAATAACAATTAGGACGTTTGAATGCTAAGTCGCCTGAGTCCAAAATTGAAATGTTCTAGAAGTGAAATTTGAGGCTCGACGTCTCATTAACAATTCATATTTATGTTATGTTGGCAACCAAAATTATAACTAAGTGCTTTATGCTGACGTAACATACTGTTTACAAAAATGTTTTTAAAGGTATTTATGTATAGAACTTTTTTTGACTTAGGCCTCTTGGCATTCAAACGGTCCAATTACGTTGCACTAAAACCTTTAAGATCACCTTGATGGCTAAGCAGTTAGCATATGCGCCTTTAGCGTAGGAAACTCAGGTTCGATACCGGGCGCTGCATCATGTGGTTCGGATTCCACGTTAAGCTGTAGGTACATCTCTCATACAGTCATGCTACTGAAGGGGACGCTAAACTAGAAATCAAATTCAAAAGCTTTAAAGAGGCCTCTTCATTACTTCGAGATTACAAAGTGTAACACGTGCCTAAAAATATCGTATTATTTCGGGATACAAAATACAAATAGAGGAATCATTTTAAGCTCGCAAATCAAGTATTTTACCTATCCAGACAAGAGGTAGAATTTGTATGATCCTTTAAATATTAACCTTAACGATCAAAAATTTGTAATGCAAAGCTATTATTTCATGTAAATAATTATGAATATTTAAGTAATAATTAAATATGACACAATATTGTTTTGTTGATTAACTGTTAGCGAATGCGTAAAGTTAACGTTAATTACATTATTAAGGTGATGATATTTGACTGCGAAGTATGATAAGTAGGGTTGTGATAAAGAATGAGTACAACAGATGAATAAAGAAAGAAAGAAATATAATAAATATGGTATTGTCTAACTACGTGAATGAAAAGGGATACACAATTCATTAGTTATAAAATCAGGATACAGAATACCATTTACTTTTATTGCTCTCAAAAATTGCTGAATCATCTCACCTACTGATCAAGGTGACCAGAACTTTTACTTTCAAAAACGGGACGCATACGAATCGGCGTCGGTGGAGGGAGGGGAATGACTTCCACATTGCATTTTGGGACTCAATTTACAGTGTTTTCAATTTACAAAATACATAAGTAAGAATGATAACACAGCGTTTCTAACTTAAGTGCAACCCAATAATACTTTTAACTACTTGAACACTCAGAATTCCAACTCAGTTTCCACTTGAACCACAGAACACTCAATTCCCATTTGAACATTCAGAAGTTCTAGGCACAGCTGAACCTTCCCAATGAATGTCGGTACGAAAGAGCGTAGAATTTGCATTGACTATTTATATTTTGAATAATTATTACGGGACACCTGGGTCATTTTTGCTTAAAAATGGGACATTTAGGCGTCCCGTTTAAGAATCAGAAAAAAACGGGACAACGGTTGAAAATAAGGGACTGTCCCGGCTAAAACGGGACGTCTGGTCACCTTGCTACTGATTGATCTTTTAATCTATTGATCTTTTAGTTTATAACACATGCAAGTATTTGTGCTAACTCGAAGGTTAATTACTGATACCCAAAGACCAGCTGCCTGGCTAGGGTTCTGTCCTATATTAGGGGTAAGGATTTAGAAATCTTCAGATCAGATTAAATTTAAGTTTATCGTTTCTTGAAGCACCGAATTATATGAGACCTAGAGCCTAACGTATTATCCGTATTACATGAACTCCTGATGAGAATCGAACCCTTGTTTCCTGCGCCAAAGGCACGCCCTCCAATCATATTGCCGCAAATGAGTTCTTTAATATATATATATAATACAAGGTATACAAATTATACAAGATATACAAGGTACAATACAAATTATTATATAATACAGGGTGTTTCAGTGAAAAAGCCGTGATTTTGAAGTGCAATAACGTATTTTATTGATGGCCATAGTAAAGGAAATTAATATTTTGTGATACGTGAAAGACTAAAGTTTAATATAACACTAAAATTTAATGTAACACATGTTCAAACTGTCCACCCTGACGATTGGACTCTACCCTGACCCTGATGCTCGTGTTATCAAAAACCTTCGCAAGGATGAAGTGACTAACTGCTCAATGTTTGTTCTTAATTCATTTAAAGATCGGGGTTGAAGCTTGAATACCTCCTGCTTGAGGTAAAACCGTAAAAATAACACAAGGCTGCATGGAAGCCACTCTAAACCTGTTCCAAAAAGCAATGGATACCGATTAGAGATCACACGATTGTGAAATTTTGTGTGAAGGAAATTAAGGACAGGTTCTGTTGTATGCGGTTTAGCTCCATCCTGCTGGAACCATTGCCGACTAAGTAGACACGTTTCACGACGAAGGCCCGGATAGAAGTAAAGCTCAAGCATTTCCAAATAATTTTCTGATGCGACATAGCCATAAAAGAAGAAAGGTCCAATTATGCCACGTTTTAATACAGCACACCAAACCAAAACCTTTCCCGAATGCAGAGTCGAGTCTACCATTTCATGCAGATTTTCTGTTGCCCAGAATCTTACATTTTGTTTGTTTACTTCACCTGACAGATAAAAGTAAGCTTGGTCTGTACACCATAACTTTTCAATAATATGGAGTACACCACAACTTTGCAAAACTCAGACGCCTACTTTTTGCAATGTCTATTAAGTTTTGAAGCATCTGCAATTCGTAGGGGAACTTTTGCAGGTCTTTCCGCCGGGATACGGACAAAATCTCGCGGCCAAAACCTCGCCGGACAAAATCTCGCCGGCGAGGTTATGGCCCGCGAGGTTTTGGCCCGGCGAGATTTTGTCCCGCGAGGTTTTGGCCGGCTAAATTTTGTCCCGCGAGGTTTTGGCCAGACGTGGTTTTGGCCCCACGAGATTTTGGCCCGCGAGGTTTTGGGTGGCGAGGTTTTGGCCAGGCGAGGTTTTGGCCCCACGAGATTTTGTCCCGCGAGGTTTTGGGTGGCGAGGTTTTGGCCAGGCGGGGATTTGGAAAGGCGAGATTTTGTCCCGCGAGGTTTTGGGCGGCGAGGTTTTGGCCAGCCGAGGTTTTGGCCCGGCGAGATTTTATCCCGCGAGTTTTTGGGTGGCGAGGTTTTGGCCACACGAGGTTTTGGCCCGGCGAGATTTTGGCCCGCAAGGTTTTGGGCGGCGAGGTTTTGGCTAGGCGAAATTTTGTCCCGCGAGGTTGTCGCCGCGAGGTTCTGGCCGCGAGGTTTTGTACCCAAACCCTTTCCACCAACATGACGTTACGGATATTACAACAGCGCATTGCGTTTTCTGCTGACAAACGCCGCAGAGATTTTTTATTCGGGCTATTCACAACAGATGCTCACACTACTGCAATGCGCTGTTGTGTAGGCACAGTTGGTCTGGATCCCTCTCTTCGAAGTCCTGTAACATGACCAGTCTTATTGAACTGATCAACATAACATCATATGGACTAGGTGGATGGTGCCCATGCACAATGATTCTCCAGTCGGAATTGTCGTTGAACACCGACAGTATAGTGATATATTACTATACTATTATTCAAATTAATTTTGTAGCCGCTAGAAAACACGTCTTTTTGGGTGAAACACCCTGTACAAGGTAAGTCAAAATGATATATCCAATTTCATAAATTTATACTGTGAAATTTAATAAACATATACTATTGTGAGACATGTGGTAAGAAAGGTTAATTGTCAAAGTTTGCTTCAAACAAATCACAAATGTTATATGTAAATACCTTACGTAACACGACACATATCAAGCCGATAGTCTATCTCCTGCTAAACCTTTTGTAGCATTTTATGGACAGTATTCGCAGGTTTCCTTAAGAAAATTTCCCTCCACTGACACAATTTTTTTCCCTTTTTCTTATTAAATTTTTCCTAGTTTGTTGAGCGTCCAATTCCTATGACAGAAGTTAGGTGATAAGATTAGTTTAGCTATAGTAAAGGAAGAGTCAATCACATTTCTTTTTGCTTCTTCTTTTACGATTTCCTTTACTATTATTTAAAAAAAAAAGGCACCTAACCAACAATGTGTACAAGTTATGCTACTTTGAACACACGCACACGCTTTATTCTATTGTATTTGTTTATTGCGGCCAATATCAGTAACGGCGGATTTTTACGCAAGCGTCCATTGCGTTCGTTATTTGCGATTTCATTTTGTAGGCAACAGAAAGTTGTGTTACACGTAGAATTTGCATGGTTAGGTTGTTAGGTTATGATTTAGATTTCTGGGATTTCGGCATCTAAGGCCATTTAGCCCGTCACGTTTTGAGGGATGACGTCCCTCGGAGAGCACACAATCCGGGGAAAGGGAAGGAAGAAAGGATTGGGGAAGGAAGGAAGAGGCCTAGGACCTGTACCAGCCCGGCATTTGCCTGGTGTGAATGAGGAAAACTCATTCAGAGTGGCTGGCCTGAAAAAGCGTTTTACACTTTTCCGACCGAGTGCCCCCACCGAAGGCGAGAGCATTAGCGACTACGCTACGCGGGGCCACGGACGCTTGTATGAAAATCCGCCTTAATTCATTTTATACTCATAGTAGTAAAAAGTAGAAACACTGAATACAAACTAAATTTTGAAAGTTAACATTTTGAAGAGCATGTCTCAAAATAACATGTGTTTATTACTTTTCACACAATACATTTCCAAATTCCGATTCATCATTTTGACTTACCCTCTATTATCATACGCCAAGAAAGCGATTTAGCTTTGCTTTTTCTATTGTATTTAAATAACTAAAAATAAGAAACGTTGTAACGCCTACTACCTTCTAAAGGAATTTAATCAAAGCTTGGATATACAGAAAGGAAGACATTGATCGTTAAGCATCTCATTTAAAGTATTCTGTGCATAGCCTTCTCTTTATTGCGCAACACGAAAAACATTCTAGTGAGCGCTGGAATGTGTCAATATCTCAATATTCTCATCATAGACGCCTTACTTCGAAAGCCGCTTCGCAGAAAATGTAAATATATCTACACACAATGTTCACAAGCAAATTTGCAAAATTTTAAAAACTGAACGTTATCATACTACAACCATATGCGCGAAATACATAGTTATCTTTATCTTTTAATTTACTCGGCGAAATAGATGGAATAGAAACCGGAAGTTGTCTTATTTCTTTTGCAACCTCAAACTCAAATGACAAGATCTGTAAATTTAGTATTAATACAAAATCAATACAATCACTACGGCAATCCAATGCTGAAACCAAAAAAAAAAATAAATAAATAAATAAATAAATAAAAAATAAAAATAAAATAAAATAAAATAAAATAAAATAAAATTAGATCTATTATTTCCAGTTATAAATAAAGAATATAGGTGTCAAGGGAACTTATTCTTTGGACGCTGTTCCTCTGCATGAAGCCAGATCAAGAAGTCGCACACAATTTACGTAGAAGAAAGGAAGATAACGTACCAAAAATGTACACAAAGTAAACGTTCATATTAACATTACTTTTGAACATAGCGTCATAACCTCTTCATAACGTCTTCATTGTTCATAACGTCTTCTCGATTCACATACATCATTTTTCTGTGAATATCACATGGATTTTATCCTTTTGCCCACAAAAAAATAACTACTTCTCTCTGCTCTTCACAAATAGATGAATACAGTAAATGGTTCATCTTTATTCGGCAGCCCACGCTTCTGTCGCTATAGGTACAGTCACGAACATTAATAAATGGAGGCTGAAGTGACATGAAGTGAATATCCAACAAATACAAATGATATTATTCCCTTCCA
The DNA here is from genome assembly GCF_964235325.1 of Thermobia domestica. Taxonomy (NCBI): domain Eukaryota; kingdom Metazoa; phylum Arthropoda; class Insecta; order Zygentoma; family Lepismatidae; genus Thermobia; species Thermobia domestica. Next base: position 255,336,663 of record NC_137463.1, on the reverse strand, counting down.
GGTATTATTATTCACCTTATGAAATCTGTCCGGGAACTTTATTGCCGCACTTTATATCTTTTAAATTTTAAGTTTGATTCCAGTACTGACATACGGTCTAGGAACAACCTATTCTCGGGAAGCTGCAACCACAACATAGAAAATATTTATTATCTCTTATCAAGGGCGGACTCATGGCGGTCCACCCCCCAAAAACCTTCCTAACTCAACACACATTTTTCTAGGGTGGCGAGGAAGCTCAGTGATAGAGTGTTCATCTCTGGTATATGGGATCCTTGGTTCGATCCGCGCTCGCGCCAATTGAGCCTTGTAGTGGACAAACACTGTGTTCATAGGCCCTCTCAGAGTTCTTGTGTTTCCTTTTACTTTCTTCATTCCACCATTTCATTCACTTCTCATCATTACAGTCTCCTTTAACCTGGCCGGCGTAACCATGGAACGCAACGCTTAAAGATTTCATCGCACATTTGTATACTTAATCAATAAAACTATGCTTGGTTTACAGGGATGTGATTGATGTGTCATGAAAATTTGATTTTACATCTCCTTTGTACTCTTTCTTTCATAAAAAATAATCTAATTTTACAATTTTTCTGAAAATATAGTTGGAAGTATTTTAAAATTACTTAACGTCTCTTCGGGTACTGAATAATACCTGTTCAATTCTACATAGATGTAGTGGCTTATGGTATTGGACCACCCTCCTAACAAACGTATATGGGTACCCTACTGTCTCTTATAATTTTTACTGTGATACTGATCGGCAGACAGACAGACACTAACAAACCAGCAACGTCATTTGAAGAATGTTTCAGTAAAGTTAGATAAATGACCTTCAAATTAAATAGAGACGTGTGAAGTAAAAGTTTGAAGAAGCAATATTGTATTGATTTTATTTCCAGCATTAAAGAAACAAATGTCTTTCTTCGAGTTTGGATGCAATAGAACTTGGCACCGTTTTAGATTTCTGTCCTTTTGTTGGACGAACAAACTACTAAATAAACCAGAACTTGGCTCCGTCTTTCACATTTTTGTGTTTTTGATAGGAATTCAATACATTTCGTAGAACCGTTTCCAATGATCAAACCTGATATTTGAATTTTATTTAGTTATATATATCTTTAAAGTTATTTCCATATAATGTCGTTAGGTAGCTATTTTCTTGAAATATTGTAATACGGACTCGACGCATCAAAACTCTAACACAAACTGAAAAAGAAAAAAGAGAAACAAGAAAAATTATGTATGTCGCAAGGAAACCAATGTACAGTCAACGACAAAAGTTCTTTCCTTTTGATGAAAGTAGTTTCGTACATAACTTCAGAATGGAAGAGACAATTTGAGTACAGTTTTCAATAAATTTAAAAGAATGTAATTTTTAGGAATGCGCACGAGACGAGTCGAGACAGGATTTTCCTGAGAAAATTCGAGTCGAGACACGGCTCTTCCAATAGAAAAAATATACACTTTATTGAGTCGAGACATCACTTTTACAGCACATTTTCGAGTCGAGACAGCCACAAATCTTGTCTCGTGCGCATCCCTAGTAATTTTCTGTAAGTTTCAGCCATACCACCGTTGTACATTCCACCTCTACCTCCGTTATTCCCAGAATAAATTTACAAAACGGAAACAACTTTTGTCGATGATTATACAAATGACAGAAAGCAAATGAAAACAATTGACTGTTTGGCTGGTTTAAATCTACAATAAAACTTTTGCTTAATAAATTTGGAATTAATGTACTTTTCCACACTGATACCGTAAGAGACGTGCACTACACATAGATTAACAAGTGATAATACTCCAAATTATTATCTGAGCTTTTGTGTTCTGTGTTTTTTAGGCAATATCCACGTTATAAAGGACGGGGCTTACTATTAAACTGGGTTCAGAACTGTGATCAGAAATTTAATTCGACGCAATTGACTAATGCACGGATTAACATACACGAACGGTCATCACAATGTAGGTAATTCCTTACATAGTATTTCACCTCCAACAGATCTGTTTGCAGAATAATGCCCACTGACTGTTTCTGTGTATGTGTTTCTATGATAATATCGATCACCTTTATCATGTGTTTTATCCATTTCAGGCTCGTTTATACTGTATATATTGTGCGACCATGTGCTCTAAATAATTTGAATCCCCCCCACTCTTGCACAAACTTATGTCTCAAGCAAGAAAACAAGCAAACATACCAGATCTTGTTAAGTAGCAGTTTCGACATCACAAGTTACAAAAGTTACAATGTAATTTTAAATTGCCTGGTTCTCTCAATTATGACTATGATGTGGTCTTGTGCCCGAAGGTAGGTGTTTGATCCGAAGATCCCCGGGCAATGTGAACCCATGGTAGTTTGCCATTGTCTTCCATGGGATGATGACGGCGTACTAAGGACAAGAACTACTGTTTAATTTGGGATTCGAACCACTTGTGTGCCCACCGTGAATCGAACCTGGGACCCCTTGATTACAAGGTAACGAGCTTAAACTCTCATCCATTGGGGAAACATTCCCTCAATACTGGCATGTAATTTATTCATGTAGATTTTAATTTACTGCCCAGAGAAAATTCATTCTATTAATTCTTAATCAACCGTTATGTCATTTTTATTTAATAATTTCACTTGAATTATGATTAAATTTCTTAAATATTACTCTTAAGTTCAAGTTCATTCTCACTCCTTCAGGGAGCGGGGTAAGAGAGGATGACTTTAAAAATAATCAGATAAGCTACCTAAGTAGCTAATTAGTAACTACTGTAATTAGAGCGAAGTAAACACATTAATATATTTTCTCACGCTTGCACGAGACTGCGGTTTGTCAGTTTTAAATATTACATTATTATGAATCTTTTTTAAAAAATCCGAAATTTTGACCCCCCCCCTAAATCCTGCCGCCCTGTGCTCGAGCACAGAATAGCACTTACCTAAATACGGGCCTGATCCATGTGATTCTTTTCCCATCTTTGTGGATGGATTCTCACATAAGGTACGTCTCTCCATGTCTTGATGTATAGTATGTGAACAGCGAAAGTGTGATTTTATTAGTACTCACGTCTCCGATTTACTGTATAAGTCAGAACAGGTAGAATACACATTTGTACGCAAACTTCTTACTTCACTTTAATTTTACCATCTTATTCTTACCAATAAGGGGACTAGACTTAGTTTCTAATTATTGCAATAAATATATCTAAAGCTTTATTAAATTCGAATATGTTTTACGGAAGGGACCATATTACATAGACAAAAGGACAGATAGGACGAGAGACACAGAAAAGTATGTTGAGTTGAATGGTGGAAGTAACTCCTGCACTGACGAAATCTTTCTACTTAATTAACAAAAAAGATGTCTCATAGTTTTCAATTTGATTTGGTGTTCAAAGGTGTTATGTTTCAGATGAATGAGGACAAGTTTAACTAAACTTTTACTTGTACCTATTGTTGGAGATAGGTCAATTTTCGTAACGAAAATTTACTAAAATATTCTAAATATCAGGCTCCACAGGCAGCCAACGCTTTTTTGAGCTGGAACAAAATATTATTAAAAATCACACACCCACGGTCCTAGATCTATCATACAAAATTTTTGCATTAAGGAGTTTTGTAAGTTTTTTATACGTTAATATAGCAATTGCAATATTTAAAAAATGATTAAACTTAGAAAAGGTTTTTTTTTTTTTTTGCTTTCAATCAACAAAATTGTCATTCTTTTGTTTAAATAATAGAGAATGTATTTCATTGAAGGTGTTGACAAACACGAAAAATCTAAACATATCCAGGAATTAGACCATTTTATATTAATTACATTTTAGTTTGATAAAGTGATCAAATTCAATTAGCTTGTGCTAACTTACGTCGAAAATCTTAGTAGTTATGCTTCTGGAGACACATACAAAATATTTGGGTGGATTAATGTTTGACCCGCGGGCCTAGAGGTAAGCACTCTTCTTGTATTCAGTTCTCAACATGTAAGAATACCAACTTAATCTCTACGTGTTTGTCTTGGGATTGATGAAATATTGTCATGTCATATTAAACAGAGTACCTCCTCCCACTTTCATCATTACACCATTTCATTCATTTCTCATCATCACCGTCTCCTTTAGCCTAGCCGGCATAAACGTGGGACATAAACCATAAAATATTTCATTTTATTTCACTTGAAGTAAATAACAGAAAAGAATAGTTCATAAAATCCATGGCCTGAACAGAATTCGAACCCGATACGCACAAGTCTTCCGACCACCCACTTAGTACTTTAGACCAGTTGTTCTCAACCAATGTGTCGTGACACACTGGTGTGTAACGCAGTCCCCTAAGCTGTGTCATGAAATTTTAAAAATCAAGAATTTAATTTAATAATAATTAGTTAAAATCAAGATAGACAGTAGTAGCCAACATCTTCCGCACTAACAATAATGCTCAATGCTATATAGAGCCATTATAAAACTAATTGGTTTCATTATATTATTATTATTATTATTATTATTATTATTATTATTATTATTATTATTATTATTATTATTATTATTATTATTTATAACAAAAATATCAAACAAATGTGTCCCGAAGTCCTGGACATACAGTAAAATGTGTCGTCTGTCCAAAAGGTTGACAACCACTGCTTTAGACTAGAGCACTCACCCATTCCACTTACGTAACATCATATTAAATATAGATAATATTAATGTATCACTAATGAAACCTACTCTGGAAAACTATGTCTTTGTCATAGGGGCAAAGTTACGCACCTGTTAACTTATTTTTCAATTAAATATATATATATATTTAAAATTCAGATGCATATTGAAAAATCAACTTAAAATTTAGAATGGATTATTAATTAAAATATACCAATTTTGAAGATATAGACTTACGTAAGTAAACTCACATGTTTCTGATTGCTTTATATAAGTTTGATTCGGATATACTTCATACATTTCTTTCCTCAAAACAAAAGAATATTTTCACACAATGGAAGTCATTCGTACTATCCAACATTCTCTAGCCCACTACGGAGTTCCCACGTGGCTAAGCGTTAGCATACGCGCGTTCGGCGTGGGAGACCTCGGTTCGATTCCCTGCAGGAGCTCATGTTGTTCTGATTCCACGTTAAGCTGTATGTCCACGTCTCATATAGCCTCGCTGCTGAAAGGAACGATAACTTGAAAATCAATTCAAATCAAAATCTCGCCTACTTACAGTGTCACGCGTACCACATGTTGAAAAACCATGTTTTTTGATGGTTCAACCATGAGACACAGCTGTAATAAATTATGCTCCCATTAAACATAAAAAATTAGAATCATTTCCTTTCCTTAGTTTGTACCCAATAACATCACCGCAACTCAAGTACTGTATTATGATAATACCTATTTGGAGAGTTAAATACCAATACATTGATTAACTTAATCAATGATTATAATTCCAGAAATAGCTTCCAGAAACATCAATCTATTGTCAATTACTGCTGGTATGCAAATTTGTATCGAAATACTATCCTCTACAGTTGGTATGCTTAATTAAACGCTTCGAAGGGACACGTGTGACAGGTGAAACATTCCGAAATGTAATTTCTGCGTTGTTTAGTGATGTTTTAAGGTCCTTATGGAATTGAAGCTCAGGTACGAAAAGAGAAAATGAAACAAATTCTTTTGCAAATTCTTTTGCAGCACGTTTGTTTTAATTACCGCTGATATCTATTTTCCTCTTTTTCTTATTTTCTTGCTTACTTTTTCATTTTCTTGCTCTCTTTTCATCTTCGTTTTCTGTGTATTTTCTCTTTCTGTCTGTTGCTATAATTTACAATATCAAAAATGTAAAAGAAAGGCATAGTAGCTTTACCGTCTTCTTCATTTCCATTTCAAGATGGGTGGGAAGTAAAAGTTAACACCTTCTCTGGAACAATGAGCATCAATTTACTTGTAGGTCTATTTGGAGATGGGCATCAGGATTTTATTTGTTTATTGCATTTTAATTTACACATACATAAGAAGGTTTTATTATGATATGTATTGTAAATGATGAAGTGAAATACAGGTAACAGAACACAAGGGCGTAAGATGTTAGTTGGAACGAGGGTGTTGCTCTGGGGCTACTCAGAGCGGGTTTAGACACTTGGAACCATGTTAATTAACGGCAAAGGGGTGCATTAATGAAGTTACCCTTTTTTCGTAATGTACACATTTCTGCTCATTACAGTACAGGGCAGCAAGCCTGTAGCAAGCCCAAAAATGTACGGGGGACGGCTTGAAGTTAGGGGGCCCGATGCAACCATATTACAGGTCATTTGCCAGCCTACCCAGGGCCAGATTTCCCAATAGGCCCGGTAGGCCCGGGCCTATGGGAGCAAGCTCCCAGGGGGCGCACGGCCGAGAGAAAAAAATATAAAATATCTAGAAATAAAAATAAATAGCCATAACTTGACATATTTTTTGAATTGATTAAAAAAATCAGGCTAATAAAGCATTCTGATTTTGAAGTTCATTGGAACAAATAATTTGTGGTAAAGTTAAACTATTTTTCAACATTATGCATCAACTTCGTTACAACATTGATCTCAAACACTGGATAACTGGCTGTATGGATATCGTTGAGCGGTACGCATCGTATTGCCACTGTGGAGTGGTGTTTAAGCAATTAACATATAGGCCTGATATAATTTTTTAAGAAAGGTTTTTAGGAAAGTAACTTTAACCAGACTAGGGGGCGGAAAAATATTGGGCCTAGGGGCGCCAAAATGCTAAATCCGGCCCTGAGCCTACCGTGAAAATTTTAGGAAGGCCAGCCAAAATTAAGGAGGGCCTAGACCCCCCTGGATACGGGTCTGCAGGGCAGGTCTAGAAAAGAAGTCCGAAAGTGATATAACTTTATTATTATTGTGACTGCGAAACCCTTTTTCATTATACGCGTATTATAAGATTCTATAATGAGCAATGATTTTATTAATATTAAACTGGCAGTCATGCATCCGTTCATGTTGCAACTTGCACTATTAACCTCACTCAGGTTCTCTGTCGGTAGAACACACGCAAACAATCCAGTCCAGTGAGTCTTCATGGCAGATACGAGCATTTTTACAATCAAAGAGGGTTTGGTGGCTTGTATGTGTGTCCATTAAAGGTGGAATCACCGTGCCTGAAATGTGTCGGTCGGCTCCGCGCCACCCTGTATATAAATGTATTAGGCTACTTATTCGCGATCCACCCTGTACAGTATTCTACACCTAGTACTTGTATTTAAAAAATAATATTGAAAAGAGAATTCTTATTGTGTTTTCTACGTTCTGTGCACCTGTTAAAGTTTACTAACCACGCCAAATCACGTCAAAATAAATAAATAAATAAATAAATAAATAAATAAATAAATAAAATCGTGCTTGTATCTACCTGAATCTTAAAGTCTTGTTGCGTTACACCATCGTTAATAAACTGTAATTAATATTTTTAAAGAATGAGTCTCAAGACTCGTTAGATCCCTAGCTAGAATAATTATAATCAATTATTACTCTACATTGCTTTTTCCTCGTTATTTCGTTTCCCTCTAAAGCAAAACAACATAAAAAAGGCTAATATTGTCGATTTGAGACATGCTTTGCTACTAGCTAATGTAAAAACAACATTTCTCATTGCATAGTTTAGGGCAAATATATATATATAATGATATTATATGGAAAATGATATGATTGAATACTGTCACGGGAGCAAATTCAGCCAGTGTTTGTTCCATTAGCTTGTCACCTTTAATAGTAACGTAACAAGAAGATATTCGAGGACAGAAAACACAGTAGTATTGGAAAAGTAATATAATTTGAATATAGCACCTCTTTCATGTCTAAATTATAGCATTGATATGAGAACGGAAGATCATCTAAGATGAAAACGTTTGGAGAAAATGGTGTTAGAATACATACTTTCAAGTCAGTGTGATATTGCTGCTTCATGTTCTAGTTTATTTGCTTAAGTACAGAAAGGAATGGAAAAATAAGTGACGCTTTTAGTTTAATGTCCTGAGATAGTCTTCTCACCTAAAGAAGACATACGAAAATTGCCAGTAAAGAACTTTTAAAAAAATCGGTGTTAATAAAAACATAAGGTTGCCACAAAGTCTCCTTACCCCAGAAAATAAGTAACATAAACCACTAAACGTACGTTATTAACTATAGGGAAAGAACTGAATGGCATGAACAACAATGCTTTCGAGAAGTGTTATTGACATAGGAAACATTAAGTGTCCAAAGGATCAGTCTATTGACAGTAATTCTCATGACAAAGCATAATACGCCGGCAGGTTTTGTGCGACATTTTCGGGAGCATTGCAGGTGTAACTTGAGTGAAAGCTTATTTCACAGCTTCTGTCAGTTCAGTAGTAGTATATTAACGGTTTTGTACAGTGATGCCCTTTATGAATCCCCATAGTGCATTACTACAGGTGGTGAGATCTGGACGCTGGCCAGGCAAGTGGTGCGGGGAGATCCGGACTATCACGACCAATCCAACGCCCAGGAAAGACTTCCATAAGATATTCGCATACGGCGAGGACATAATGGGTAGGTGCCCCATCATACTGATATCAACATGTCTCTTTGATTCCGTGATTTGTGGTTTCTCTCATAGACCCAACAACTTGCAATAACAAGTTCTTCAATACTGTAACTGGAAGAGTCAACCATCGTTCACACAATCTGAAACACTGGAAAACCTTACATTAGCATTTATAAAGGAGTAATGGGAAAACTTACATTAACAATTATCAAGGGGTAACGGGATTTTGTGGCCACCCTACATGAATCATAAGTATGAACTAATAATATGTTTACTACTACATTTTTTTTCAAACAAGCAAACAAATGCAGCAAATACAGCGTATACATGTATAGATGGAAATATTGGTTAAGTCGAGTCGAGTGTTGATTTCTGAGATGACGATTTTAGATACAACTGTAGAATGGAACTTGGCTCTGTGTTAGAGCATTCAAATTTGGTACCAGGGGATCTGAGTTCAATCCCGGGCAATGCGAGTTTATGAACAATAATATCGTATTTATGTGTTTATTGGGGGGCTCTTCCGTTTCCTTCTACATTCTAATTAATCTCATTCCTTTTATAATAATTTGCCTTCATTAAGTATCTCTTTTAATTTAAGGGCATAGCTGTGGGATGCAAAACTGTAAGATTCCATTTTTATTTTCTAATTGAGTAAATATATATATATATATATTTTTAGGAATTTTTCCTTTTTCTATGATGAACAAAATTAATATAAAGCCATTGTAGGGGGAAAATAAGAAACTAAGATTACCAGGCCGACATTTTCGGAGTTTCGTCTCTTATGAAGAAATGAGGAGTATGTGGTGATTTTAATACATGGAGATGGCAACTATACAGAGTTTCAGTAACTCCCACCTACGGCGCTAGTTCCACGTAAACATAGATGGTGACTTGTATGGAAAACTGGTCTCGCGAAAAGCGTAATTTCGCTCTGGCATCATCAACCAACCTCCCTAGAGCCCGGACCTCGCTCCAAAGGACTGTCACCTGTTCCGGCAGTTGAAAGAGAAGGAGAAGAAGAGTTACCTCTGTTGCGTGGGGTCCCTGATTCGATCCTCCGACAAGTAAGGTTGTGGCGGCCAACATCGTGTCCCTTAGTTTACTCGGGCTACTCACATTTCCTCCTACTTTCTCATTTTACCAATTCTTCCCTCATCGTTCATTTGCCTTAATCGTCCGTCTCCCTTAGCCTAAAGGGCATAATGGTGAGACATTCAACTGAAAGATTTCATTTTATTTCATTTTTCCATGCAGCACAAAATGACGCCCATCATGAAATTTATTAGAGACGTTTCTTGTGCGTTAAACTTCTGTTTTTTTTTTTTTTTTTTTTTTTTTTAATGATTGTCACTAAATAGTATGTATTTTCATTGAAGCTTGAGATTTAACCCTTTGCTAGGGATTGAAATCCATCACGAATAAATGGATAAAAGGAGGTAAGCTCAGGGGTAAAATGGATCTAGAAAGGTAGGGGAACAGATGACGTCACTCCGTTCCCCGTGCCTATCTTTGCTTATTCTAATGTTTTAGGAAGTATGAGCAGGGGTAAAAGTGGATCTGAAAAGGTAGGGGGACGCATGACGTCGCGCCCATTGTATTTTTACAGAAAGTTGGGGGACGCCACGGATATTATCTGGAAGCTGGGCGACGGCGTCTCCCCGCGTTCTCCCTCACTTTTACCTCTGAGTATGAGGGCTCCATAGATATTTTTGTGAGGCAACTGCATCCAACCGTGTTCCCTCTTACTTTTACCTCTCGGTAAAATGATTACCAAATTATATAAATATGAATACTGTGTTTTTTTTTTATTCAGTTAACTGATTTCTGGATCCAACACGATATTAGTTTATTCGCCGTACAGTCCTTTTAAACATATTTTAAAATTACTTAAAGAATTTATTTTCTAAGTTATATAAAGAAACAAGTGACCATAAAGCACCATGCCTTCAGGGAACTCCACTCCAAAAAGAAACTGATAATTCCTTTCTTGGTTATCTGTTGAGGAATTATGATAAATCATTACGTACATACCATAATTTAGTTTTAAAGTTTTCACATGTTGAAAACATGTTAGTTTGAGAAAGATAATATTTCAATGCTTAGCAATAGCAGTTCCTCATTGATCGTAACTGATTTATACTGATAAACCATAAATCTCCGGGACGGAAGCTTCATTTAGTTACCAACGAGTAATTAAACATCAGAAGCAGTCAGTTCCTGCTAATGACGTCCACCCCATTAGCGAGTACAGGTGTCAATTTAAATTAATGTTTGGATCGATATCATGCGCTAGTTAACTTTCAAGCAATGGTTGCATCACCAATTTATATCTATATATGTGCAATCTTTCGCTGGATAATCATTTATGATGCAAAAATGAGAAGATGGTGTTTGTCCCATCCTGAGGCGAGGTCTTTATATGCTACACAGTAATTTCGTTTTCATTTCATATTATTTACGTTATCAAATACTATTCGTTATAGCCAATGTTATTGAAGCAAGTAAAAGTGAACTTCTACCATCCAACTTGACTTGCAATTATGAGGCTCTCCGATTATCTCTCCAGTTTTCATAAAACGTATCTGGTTTTGGTGCAACTTGGCGTGTCTAATTTTGAGATTTAAGAAATAAGTGTATGGTTTAGTGTCAAACTTGCTAAGAATCAGGGGCTGAAAGAGAACAAAATCTTTCCAAACTTGACAGCTTGACCATATATATAATGTAATAACATTTGCAGGATAGTTTTCTTTTATTTTAAAATATATGACTTCGATGCCAATATTGTTACTGAATATTCAATAGTTAGAAGGATAAGGCCAAACTACAATTTCGAACTATTCGTCTTTTGTATATCTGCTGTGATATCAAAATGCAGAGTTTCCTCGTGGCTAAGCTGTTAGCATACGCGCCTTTGTCGTGCGAGACCAGGATTCGATTTCCAGGGAAAGTTCATTTGGTTCGGATTCCAGGTTAAGCTTTAGGTCCATGTCTCATCTAACCTCGGTGCTGAAAGGGACACTAAACTAAAAATCAAATCAAATCAAAATACATTTTCATGATAACTCCGTAAAAATAATCCTGCAGACTTTGAAGTAATTATAAGATATACCTCTAATAGAGGCCTAATAATAATAAAAAGATTAGTATTACTTGTCCGTTTGTAATCCATTATTAAATTAGGATGACCATGAATGAAACAATCCACAATTGAAAATTTTCGAATTTCTTGTCTTTAATTTTCTTCTTCTGTCTTCGCTAAATGTCTCGACGAATTTTAAGCTTGAAATGTACAAAACGGTAATTAGGTGTTGTACTATACGCTTGTCAAACATGGATACCTATGTTTTAAGAGACGAACGTAGACTGAAAGTATTTGAAAATAAAATCCTAAGGCGAATATTCGGATTCAAGGCGGATCGGAATGGAGAATGGTGTAAACTTTCTAACGAGAAATTGCATAATTTATACGGTTTACCTATCATTTTTAGGGTCATCAAGTCTAGGAGGCTCAGGTGGGCAGGTCATGTAGCCTGGATTGAAGAAAGTAGGAACGCTTTCAAAGTATTAACTGGAAGATCAATCGGAAAACGTCCGTTAGGAAGACCTAGGACAATATTAAGATGGATCTCACAGAAGTAGAAATACAAAGTAGAAACTGGATCCAGTTGGCTAAGGATAGAAGTCAATGGAGAGGTTTTGTGAACGCGACATTGAACCTCCAAGCTCTATATAGGCCATAGCGGTAGTTAGTTTATTATTTTACTGTCGCAAAATCAAACATCTTATTCAGAAATAGCTAATGTCTCAGTGCGTCATACAAATTTCTAATAGTAAACATACACACTAATAGATGTCACTAGCATCCACAACAAATGCCGAATTAAAACCATTGTATATAACTTAAAAACTGTATTGTTAAGTTTAATTGTTTTAAACTAGCATATAACAAGAAAGGGGGCATAGTGGTTTAGTGGTAGAGCACATACTTCTATTGTGTGGGGTCTCTAATTCGACCTCGGATCAAGTAAATTTGTGTTGGGTTACATCTTGCCCATGAGTTTCTTTGGGGTAGCCTCTTTCCTCCCACAGTCTAATTCCACGAATTATTCCGTCATCAATAACTAGCCTAAAGGGTATAATTGTGTAACGTTACACTGAAACATTTCATTTCATTAAAAACAATGATGGTCTTATTAAAACAACTCAATTTCGGCACAAGTTTATGGTCCCAACAAAAGTACCACTTTACCGTGCTATTTCAGCACCAAGGTTGGGGTGTTGCGCTTAGCACAGTCCTGATTTTATTAGCGATTCGGCACATATACGATGCTGACCGTTGTGAAAATAACATCGCGGTGGTGGTGTAAAATTAGATAAATGAATGAAGCAACAAGGAAATAGGAACAGCTGATCATTCTATATGCAGACCATGTGTTGGAAGTAATATCCTAACTAGTGCGGTGAACACAAGGGTTTGGGATACCAATATTAAATGACGATTTTACTTGTCAGTGCTCCTTGGAACCTTTTATTTCCTAAGAACAATGAATTAGCTGAGATATCATAGCCGACTAAAAATCCTGTACATCAGAAAGATACAAATACATTGTAAGTTTGAGCTTCTACATTATTTTCCAAGGGTATCAAATATCTAGTAACAGACATCGAGAATTTAATAGATTTTTAAGGAACTTAAAAAGTTCGCTACTGAATTCTCTATGTTAAGTGTGCGTGTGTGTTCTATGTGTCCGTTATTTTGGAATTTTCAATTTTGAGCCCTCAATTCGAAAAAAGCATCAAAAACTATCTGAGAAACTTATGAAAGTTTTCGCGCCATTCTTTACCGTTTCTGAGATATTCACCAAAAATGTTCAAATTTCGGGATGTTTAAGGAACCATATCTTGGGAACCGTTCGCCATAGAGAATTGATATTTTGAGAATTTTTCAATTTTAAGCCTTCCACTTGATCACTATAATGAATAATTACATATTCTTTAAACAGCCGTGCTATTTGTTGATTATAAAATTCACTACCTAAATCTCTTTGTATGTTAAACCCGCGCGATTTATTTATTTTTTTTTTTCAATTTTTTGTTATTGCTCTTACAATTTCAGGAACTTTCTTTGTTTTTAACGGGACGTAATATGCATATCATAGGTAATTATTATTATATTTTGCATATCTGTTAAGTCAATTTGTAATGTTTGCTTGTGTTCGTAAAACAACATATCGTAGAACGTTTTAACAGAACTCTTAAACAAAACGTGTGGAAAAAATTACGTGTGTATTCGAGGAAATTATAAATGGATAGATATATTACAAGAATTGTTTAATGAGTATAATAATAAAGTACATAAAACAATTGAGGAGTTTTATGTAATAAGGCCCATAGCGGGAAACCATGTTTTGAGAAAATTGGATATAAACATTTCAAACATAAATATATGTTTTATTTAACGTTTGTAATACATGTGCGCAATACAAGATAAACATAGATTTATTTTTCTTCTTCCACAAAATACAAAGAAACTAACAGTTCGTTTCACTATAAACAAATATGAATGTTTCAAAAAAGGCTTTTATATTCCCTTTTTAGGGAGAACGACTTTTTAGGATTCTCGTGTACATGTATCACAGCAGTCGTATTATAAAACTTTGTGAAAATGAATAGAAACGTAATTACAAAGTAAGGAACACAGACAAAGTAAACATAACAACGTGTGTGTAACAACAATACATTTAAAAAGTCCGTGTATTATGTAGAAACTGGACATGTAACAATCCTGGACACCGGAAACAAGTCTATGCATTGTGTACAGGTGGTAAATTCTACTCGTGAAGATTATCCTCTGCATCCCTGATGCCTGGCTTAACGAACACTACCTTGTGCCAAATAACAGCATATGGATCTAGAAAACAGACAAAATCCATACGTCTAGTTCTTTATCTGGATTCAACTGCGCTTGTTGACTTCCAAGTATAGTATCTACAAGATTTACGACACGGTCTGATCAAGTAAAGTATATAATCGGCATGCATACAGCAGTATATGCATCAGCAGCTAGGATACCACCTGACAGTTTGAAACAAATTCCTACACAGGAACTGAATCTTGAAAGCATGTCAAGTTGCTGATTGTTTACTCTTCATTATAGTTGTGAATCCATCCTTCCACTATTTGATAGCAGGTGCTCCGTGTTTTACCATAAAAGGACGGGGATGTTTTCGAATTTCTTTCAGTACTTCTACGCCATTGTCAAGTGTAAGTATGTTTTCAATCTTGGCCATTTCCAGGCGGCACAAACCAACATTAATGTCACACTAATTGCAAGAATGATCTCTGACAAGAAATATGTATTTCACTCTAACAGCAAATTTCATTGTAATCCAGGAGCAAAATGTTACTATGATCATATTTAACTGTCTCTTCTGTTTCTTGGAATTATATCAAATTATATCTGCTAGCACATTGCGACATGTTTAACGCTGTTCAAACAACTACCTCACCAACATTACTGCAGCAGATACTCGCTTTCGTCTCACGACGATCTCAATTTCTTCACTGTAGCAACATCAAGACTTACGATATCGGAAAGAAATTTTGCAGGTTTATAGAATGAATACCAAAGAATTTAAAAATGCTATCTCCCTAAAAGGGACGTATGCCGGTTTGGGCCCCTATTACATAGAACTATATAAAGCCTGTAGAAGTTAATAAGAAAATTTAATTCTTTTCAACTTCGTTCTGACATTGCTCTGAAGCATTCTCAACTGGTTATTTCATTTGTTACATATGAAATTTGTAACAAATGACAAATGTGTTTACTATAATAGTTTACGAAATACCTTTGTGAATTTCTAACTTTTTTGATAACATTAGAAGTACTGCCATCTGTTGTACCTATATTCATTATGTTCCTCTTCGTCATCGTCTATATTTTGTTCCTCATAACCACTCAACAATAATGCATGCCATACTTTGCTATCCCTCATAAGAGTCATGCCCAAAGATTTTTTTTAATGAAAGTTGTTGTTTGGCAACTGTATAAAAACAATAGACCCTACTAATTGTGTTACTAAAATGACTCTCCATCATGTCAGATGGTTGATGTGACAACTGTCATTTTGATAATTGCCTTCAAAGTACGATGAACTTGGAAGGAGAGCCAAATTTGTGTCAAAATTTAACATAATTCGGAAACAGAAATATTGCGCTGAACTATCAGCAGGGGCGTCTTTAGGATTTTAATTTTGGGTAAGCCCACTCCCCCGCTTATGGGTACATATACACATTTGATTGACTAATGACCGTAGGAAATTACTTTTACAGTAGTGGCTGATGCTATTTGTTAAGTAATTATCTATAATTAATATAAATTGTAGAAAATATATTTACTCCTTATTGTATCTTTTAGCGTTTATATATTTTTAAAATTTTTGTTTAGGCCTATGCCTACCCGGCTTACCCGCTAAAGCCGCCACTATCAGTCCTTTTTCACTATGTAAAACAGCCACCACCATATTTATAGTTTAACATTAATATTTATGTAACAACATGTTGTTCGGGCAGCAAACTCTATACCATAAATAAATACCTTACGTAATGTGGAATAAGTATCAGCACTAATCACTAGTCAGTAGGAAATGGCTCTGTACCACTTGATTATCACAACCAACACTTTTTCGTTAATTATTGTCAAAGTCATTCAATTGAATTCGTTTTTCTAATATTTTTTTGTTTCCATCTACTCAAATGCATTTCTGTATTCTTACATTTGTTTCTTTAATTTTTCCTTCCTTCTGAGCCATCTGTTACCGAAATGTTGATAACAAGGGGGAAAAATAAAATGAGGTAATATGTGGCACATGTTACTTTACAGAGGAACTTTATGCCTAAAACAAAACCAGAAGCTGGCCGTAGCACTAAGAAGATTTATAGTTTAAGTCTTAACAGTAAATTCGATCGTTTCCTGGAACAGACGTACAACACATAAAATTTTCTTTTTTTTATTTATTCTTTCTTTCCGTTTTCTTCCCTTCCATTTTAACTCTTCTATTCTTTGGTTTTATTATCAACAACACATTTGTTACTAATTTATCTCCCGCTTGGAGCAAGTTACAAAGAGATGTCGCTGCTAAATGATGAAGTTTGGTTTACATTGTTTCTTTGAAATTGACTATGTATTCTAAATAAGGTGGTCCTTTTAAATACATTTTAAATATTCTGCTAACGAATTATTCATTGAAAATTCATGTTGTAGATAATATAACTCTTGGATTTTGTCATTAGACATCAACAACTGTGTACATGTGTTACGAAATCTTTCTTCTTGTTTGTTAAGTTCGCTTAAAATGAAGATGATCTTAAAATTAAATAACTGGAGAACATCATTTGCAGATGATTTTGTATGATGCAATTTTGCTCTATGATTGCAAGTACTCTTTCGCAGGCCCGCAACCAGAGGCGGGGCACTGTTGCCACACTTGGTACAATTGTACCAAATTCAGTCCTTTTTGTCATTCGTCGGCCCGTTGGTACCACGCTGGCATTTTCAGCCCCTTTTGTGAAAAAGTTGATACAATTCTACCCAATTCAGCACCATTTAACAAATACATGTCACATTTTCAAAAGTGTCAGTAAGACTTTCCCTACATCTCTTTCTTTTGATGTCTTTCAGGGAAGGTTCTAGTACCCTGGACCGGTTTTACATTTTTTTTTTTTTTACAAATATCAATTAACTTACCTTATATTCTTCTTACAGTCTATTATTCTGCTTCGATCGTGAAATGAGCAAGAACAAGGTGCAATAATTTTTATTTTAATATTTTATCATAACGTACTGTTTACACACGAACTCGGAGATGATTGATTTGTTCCTTGTTTTATATATTTTTTCATATATAGGCCTAGCCATAATACTCTTTTGGTTTATTGGTCACTTTGAAATAGAGGCGCGTTTGGTTTCCTTACAACACGTACCGAAGATTAGAACTATTTTCCCTTTAAAATTTGCGATCTCTGTTATACTTCCTATATGCGAGAAAAGTTTCGTCTACTTCCAAGGTTTTTCGGGTTTCTTCTATTTGGATGTTTTAAAAAGTAATTTTTAAAAAGAGTACTTTCTTGATTTAGGCTCTTGAAAGCAGGGGATGGGAGTGTTCTAGAACTTCACCTCTTTTAGTTTCGTGTTATAGAGCCATGTATTACACTGGTATAAAATAATGAATTCAGCCCTTTTTGTTTCTATTTGGTACTATTTTTCAGCCCACTTCAGAGATAGGAGTGTGGCAACATTGAGGAGGGGCTAGGGTGGGCCTGGCCCATCCTAAAGTTTTTGCAGCCCCTCAGACCTCAATAGAAAAGCACAATTTAAATATTTGTAAGAGAATTTTTAATGACTTGCTTCCCTCTAACGTCTTCATGCCCCCCAAACCACTGTGGCTGGTTTCGGGCCTGCTCTTTAGAGAATACGTTGTTGTCTCTCCTAAAACTTAATTTGATATCTTTTAATAAATAGCAAGAATAAACATATTTATACAGATATAGCTGGACTTCATGTAGTGCAAACCTATCATCTGATTAAAATACATATTGCTGCCCGTGGGTATACACGTGCTATGAAACCTTTAATTTTAGTTATCACTTATTTTTGATGTAGTTGTTAAATCTGTGATAATTAACTATGTCTCTTATGATTGGGAAATATGTTAGATTTCGACATTTGTTTGGAGTTCGGCATGGGCGCCGAAACCTGGGGCTCATATCCGTTCAGCCCACCAATATTATAGTTCAAGGGACTGAGTTCACACTGTACTTTAGCAATGTTTCTGATTTTTAATTGTACACAACATTTTTCCAGGCTAAATTTTATAAAATGATTAGTGTCAATAAAATTTTGGAAATATATTTGAAGAAATTAGCGAAAGCTCATGCGATAATAATCGTTTACAGTATCTCAGTGTAGTAGAGTAAGAAAGGATTTGAATATCAAATCGGAGCTAATGAAGAAATAAATTTTGGTTTCCTTCTTATTGTGTTACACCTACAAAGTATGCTATAGGCCTACATAATTATAATTAGAAAGTGTTGTGCACGATTCTGTCTACCCATTATGTCTTTCTGACAAATATCAGAGCAAGAAAACGGTAGTAGTTAGCAACAAATATTCTCTTTTTAAATGGATTCTTTTTCAATACTTAAATTTTCACTCTATTGAAACTAGAAGTACTAGAAATTGACACTTTCCTGTTTTAATATTTAATCCCTTATGGAGCAAAAATGAGAATTGTTGTCGAATTTGTATAAGATATCTTACTGTCTCTATTCCTGTATTAACACCGAAGATTACAGATTTTTCAATATTGTGTCCTCCGAACGGTAAGAAATATCTAGATTGCTTTCATGTGCGTTCAACATCCCAAAAGATGTTTCTAGTTACATGTATTGACAGTGGAGTGGTATACACAATCACATCTGATTTCAATATCCCATACTCATCAAATAAAATCAGATCTATATGTATGTATGTGTGTTGATATCTATGTTCGCGATAATATGCTGTACGTTACGTACGCTTAGCAGAATTTCGATACTTTTTGCATATATCTACACGCAAAAAAAAGAAAGGTTACTAGTAAACAAGAAAAAGGTGGACAGTAACCAAGTTAGTTTGTCAATATATAGACAACAGAGTCGTGTGTCCCAGCAGCCAAGCCAAAAAGGTTAACGAGAGAAGGTGATAGTAACCTTGCGTTACAGGTTAACATTGCTAGGTTACAACGTAATCGTTGAGCCCTAGTTCAAATAAGTGAGTTGCACACGTATTAAATTAGCACAAAAACTGCAAATGTTGCTTTGTTCGTATGTATTTATTGTATAGTTAAATCTAGGCTGCTTACAGCCATCTTACTACCATATGTTATATCGTTGCTATCTTTACAGAATCAACATTCTAAAGATACAAAACATTTTTATAATTATCACTTCTTAAAATAAAATATAACTTCTTCTTCTAACCTATATAAAATAATTAAATAGTTGGTTAGTTTATAACACCTTTGATTAAAATATCTAAATGGTGCAGGTAAAGAATAATACATGCATGCCGAATAATACATGCTGTCGTTCTATCTTTGATGGCTCCCGACAGGACTTCTTGAAGTGATTTAGCACTTCTAGAAAGAATTCTGGACCGTATGACAACTTTACAAAGATAAGTATACATTAATTATTGGATAGCCCTCGTACCGGTATATACAAAATTCACAATACATATAAATATATATCTTTATATTCCATTTTATTTATTCTTTATATCAATTATATTCTTTTATAGTTAATTATACTTCAAATTCTTTATAATATCGTAGAGGAGGGTCTATTCCAAAAATTATGAACAATTAAAAATTTGTTTTTGGTCCAAGCATAGTTTTTTTTTAAAAAAAAAAAAAGAAACATGGTCGAGGCTCTCTGAATATTTAAACTCATTATAAATAAGGATGTTACAAAATATATTTCCTGCATTTGATAATTAGGTGTCTCATATATTCATTACATAGGTAAAATACGACATAGATAATATAGAATTCAGAAGAAGAAAAATAAAATGAAATTATGATAGGAAAAATCAACACAATTGATGTTAATTAAATTATAAGATAACGTGGTTTAACATTGAATCACAACTGATTGAAATGAAATATTGGTTAACACACAAATATTAAATTAACATAAAAGAATAACATAAATATTAACAAAATTCTAAGTACAATCTAGAATATCAAATCGATATCTTCTATCATAATAGGTCGAGTGCCAAGAATAAAATTCCTTTGTTATGTGTTTGTTAGAAACTAGTGTTACTAGAAACATGTCACATAACATTTTATTCATTTAAATCTCAGAATATGCATAAACCTCCGTAAATAAACTTTCCTTCACATTTCTCTATTAATTTATGTAGAATCCATATTTTAATAACTGTTTTCCTATTCCTTCGGATGTATTCATAATTCTTAAAACTTTTCGTTCTTAAAATTGCAAATGGCGACCTTGCTGTTTGTACTTCTAGTAATGCAGTGTTACCAGTAAACAAGTTTCGGAGGGTTAAATTTGCCTTGTGTGAAAATCGGTTGATAACATCACAGTGTTTTAAATTAAATTAACCTTCTTGAATTGGTTACCTTCTTCTAACCTATTTTATAGGTTAATAGCAACCAAACACTGGATTGTTTCTATACATTTTCTAGTAACCTTTCTTGATTGATTACCGGCGACCTCGTAAAATTAACCTTTTTTGTCTCAGAAGGGTTGTTACAAATTATTAACTGGTTCTAGCAGCTAAATTGTCCATTAACCCCCACTAGGTTACCACTTATTTTTCTTAGTGTACTGGTTTCAACTGGGAATTGCCAAATTACATTAGGTCAAACACGCTGCAACAAACATACCTTGTGATTTGGGGCACTAACACCATCTTATGCACAAAAGGCTCACTACCTTTTAGAGTTGGTGATAGTTGGTGATGTGGTTTTCACAAATATAATGAACAATAAGGTTTTTACCTATAGCAAAAGTAACTCAATAATTTTGATAATAATTATGCATTTGTACAAGTATGTTTCGTAAGAACACACATTTTATAGATATCTACCTTTAGTTTAGGTATATTATTAAGATATTAAGTTAACAAAACAGCAGAAATTAAATTTAAAACATTAAAACAAGTTATAAATGACTTGAAGAACATAAATGAAAAATTTTAAGGAAAAATAACCAACTTGAAAAACACACTAAAGAGCAGAAAGTAATAAAAGAGCTAAGGAACACAAATTAATGATAACAAAGCACTTGTAAGCACAAAATAACTTTAAACACAAACTAAATACAACTTTCTTACAAGGCTGTCTATAATGTTTGTGTTATTATAAATTAATTAGAAATGTTACAGTTTCGGAAGTATATCACTTCCTTCTTCAGACTACTATTGCAACTCTTTAATTTTAAAATAAAATATTTAAAATAATAAAATAAAAAATAAAAAATAAAATAAAATAGTTTTAAAATATTACCTATTTATATATAATTTAATAATTATTGTACGTAGGGGTCTAGGTATTGAAATCAATTTTCACCTCAAAAACCATCTTAAAAGAAAATAAACATTGTATCATGCCAACATAATAAAAAAAATGGTAACATGATTTAAAATATACAATTATCATAAACTGATTGTTTAAAATGAACTTTAACATTTTGCACTTATGCGTTGTAATCTAATCTAACAGAGAACAAAGTTTATTTTACATACATAATTCTAAATTATATGCAATAGTATCATATATACTTCTATCTTTATATTTGGACATGTTTGTATTATAACTGAAGAAAATTTGTCACGTGATATTAAAAATACTGCTAGGATCATCCATACCTCACAAAAGCAGATATAAGATTAATGCAAGATATATATATGAGTGAGAGAGAGAGAGACAAAGTAAGAACCTCGAAAATAAGACCCTAAATTTAAGATGCTATATACTGGTTAATTATAGCATAAACAAACACTGTTGTTACTTTAATATATTCTGTGGAATGTCTAGCTTAAGGTACAAACTATTGGAGTACACAGAAATGTAACAATAAAAAATTATATTGAAAAGTGTGACCAAAAGTTGCTACACTGCCATTTTTTATGAGGGGTACCTAATACGAGACCCCGGCTTTTTGTGTAATCTTAAAAGAGTTATTTTATTAATTCACCATTCAATATTGTATTTAAGCCAAATTTTGTGACGGCACAAACTTACAAACGTTAAATTTTCAATGTACCTAATTTACTTCAATTTTAGAATATATGGGCTTTAAACATGGGAATCTATAGGTTTACAATGTAGAATACCCTTATTTACAAGCTACAGAAAATATTAAAAATGTCACCGAGTTAAAAACGAGGACAAGAATAATCACAAAATTTATTCAGTTACTGGAAATATATAAAACAAGAATTTCTTTTTAAAAAATACGTAATATGCTAAATGTGAGCTAGTGCAGACAGCATAAAAATTCTGTACTTCATGATAAAGTATTGGCTAATTTATATTAATCATATGTTACCAAAAGTATGGTTATAGATTATAATATTAGTGTTAGTTTCATATACAGGAAAGAGTAAAGATTATACTCATATTTGTCTGAGATTTCACGCTGTTGACACACAAAGAAGGAATCGTCTGGATGAGGAGCACAGTCTCGTTAATCTGCTGAAAATATGTTACACATTGAACCCAATCAACGGAATTGTTTTTGCCTTAAAACCAACTTCAGCAGACAGCACAATTTTCTTATTGATTTTTTTCATTTTTGTTACTATGTTTTGCAACATTTTTAGTATCTGTTCATTCTTTTATGTGTCACTACCTTTTTATTTTTCTATTTTACTATTTTTCTGTGCAGATGTTAAAAGTTTGGAACTATTGTCCTTCGCTTTACATATGTTCTTGAGTGAACCCATTAGCGTCTAATATAATTAACTTTTCTTCTAGTGCATGTATGTCTTCTTCAGCAAATGTTGTATGCTCACCAAAATGTTTCTTCCAGTTAACTTTGAATAACTTGTCACGTAACGTATCCGAGGGATTCAAATCTTTTGAATCAGTAGCAAGTAGCATTGCATTCTTTACAGCCTCTATGGCTACTGACGTTTTGTTGAAATTCCAGGGGCATCTCATGCAATGGAAAAAGGATGCAGACATTCTATTATCTATATGTTAATACTAATGTAGTATTTTTGATATATATTATTAAAAATAACAACGAAAGGGACAAAAAGTACCTGTCGAAAGTGCCCCATATGTGAGTGTCGGAAGTACCCCGAATGCATATGTTGCACTTAACTATATTTTATGCAAGTTAGAAACCCTGCACGCTGATGAGCCTATTACCTGTGACTGCACAACTTTCAAATGTATACTGTCCACCGTAAGTACTGAACAATACAACTTTTACTTTCGAACAAGAACTTAACAAAACAGGCTCAAATTTTATAATGACCCTTACCTTCGGACATGTCTCTCACACCTTACCTTATAAACTTCGACTTTCTGGTCAAATTATTCTACTTATTTTTAAACTTTTACAAATATACATTTCAGACACTCCTACAGTTTCATTTAGTACTGATTATGCCATCTTCACTTCCAGGTAGAATTAACAGTGTTGTAAGCTTAGAAGTGTCGGTATTCCCCAACTGTCAGTCTTCCCCTGAATGTCTATACATTAAATACATCCTTTGAAAGTGTCATTGTGATAGACAGGACCAAAGGAATGAGCAAGGTAGTGGAAACAACATTGGTCAAAGTCATTTTTTCTTCTTATAGTTATCAGTCATATACTACTACTACACCAACCACTTCTACATCCTGACCTACTTCACGCAGAGAGCTAAATAAGGTCTTAAATTAACCTATACCATTATAGGTAATCTTTATCTTAGACTCTGGTTGATAGGATAAGTGGTTAGGTAGCTGTTCTTTAAAACATAGCTCTCCATTCTGACTTCTCTTGTTACTTCATATACGTATCCTGTTTGCTATGCAACCGATACACGTAGAGAGCCAGTGTGAGTTGCCTATACGCAATGATGTTTCATAACTTTCTTATGAACTTTGAACTTTAAATCTTAATAGTGCAAAGACTAATAGTATTGAAATATATAATATATATATGTGTGTGTATGAGAGAGAGAGAGAGAGACAAAGGATGGAGCGTATACCCACCTAAAAAATTAGCATTACATCACTGCTAGGAACTCTAAAGAATAGTGAAATGCTACTCATGAGGTGTCCAAAATCACTAAGAATATTTGTCGCAGCTGGTCTGACCAAATGTCGTTTGAACCTAACAATTAAAACTAATAAACGTACAAAAAGTATTGCAATTCTTATTAACAAACATTAAGTATTGCAACGTGAACATTAGCGAACTTTCTACAAACCTGTGCTACATTTTACAATTTTATTTCCATTAAGGTGCAAATGTTGTGTAGTTTATGGACAAATGTAAAAAAATTGTGCTTTTTATGGGCAAGATACGTAATTAAATGCAACAATCAAAATATGGTTCATTCGCTTTCGTTTTGGAAGTTTTGATGTCCAACATGCTCCTCCTAGTATGCAAATAATCACAGACAAAGTGGATGATAATCTGGTAAAAGTTGAACAACGCCGGTATGTAAATACTCACGGCATCGCCAATGATCTAAACGTCTGCCTCCAAAGGGCGTTAAGCCATTTGGAGAAAGTTGACTATAATGATTTTCTTAATTGCTTAGTTATGTGTAACGCATCTTAATTTGTTGATGATCTGGTTGCTGTGTGTCAAGCCAGACATATTAATGCTTCAGAAAATTAGCACCGAAATAATTTTATATTAGGCATTGATTTCTGATCTTCGCACTTGAAAAATCGTTTTATAAATACAGTAGAGCGTCGATTATCCGAACGTCGGTCAACCGAACGACCGCTTAACCGAACTGTGTACTCGCTCGCACCTGTTACTCTCCCACCCTACCGTCCATCATCCCCCTCACTCCCAAACCAAGTTTCCCACAGTAGTCGCCGCACTGAGCCACCGCTGGCGGAACATTGCTTTCATGGGGCCTTCATAAGGCGCTGCTGACTGGCCAAGCCGCAAGTCGATGTGTTTCAACAATCAGCACACTTCTGTCGGTTTGGCACTGGCTGTAGAAGTAGCGGCAGTATCAAAGCTGTTCACAGCAACAGCTGCGCCAGTTTAGAGTTGAGGCGTGCCACTCCGCGCATGGCAAATAAACATGTACAGTTCGATTATCCGAACAAACCAGTTTTCCGAACACCCATGTCCCCCAATTACTTCGGATAATCGACGCTCTACTCTGATAGTAATAAATTATTTCGTACTTTGAAGCCCGTTATTATTATTATTATTATTATTATTATTATTATTATTATTATTATTATTATTATTATTATTATCTTCTTTTCAGTGATTTTACTATCTTTTGCCTTTTAGAGTTGTTTTTCAAGTTGGTTCACATATTTTTAAAATAAAGTTTTCATTGACCATATGGAATCAGTATTCCAAGAATAAGTACCATCTGCATCCCTTCCCTGGTGTGAAAATCTGAACTGATTTTTCAGTATTGGATCTCTGTTGTTTACGAGTCTACGTATGTGAAATGATTTATTGATCACATCCGGTTTCAACATTAGATCTCTGTTATTTACAAGTCCACATATCTGAAATGATTTATAGATCACTTCTGCTTTCAGCGTTGGATCTCTGTTGTATATGAGTCTACGTATCTGAACTGATTTATAGATAACTTGCAGATTCAGTATTAGATCTCTGTTGTTTACGAGTATATGCATTTGAAGTGCTTTATAGATCACTTCCGGTTTCAGGATTTTACCTCTATAGTTTCTAAGTCTTCGTACCTGAAATTATTAAAAGATCACTTCCGGTTTCAGAATTGGATCTCTATTGTTTGTGAGTCTTCGTGCCTAAAATTATTGATAGATCACTTCCGGTTTCAGGATTGGAAATGATTTATAGATCACTTCCGGTTTCACCATTGAATCTCCGTTTTTTCGAGTCTACCTACTTGAAGTGATTGACGAGCTTCTTCGTGGCTAAGCGGTTAGCGTACGCGCTTTTAGCATGGGAGGCCCGGGTTCGAATATAGGCGAGAGCTCGTGTGGTTAGGATTCCACGCTAATCAGTAGGTCCACGTCTCATATAGCCTCGCTGCTGAACGGGACATTAAGCTCAAAATCAACTCAACTCATTGAAGATCACTTCTAATTTCAGCTTTGGTTTTCTGTTGTTTATGAGTCTCCGTATCGTAAATGATTTATAGATAACTTCCGATTTGAGCACTGGGTCTCTCTTGTTCACGAGTCTACGTACATAAAGTAACTTATTGACAACTTCTAATTTGAGTATTAGCTCACTTTTGCTTTCAGCATTGTATCAGTCCACCGTAATTTCATTATGTGAAACTAAAGTGTTCTATTATATACTAGAAAATGATGTGTTATATTATTTTCATTCTTTTGTATTGTTTTTCTTGTTTAAGAATGAGGAACAACTATGTAATAAATAGTTTGCATTGTACAGAAGAAAAATTAATTAATAACTTATTTTATATTACAGAGTATCTGTAATTCCATTATCTTCTTTCTCTCGCAACTTTCAAACAACTGTCCATGTTCTTATCGTCGATAACTCTCAAAGAGTATTCTGCACAGAAATGTTACATGAAGACATTATTTTAGAAAATCTCTAATTGGAATCGTATATTTCAAGTGAAACTCAGCAGATGACACCCTGGTCGAGCAAGTTTGCGGTTCCTCTTTACATCTGACATCGTCCTTATTCTTTTAGTTCTGTAATTTCTTTTTTCCACTTCTCTTTTTTATCTACTTTTAATTTTTAATCACTTACTAAAGCTTGTATGTGAACCAGTAAAACTAAAATGATGCTTTGTTCACTGTTCCAATCTCTCTTTCTTTTTTTCCATTCTTTTTAGGTCTTTTTTTTTAGAACTGGTTTAGTTTCTCAAATTGCCGTTAGAGGAAGCTAGAATCGTTAAAGTTAATTGTACAGCAAGCACATGATACGTCTTTGTGGTCTAAATTCACGATATATTTTGCTCATTTGTGCGTAAAATAATTTCTCTGCTATTACTATAGCTGACATACATACATCGTTAATCCTTTTCAATTTTGCGTACAAAATTGGAGAGAAATTTGAAAGTGTCTTGACTAGTATGTAGGGATATTTGATTTTTTTTAAGAGGGCAGAATGTATTGTTAAATGCAACTTGCAACAACAATTGTAGTTCAGTAGCTTTGGGAAAAATCTATACTTGATTTTTCTCAATAGTTTTGATGCAAGTTAAAAAGTCAGAAAATGAAAGTATTTATATATTTTCACTAGTCCCTTTCTTTGGAACAATAATAGACCTACGTGTCTATAAGCAAAGCGTGTCCTACTCACAAATTCATTAATACAAAGTCACATAAATTTCACAATGCTAGTTGTGATCTAGGAAAAATGTTTAAATATAAGATATTCCAAACATTAGATCTTACTGAGTAAAATGAAATGGAGTTTGTTAATATAAATACTTCAGTCAATGTTTAGCAAAAGGTATCCACCTATTTTTTCTGAAAACAATGTTACAACTTTGATGATTTCTGTTCACATTTGGTTAGTTTAGGTTACGTTAGGTTAGATTAGATTACGTTACTTCAAAAAATGTTACAATTTTGCTGATTTCTGTTCCAATTAGATTAGTTTAGGTTAGATTAGGTTCATTTAGGTTATATTACCTTAGATTACACGATGACCACAATGAAATTGTAAGAATTTCCACTTTTCTTTATTCCCAAATCTCTATTACATTTCACACGCTCAGTCCTCAATTTTAATAATCCGTGTCAATGTAGAAACCTTAATATTTCATCTTCATTACCAATATAAGTACGTATCAAGGGCACCCATCTGGGGGACAAGGTGGGGCGTTTGCCCCCTAGAGGAAATTGTACTTCGGAATATCGAAAACCCAATAGAATTTTTAGAATAGTTACATCAAAATTTGAAACTATATTTGAAATGTCGCATATACTTGCCCCCCCTTGGAAACCACAACATGGGCGCCCTTGGTACGTATAAAGTTTGTAACCAAACTTATATTACACCGCTTTCGTTGTTCGTCAACTTCAAGTTTATTCTTTGAGCTCTAAATTCGAAAAGTAGTTATAGACTACGTATGGATGGGAGAGGAGAACGCATATATCGGTTCCCTCTATATTAATTTTAGTGGTTTCGAAGTACCACACTGAAATATAGAAAATATACATAATCTATTATCGCTACTAACAGCAATACTATAAATATATATATCTGAATAGTGGCAGTAGGATGTAAATCCATAAAATTATACTCGTACAACCGACTTTCTTTAAAAATCCAAAAGTATATCGTATTTAACTTCTAAATATTCAATAATCAAAGATTATATGTAACAATTCAACAAACGGTTTGCATTATGGTATTCCTTTTAGAGGAAAGAAAATTTGAACAGATTCAATCTTAAACTATTAAGCAGTTAGCGTAAACTATTGTGCATCAGTAACTAGTTCTAATTGGTCACGTAGATTATCCAGTGTTGTAACTAAAGGTTTGGGGGCCTCCCCGCAGACAGCGAGGAGTGGGGCCTCTTCTCTACTTCCCACTTCACGATTTGGGGGCCCCTGAAGACCTGTGGCCCCCGCAATGCGGGGTCTGCGGGGCCTTATTTACGCTCCTGAGATTATCAATAATGCAGGAATCTAATTCTATAGAAACGTCAATCGTGGGAAAGCAACAAGCAAAGTGCCCAAAATTACCAAAGTGACAAAGATAAGTTTAAAAAAAAGAAAGAAAGAAAGAAGCTATGATAATTAAAGGAAAGAAAAAGCAAATTACTTACGTACCTCACTGCCTTATTAAGACAACCTGTGCTATCAAATAGGACAAGTAGCCGAATCAAGGTTTCCCGACACAACTTTATACTCTGTATAAATATTATTCAGATTTTAAACTTCCATAAAATTATACTTTGAATATCACTCGTAAATTATAAAACAACAATTTTTCATATAATAATTCAACCACAAACTATAATACTGTTCTCAATAGTTGAGGTGCTACGTGTATAAAAACTGCAAATTGTGATAAGAACATCCCCTTTGGTACAAATAATGTTCAAGGTTATACAATGAAATTAAGTCGGGGAGGCATCGTCTAAACGCAAAGAAATTCAAGATGGCGGCCATATTTCAAAATAGCTACGCGGTTACAGTTTTTCTGTTATACGTCGCAGCAATTGAGTGTTTGGTATCGATTTATAGGTTTTTGAGGTCAAGGATTGCAAATTTTGTGTTAAAAACGCGTTAGGAATTATATATATATATATATATATATATATATATATATATATATATTGCTTTGCGCTAAGGAAATGTTCTGATCACAAGTACAGGATTTTATATTTCTGGTTCCTTTATAAAACAGTAAACTCGTTGTAAGAAATGTAATAGCCAACTAATCCCTGTTTTTATTTTATTTTTTTTTTAAATTATTTTTTTCAGAATTGAGTACGTGAAGGTGGCAATCGAAAATGGCAAAACGTCTCCGATTAGTTCCTGCATGTGACCTGGAAGATAAAAAAAATAACTAAAAGTGTTGATTGGACAAAGTGTATACTGTGTCAAAAGGTATCTGATGAACATTTGGTATGTTCTGCAAATAACCTAAATGCATCTTTTCGTAACACTGGATACGCAACGCTTGCGAATAATTTAGAAAACTTTCAATATATTTGTGCCTTACCCAGTGATATGTATATAAAACTGTTTGATGAAGATAACTGTGGAGTGGAAAAAGCACTTTTAAAACGACAAGCTAAATGGCACAAAAAAGTGCATTAAATTATAACTCTACAATGTTCGAAAGAGCAAAGAAACGGAAGCTTAATGAAGGTGACAAAGAGTCTACATCATTATCACATGATCGTAAACATCGATCACCTACTTCTAAAGAGATGTGCTTCTTTTGTAATAGTTCTGCGACCAGCAAGGATCAATTGTTTAATGTAACCACATTACAAGTAGATCAAGAGGTGAGGAAGTGTGCCATTGAACAAGGAAATAGTTATCTACTAGCAAAACTTAATGGTGGTGATATGATTGCTCTAGATGCAAAATACCATGCAAAGTGCCTAGCAGGATTGTATAACAAGTCTCGGAGTAGTCAATTGACATCAACTTGCAATGTTCATGTATTTGAAGGGGTAGGTTTTGCAGAGTTAGTTAATTACATGGAGGAAAGTATGAAGGGTTCAGATGAAACGCAACCAGTTTTCAAGATGAGTGTCCTGACAAAAATGTAGAAGATGAGACTAATGCAACTACTAGGAACGGATGAGAAAATGCCACACTTTAAGATTACGACAGAGGATTCTTGCACATTTCCCGTATATGACGGCACAAAGGTCTGGCAGAGAGTATATATTAGCATATGATAAAACTGTTGGTGATACCATGTTGGAATCTTGTAAAAACGACCAAGATGAAGACGCCCTTGCTTTGTTGCGTGTTGCTAAAATAGTAAAGAAAGAAATGCTATAACAAAAGAACGCATTCAATGGTGATTTACATGCTGAAACCCAGCGTAAATCTGTTCCTCGCTCCCTACTTGCCAATGTGAATATGCTCTTGTGTGGATCCAACATTGAAGACAATGAAGTTGTTACACAGCCATTTTTAACAAAATCGCAATTGCTTTGTTTTAATATACAATCCCGAAAACCAACTGGAAACATATTGAGGCATGAAACTGATAGAGAACCCCCGCTGCCAGTTTACATGGGTCTTTCAATATTTGGAAAACACATACACAAAAGCTACATTCACTTGGTCTTTCAATCTCCTACACTCGTGTGCTGGAACTCTCAACAGCGATGTGTGAACTTGTAAATGTCAGGTACCAAGAAGAAAAGGTATTGTGTCCATTAAAACTACGTAAAGATATATTCACGATTGGGGCGTACGATAACATAGACCACAATCTTAGTAGTTCAACTTCGGACAGTTCCTTTCATGGGACAAGTATATCAATATTTCAAAATCCGACACCTGAATGTTTAGGAACAGTAAGGCCTACACAAGATATACAATATTTCATAAGTAACTTCAAAAAGCGAAGTGTGCCTAGTCTTCCTGACGAGTTTGCTTTGGTGAAGCCAGCAATCCTTAAGTCAAAAGAACCCACTATTCCAACTTGTTCTGATGTTACATTGAAACTCATGCTGACACCCACTGCTACGAATCAGAAGAAGGAAGAAATTGCATGGCTAAAACGTGTCATTAGCGAGGATATCGACATTGGACTTGATACATCGTGGGCTGCCTACCATGCTCATAGACAAACTTGCTTCAACTGATATTGTTCCAGGAATATAATCACTTTTACCATTATTCTATAAAGATTCATCATCAATAGCTATGATCAAGCATGCGATGAACGTAATAAAACGAGTTACACAATTTCTTAATGGAAATCAAATTCCTGTCATGGTAGTGGATCAACCACTGTTTGCGTTATCAAAAGTGATTCAGTGGAACTATCCAGACATGTATGGTGAGAAAAAGTTCATGGTGATGTTTGCTGCAGAAAGCTATCTCAAAGTAACCCACGTAAAGGAAGCCAGAGGAATTCACCAAGTGACTGCAGTAGCACTATACCATTTGTTGCAAGATGCTTAGCACCAGTCTGGTTCCGAGCTTGAATTTGACATATGGAGTGAAGAGCGAGCTGCAGACAGTATCATGTTCAAATATTGGCTGACTTGTCTTGATATGGAAATCCTATCGCTTCTCTTCGCTCAATTAGAGAAGACAACTACTTTTTGTACCGTGACTGCTTAAGAGACATGATTCCTTGTTTTTTTGGCCTGGATCATAATAACTATACCCGTTGGCTACCGGTCCATCTGGAAGACCTTTTTGATACAGAGTCTCAGCTACCAGACATACATCGCTCATTTTCTTCTGGACAGTTTGTGATAAAACAAATCAAACAGAATCTTTTCAGCAATCAGCATAGCATTATATCATACATTTTTAGATAAAAATAGATAATAATGATTTCACCTATGTTTCAATTTAAAAACTATATGGAATAGAAAAACACCTATAGTAATTCCTAATTTGTTTTTAACATAAAAATTGGAATCCTTGACCTCAAAAACCTATAAATCGATACCAAACACTCAATTCCTGCGACGAGTAACAGAAAAACTGTAACCGTGTAGCTATTTTGAAATATGGCCGCCATCTTGGATTTCTTTGCGTTTAGACGATGCCTCCCCGACTTAATTTCATTGTATAACCTTAAACATTATTTATACCAACGGGAATGTTCTTATCACAATTTGCAGTTTTTCGTTGATTTCTGCGATGTAGCACCTCAACTACAATAGTAATAACGAATGTAAACCATAATACTTCCTCTCTCTAACGTTCCAGCACAACTATGCTCGTCTGTAGAGGGAGCCCATTCATCATACTGAAACATCCCACCAGAGGGCATAAGCAACAGAAAAAAAGAAAACTTTTTCGGTATACAATAATACCATGAAATTCCTTCGAACACTTTCTATGAATATCTGATAGCCAGTGACATAAAATCCATGGATTATATGTTACAAGTTGAAACTGGAAATTTCACATCCGATACACAAGCTTGCCATATTTCTAAGTACACAGGGGTGCCCACAAGGGGAGCTATGACGCAAACTGCGTCATTAAAATATTTGGGTCGGGTTAAAAATCTATATAAATATGTTTGAGGGGATGTAAAAATTAATCGAAAAGATTTTTTTTTCTTGGAAGAACACCTATGGATAGAGAATTGCGGGGGGTGCGTCATGGACATAAGGGGGTGGGCACCACTGAAGTATGATCTGTCAGGAAAGTAAATGTACACCTATTTTTCGAGTCTGGCATTCCTGCGCTCCATCCGTGGAGAGTATGAGAATTAAATCAATCAAATGTTTACTGAGGGGCAAAAAGAAAAGCTTAATCTGAATAAGACATTGCAGAGGGGCACAAGCTGTGAATACGAATAGTGCATTGTGTAAATAAAGGACGACACCGAAAGAGAAAGCCAGAAACAGCTGTTAAACTTACAAAAAAAAGAGTAAAAATTGTCGAAGTGGGAACATAAAACACAAATACAACAAATACGCCGACAACTAAACAATTACCATGCCATGATCTTGGTGTAGTGGTTAAGGTGCTGGCTTACAAATGCAAAGGACGCAAGTTCGAATCCTCGGCAAGGACATTTTTAAAAATTTTTGTTAATAATACATACAAATCATGAGAGATGGTAAAAGAGGTCGTATTTAGTTTTTCGTAGCAATTATTATTGGTAATGTTTAGTACTGATAATACTTTTTGTCTTTGCGTATTGCTTTTATTCTTTTCTTCATTTCGAAAGAGAAGAATATCCGAACAAATGCCACCAAAATTCCTCATATTTTGAATGTAAACGCCATTTGCAATTAGTGAAGAATAAAAATTGAACGTTCCGATGTAGCTGCAAAAAGTAAAAAGAAAAACATGGAAGTGGACCATACTCATGGTTATTAAAAATACAATTTCTACATGCCTTACACCTCCCGACCACGTTTCTACGTTAGCAAGTAAGAGGTTTGTGTTTAGGTTAGGTTGGTCAATACGTTTTGCAAAGGGGCCCGGTTTAGCTCTGACGCACCACAGGTGCGAGAAGGGAGAAAACCTCTTTTTCTCTCTCCCTCTGTGTGTCTATTTATCTATCTATTTGTATATATATAACGCTATTTGTGAATGCCATAACCACCCTAATTTTCAGCGGATTGAGACGAAACTTGGCACAAACATTAATTGTTGAAATATCTTGATGAGTTCGTTAACCAGAATAATCAGATGAAAATGTTCAAAATGGTGGCCCTTCAAACTCTTAAAAAGTTCCAAGGGAACCAAATTTCGCCCATAAATAGGTATTCAGAAAGTTTGAATAAATTATACTCTTTTACTGAAATATTTGTGGGCAGAAACTTATTGAAATATTGGACCCGATTAATCGCCTAAATAAGGTTCACGCCCTTTCGCTACGGTCGGTTTTTTTTTTTTTTTTTTTTTTTTTTGCAGGAGGGGGTTATTTTCCTATCGGAACAAGATGATTGTTAGTGATGATATGAAATTACACATTGAAAGTGAAGTAACTTGTGTAACGTGTTATTTGAAAGAATAATATAATAAATGTGCATTCCTCTAACACAGAGAACTCATGTATTTCGAGTTCGGGAGCCTGAATGGCGAGGAGTGTTATTTGATTTGCTTTTTAGTAACACATTGCATTGCAAATAAAGGTAGGCAACATTAGTGGTAAGTAAAATAATAATAATAATAATAATAATAATAATAATAATAATAATAATAATAATAATAATAATAATAATAATAATAATAATAATAATAATAATAGGTGTTGTTTGTGGCAAGGTAATATCTTAATCAATTCTTCTTCAAACGTAATGATTGTAACGCCATATCTCCCTTACAAACAAAATATTAGCAATTTATATCGAGAGAACGAGAAACTGTAGAGCGATGGGAGCAACGTTGGACAGTATGCACTCATAGTACTCAGAAAAGTAAGCGATTTCAATGCAAAATGAACGAAGAGTCATTGTCATGGGTAGTCATGGGGCCACGGCAGAGCCCTCTTTAGGCAAAGTGTCAATAACTTATATCGAGAGGTGATACTGGGATGGGACCAACTTTGGACACCGTAGACCCATAAAGCGCATCGAAAAAAATAGGGGGGGGGCGCCAGCCAGCCTTACTTATTTCCACATAATAATATAAAATTATGTTGTCGAAATACACACACGAGTTAGCTACTAATATTTCGTATTATTATTATTATTATTATCGACAGCGTCTTTTCATTATGTGTGCGTGTTTGACATGAAGCCAAAGAGAAGATCCATCATTCGTAGAAAAAATAATAGTCAGTTACTTTAACTGTGAACGACAGCGAAAAATACGAAAAGAGTGGACTACCTGTAGCGTAAAGAAGCAATATTTTCTCTCAAATGGGTAAAAAATCAAGCCGAGATTAATTCGAACTCGCATGGACGGCGCGAAAAGCCAGTGCTTTGTCCACTTTTTTTTAACTGACTCACTGAACGTGTTTCAGTAACTTACTTATTGCTAATTTTACTTGCTTCTCTCGTTTAACTTGCTTTTTCTAATAACTTATAACGACAGAGACACGAACACAGAAACATCGAGAACAGTTAAAAATCATAGATGCTCTCCCGCCGGGAATCGATCCCGGAATTCCATACACCAAAGGCGCACGTGCTAGCGACTAGACCAGCGGGAAGGGCACCACTCTCTCCCTGTGTCGTTAGGTATTACGACCACTGTCTTGCCAGCTATCACTTCTGTGGGTTGTATACTATGATCACATGTTTCTTCTCTGCTGCAAGAGTAAAACCTACATTATATGTAATACATGAGGTATTTAGACCTACATCCTCTTCATATAATGTAATAAAAGGGTCATGCTTTGAATAAGAAAAAGAACATTCCTTGGACAAAACGGAAACTATTGGCATCAGAAATATTTATCTACGAGGCATGCGCAGTAGTATATTTCAGAATAGTTACTGTTTTGTTCAGTAAACGAAGAAAGGGGTATATAAAAGGAAATATGTCGCGTCAACGAGATCGACCAGATTTGACAGGAACGGAAGCAGATGTATAGTAATACAACAACTTCGCTCAGTTGATACGAGCCGAGCCGGTTGATATCACTACCCGAGTTGGTCTTCTGCTTGGGCTCAAGAATTCGACCGTGCAGGTCTCAGCCTTAATTTTAAGAACTACAGTATAATTTTAAGTACTACAAGAAAAATACCTTTGACTCGACTCGGATTGAACTCGAGTCGAGTCGAATTTTGGCTCGACTCCTGCTCATCCCTATTCGTATTTGTATTTTGTTTCCACTTCAACAATTTCTACTCTTTTTTTTCTTCGTTTACCTATTGTTTCTGGATTTCTCTGTCGGTGTCGTCCTTTGTTAACACCATGCACTATTCTTATTCCCAGCTTGTGACCCGCTTCAATGCCTTATTCAGTTTAGGCTTTTCTCCTTACATTGACTTGACATGTGATTGATTTAATTCTCACTTTCCGCGCACGACCGATGAAAATGTTTTATTATTATTATTATTATTATTATTATTATTATTATTATTATTATTATTATTATTATTATTATTATTATTATTATTATTATTATTATTATTATTATACTATTGAACTTGCACGGCGAAATTACTGTATAATACGATATCATTTCAGTAATTTTATTCCATTGTATGTTATTTAATTTATTAATGGGCACTAAATTGTCTCCAGATCAACGAATAAATTTATTACGGCATGCACTTTGGTGGAAATATCATTACATGAACATGTTTGGAACGAACCAATAATCTTATTGCAATGATATTTCCACCAAAGTGCATGCCGTAGTTAATTTATTCGTTGATCTGGAGACAATTTAGTGCCCATTAATAAACTAAATAACATACAATGGAGTAAAATTACAGAAATGATATCGTATTATACAGTAATTTCGCCGTGCAAGTTCAATAGTATAATAATAATAATAATAATAATAATAATAATAATAATAATAATAATAATAATAATAATAATACTACTACTACTACTACTACTAATAATAATAATAATAATAATAATAATACATTTTCATCGGTCGTGCGCGGAAAGTGAGAATTAAATCAATCACATGTGAAGTCAATGTAAGAAGAAAAGCCTAAACTGAATAAGACATTGAAGCGGGTCACAAGCTGGGAATAAGAATAGTGCACGGTGTAAATAAAGGACGACACCGAAAGAGAAATCCAGAAACAGCAGGTAAAAGGAGAAAAAAGAGTAGACATTGTTGAAATGGAAACATAAAATACAAACACGAATAGGGATGAGCACAAGTCGAGCTAAAATTCAATTCAACTCGAGTACAATTTGAGTCGAGTCAAAGGTAATTTTCTTGAATTGAGTTCCGAGCCAAGTCGCTGTTTTCGAGGTCTAGTTTCGAGTTGAGTTGAGTTTGATAATGGCTCTCTCGCTCGTTCAGCTCGTTTTAACTCGTTTTGAAATATTGGCCTGATCAGACTGGAAAGCAAAAGCCATGAGAAATGTAAGCAGTTATGTGGAATACTTTTAGTGTTGCTCACGACAGAGGTGCGTCTCATCTCGTAATTTTAGTGCATCTCGTGGGGCAATTTTAGTGTATCTCGTCTCGTCTAGATAACGAGAAGACAAGAGTTTATTATTATTATTATTATTATTATTATTATTATTATTATTATTATTATTATTATTATTACGAGACAGCCTCAAATATCGTAATCACCAATATAAGTATATACTGTAGTCAGAGCCGTAGCTAGAGATTTCGGCGCCGGGGCGAAGTAGAATTCGGCGCCCCTACACTCATCTTACCAATCTTACCAATCATTATATATATATATATATATATATATATATATATATATATATATATATATATATATATAAGAAAATCAGCTTTTGTTGTTATGCTACGCTGATTTTTTATAAATCTTCTTGGAAAGACCATTGCAACAACCAAAAACGATCATTATGTATCCTTTTTCAAATAAGAGCTGTTTTCAAGAGTCTTATTTTGGGCTTTTTGTTAAGATTGACAAAACTACGTTTGGTTGTATACAAATTCACTAGGAGAACAGTTCAGGAAAATTACTACAATGTACAATGTTTAATACACTCTGTAAAGAAAAAATAGCGACACCTCAATTCTCAAGCTAACTTACACAGAAAACCATAATTGCAGCCCGTTAGAAGAGTAATAGAAGGAAATGAAGAGTGGGATAGTTCATTTGCGTTATCTGTGACACCTGTGGTGTACGACATCGCTTGCCAATTGTTCGTGAATCAGTAATATTTTCGCTAGATGGCACTGAGTGCGTCTCGAAAATTATTGTAGTGAGAATTCTGCATTGCATTTGTGATGTGGAGGCTGACCTAAATAGCATTTTATGATTGTTCTTTGCTTTCTCATTGTTTGGATAGTGTCAAGTGTCAACAGTGTTGTTGTGCAGCGTTGTTTGTATGTGATATTATTGCTACATGTGGACTCTAAACAAATAAGATGGGTAAGAAATGTGACTTGGTGCCATGTGAACAAGACATAATTCTTGCTTTGCGCAACTAAGGCAAATCTCTAAGGGAATAGATGGAATACTGAAAATCCATCATTCTACGGCAGGAAGAGTAATTTCACAATTGGAAACAGCATAACAAATCGTCCCTTCGTCAACAGTGTGAAAGAAAAGAGAAAGTATCACCCAGAGCAGATTGCTAAATGAAATCAATAGCACTGCAGATTTAAGGAGTGATTTCCCCAAAAATCGCTTCTGTAGTTTAACATGATCTTGGAACTGCAGTTACTCGTACAACTGTATTGTCTTGAATGTATGAAGAGGATATTACAAAGAAAAAACCGCGTAGAAAGTCGAAACTAACAAAACACGGAGGACTTCAACATGTAGTTTTGTGAGTCGATATGCAAATTGGACTTATGACAACTACAAGCACGTTGTTTTCTTAGTTGAAAAGAAGTTTAGAATAGTGGGAAACGATGGTGGTGTGAAGTTGTGGATACGAACAAGCAAGGAACCTGACAAGGATTTTGTTTAAGGGAAGCAAATATTCAGTTACTGAGTGATGGTATGGGCTTGGTTCACCGTTAAAGACATCAGAGCGACGGATATATGTGAAAGATCGTTTGATACACCAAAATATCTTCAAATTCTGGTACGTAAAGTTCTTACAACAGCTAAAGATGACTTTTCTGAAGAAAATTTTGACTACTTCCTGTTCCAGGACGATAATGCTTCATGTCACAGAGCGAAAATCGTTAATACGTGGTTCAAGAATATGACTATTTAGATACTCATGTGGCCTACAAACTCACCTGACATGAATCCAGTTGAAAATTTGTGGATCAGTATGAACAGAAGATTCAATAGACAACTATCTCAAATAGAATGGAATTCAAGGAACAAATAATCCGGGTGTTATTCCGTGAAATCGAGGTTGAATTTTGCAATCGGTTACCAAAGGACTCCGATGATTCGCTGCACTCCAGAAAGCCCATGGTGCACATACAAAATATTAGTTTGGTGTACGGCACTCCCCGATGTTTGGACAAAATATGTCTTACCCTTAAGAAATTCCATTTCTTGTTTTCTGGTATTGTTGTTGATCTTTTTCAGTTTCATGTATAACTCTTCCTATAAACGATTTTGCTCAAAACATACATAGCTACTTATATATGCATATAAATTCATTAATTTCATGTCAAAAGCCTGAAACTTTGGCGCAAGTATTAAGAAAGAACTGCTAATTAGGAATATGCGTTGTAATATTATCAGGAATTCATGTAAAAAATCATATTGATTAAAGTATATTGCGAAAACCATATCCGAGCAAGTGTCGCTATTTTTTCTTTACAGAGTGTACTATCGATAAGAAATTAAATTTCAATACATTAAAAACTGTGTGCTTGTAAATTGTTCGAAATGGGTGACAGTATTAATTTCTAATAATAATTGTAAACATTTTAATTTTATTCTGTATGTAACCACATCAATAGCATTTTAATTTCGATCTTTTTACGGTAAAATATATTTTGGGAAATGTAATGGAAATTCAGAAGGAGCCTTCTTTGTGAATTTCTAAATATTGATCGATGGAGGTGAAGAATATGTTCAATGTTTGTACTTAAAATCCAAAATATACTTTGGCTACTACATATGTCTGAAATTATAGTAATTACTTAATTTCTTAATGAATGAAAGTTCCGAATTTAAGCTACTTATTATTAATTAACATATTAAAATACACTAACACGTACTTATATTAAGAGTGTGCCTACTTATGTTTTGTATGTATGTAGATAGATAAAAACATCACACAACTAGACAGGTATGCACAAAATAATATGCTGACAATACAAAAAGTTGATGAAAAAATGACCCCAATAAATTCCTTCAAACTTTAAGAATTTCATATGTTAATGGAATTTAAAAATAAATCATTGGTAGTGATTAGTACCTAAAAAAGTTGAACTTCTTTGGGCTAAGTTCTGATCCCTTAAGTCCCTATTCTACAACTGCTTGAAGTTCGAAAATGTTATTGTTCCTGTCGTTTACCTTTATTTTTAATATTATCGCACAAACAACAGCTTGAATGTGTCTCTTCATTCTTCTCACTTTCATACCTTCATTCTCACCGTCGCACAGTGGGGCCGAACCAGGCAATTCTTAGCAAAAACTCGAAGAATGAAGTAAAAGATTGACTTGATATAATTTGTTATAATGAAGCCTTGATAGTGTACACGTAAGATAGTGTGCAGGAAAATAAGTGATAGCAACTTACAATGAACTCATGGGACGTGTAAATTTGGTTATCCGCTGAAGCCGGAGAGAAGATAGGAACGACAGAAGATAGGAAATTGATTTTGAATGCGACTATTCCTACATTGCGTGTAGACATTCAGTGGCTGGTAAACATGGTGACACGACCGACATGTATGTATCGTTTTGTATATTTCGAATATTGATGTGATGTGTAGTCAATAATCATATTAGCAATGATGCTAATATCATTATCATATCCTTATGATAATCCCCTACTTAATATCATATTTGGAAAATGCTGTGGTACTGAAAGCATATAAACTATGGTCAAACGATACAATGGCATTTTACTAGAAAATATGGCATAATATGTCTGTGATTTTTTAATATGTCGTAACAGAAACATTGTTCTTACTATATGCAAAGAGAAAACCTGCACATATTTGCACGTTTGGAAAATATAGCACATGAAAATGTTTGAGGAAAACCACATTCTGGATGCAATGCTGCTTTTGAATTGAGCTGGGATGAATGTGAGAACAAGTGTTTGGTTATTAGACATGCACGCAGTGACGAAGTTGAATATAGGTCGATTCTGGGAATTTTGCCCCCAGACCCATCTTGTTTCTAACATCTAGTCATACTTCTCTGTCATTCACCAACAGAACTAAACTCTAGTCAAACATATTTGATTAATGGTGGCGACATTTTGAAACGCCAATGCTAAACAATCTATGGACCATAAGATAGAAGCATATTAAAATGGTGTTGATCAATTCAGTATTGTGTTTTTTGTGATGCGTGCACAGAAGTGACATTGAAATCAACTGTAATGAGCCTCCGCTCGCTCCAGCTCAGAGTGTTCCAATCAAGCTCTGAAATGAGCTCACGTAATGCACGATGCAATATATGAAACAACCTGAACAGGTTACTGATGCTTGTAAATCATAATATGTTTAATATATCTGATAATATATTCATATCGAGAACTTGCGATGAGATAATTTTTATGTATTGAAGCGTCCTTGCATCTGCATTGTCATAACGAATCCTCCACAACTTTGAAATAATTTTGAGAAGCAAGAACTTTTCTTCAATTTTATTACTCTTCAGTTGTAATTATTAATAAGTACACTTTTTCTTTTCATACATAAGAATATAAGCCAATCATAAATTGCCAAATCAAAGAATATTGCCCACGCGTTTCTTTATGACAATCAGATAATCTGTTATATAATTTAGGCGCGAATATAAGGAATATTTCCTTTTATGATGTAAAACTCTATGTTTTTGATTAAATAATGTCGAAATAACATTATTGTAGCCACTGCATACGCCGAACTAATTGATTTCAATTTTCCGCTTCATATTGCGAATTCTTATTTTTGCCAAGAATTCAGTGCTTTGGCCCCACTGTGCGTCGTGATTAATCCGATTGGGTAGAAAAACGTTTTGAAGTCAGCAAATTCATCACTGTCAAAACGCCGAACACGACTTTGCTCGTTTCTGATTTTGAAAATGCTCATGCGTACACTATAAGTCATTACTCGGCACCTTGTATACTACATGTCATTAAGAAATCATGTATAATAAATCTTCAAGTAATAAGTAAAAACTTGTTGTGACTTATTTAAACTCTTGCATTGCGAGCGAAGCAAGCAAGAAAATTTTTAAGAAATCTATGTATTTCATTGATAACCTACAGCAATATTTATCTAATAGGGCTCCAATACTTTCTGGGGGCGACTCGTCTTTTACTAATGTTCAACTCTACTTTTTCTTTTTCCTTGCTCGTGCGGCGCCCCCTTGCTGTCAGCGCCCGGGGAGGGCGCCCCGCTGCCCCCCCCCTTAGCTACGGCTCTGACTGTAGTTCTTAAAATCAAGGCTGAGATCTGCACGGTCGAATTCTTGAGCCCAAGCAGAAGGCCAACTCGGGTAGTGATATCAACCGGCTCGGCTCGTATCAACTGAGCGAACAGCTCGAGTCGGCTCGGTTGGGATGAGCCGATGACCCGAGCCGGCTTAGTTGGAACAAGCCATCGACTCAGCTCAATTGAGCCGATGGCTCGAGCTTTCTCGGTTGGGATGGGTCACCTACTCGGCTCATGTGAACCGGTTCGACCCAGCTAAGTTGAAACTAGTTCATCAGCACGTTTCGACTCAGCTCAACTAAGCCGATGGCTCAAATCGGCTCGGTGTGGTGAGCTGTTGGCTCGGCTCACTTCTCGATTCGGTTCGATATTGAATGAGCTGTAAGCCGAGCCGCTCGAGCCGTTGAGAACCCCAAACCCGGTCCCAGCTGTTTTGAATATGTTTGGATGAAGCCTATAACTTTTAACAATTTTTTGCTCGACCCTGAATACTTGCCTCTTCGGAACTCAAACCCAGAACGTGACCGATGTCCTTGCCTCCTGAAGACTTCCAGACGACCGAGATCGACAGTCAATTAGCTTTTACTATTCAGATACAAACCGTATATCTTTTAAAGATTATACATGGAGTTGATATAATAATAATAATAATAATAATAATAATAATAATAATAATAATAATAATAATAATAATAATAATAATAATAATAATAATAATAGTTTTAAACTTGCCCTGAAATTTGGCAAAACTTACTTAAAAGTAGAGATTTCGGGGAAAGGGTTCCGTACCTTCAAGACACACCTCTGCAACTACCAACATTTTAAACTAGAACCATTTATTGAAGTTTCATGTAGAAAGTATGTTTTGAGGAAAATAACTGTAATAAATATAACTGAATATCACGCGACAGTAAGGCATATAATAAACTAATTTTTAGAATATGCAGAGGTAAATATAAAAGCTTTGCTACAAAAATACCTACACAGAGCATAATTCAATGAGCTCTGAAATACAATGTAACGAAATAGCCTATGAGATTCAGTCTACAGAGCAATTGTTACTTAAAGAATGGACATACACTATTTCGAGAATCGAGACAAGACGGGAAATGTTTACGATACTTTTCGTCTCGTCTCGATTCTCATCTCCAAAGAGAGACGAAAATTTTGATTTAGCCCTGACCCGTCTCGAATGTAAAATGTTAATTCTCACGTTATTTTATTTGTTTTAGAAACGAGATGAGAAACTCTTCTTCTCGTGAGCAACATTAAACCAAACCGAAATATTCTTTCCAAATGTCACGTTTCTCCTTGTAATGGTATGACCTGAGCGATAATTTAGCTTCTAGCTTTTAATCTTCTACGAGATAATTATTATTATTATTATTACTATTATTATTTCTGAAGATTTGATAGTTCAAGTATTAAAACATCCGAGTATTCAAATATCTGAATATAATAAAACGTATGTTATCGCTGATCAATTGCCATCAA
The DNA here is from genome assembly GCF_964235325.1 of Thermobia domestica. Classification (NCBI taxonomy): domain Eukaryota; kingdom Metazoa; phylum Arthropoda; class Insecta; order Zygentoma; family Lepismatidae; genus Thermobia; species Thermobia domestica. The sequence goes on along the minus strand of NC_137463.1, from coordinate 255,292,599 downwards.
AAATTCTAAAGTAAGAAAAAAAATTGCAACGTGCATTCGCAGAAGCACCTTGAGCACTGAACCGCGATCGCTACGCGGCAAACGATCCGTCTTTAGTCTGGTTACGTTAGGTTTCTTTGTCTCCGCTTGCAAACTTGTATGTTATATTTTTCGATTCAAAATGTCTTTCGTATTTCTTTTATGAAGTCGGCAAAGTTTATATTAATAACTTGAGTTTTTCTTAAACCACTGGTTCACAAGTTCGTTCTTTCTCCACACGAAACTACAAATATGACAGATTGAATTCTCATACTCCCCATTTCTTTCAAAGCAGTCGCCATTACCTGGTCAAAGACTTATTTCCGCCACGATTCATATTAACCAAAGTAATTCATTTTTCGGAAGCGGAACTTTCACTTTCCGGATTTCGCAAAATTATGGAATTCAGTTATACTCCGGAATTCAGAAGAATTTCGGAACTCGGAAATAATCCGGAATTTAGAAAATTCCAGAATTGAGAAAAACTCCGACTTTCGAAAAAATCCGGATTTTCCGAATTCCGGAATGTTAACGAAATCAGAAATTTCTAAATTAAGGATTTTTCCGAATTCCGAAATTATTACAAAATTGGAATTTTCCGAATTCCGGAATTTATCCGGCTTTACTTTCGGGAGTCCGAAAACTAATAATTCCAGAACGGGATATCCCTAGTTTATACACAACCTTTCAGAACACTAAGCTAGTGGCTGTCTACAAACAAACAAGTAATGCAAAGCATGTTGTATACTGCAATACGTCATGTATTAAAATCCGACACCATGACCCTTTTATTACATTATATGAAGAGCATGTAGGTCTAAATACCTCATGTATTACATATAATGTAGGTCTTACTCTTCCAGCAAAGAAGAAACATGTGATCATAATATACAACCCACAGGAGTGATAGCTGGCAATACAGTGGTCGTAATCCCTAACGACACAGGAAGTGAGCGTTGCCATCGCCGCTGGTCTAGAGGCTAGCACGTGAGCCTTGGGTGTATGGAGTCTCGGGTTCGATTCTCGGCGGGAGAGCATCTATCATTTTTAACTGTTCTCGATGTTTCTGTGTTCGTGTCCCTGTCGTTATAAGTTATTAGAAAAAGCAAGTTAAACGAGTGAAGCAAGTAAAATTAGCAATAAGTAAGTTACTGAAACGCGTTCGGTGAGTCAGTTAAAAAAATAGTGGACAAAGCACTGGCTTTTCGCGCCGTCCATGCGAGTTCGAATCAATCTCGGCTTGATATTTTATCCATTTGAGAGAAAGTATTGTTTCTTTTCGCTACAGGATGGATTTTCTCTTTGGTTTCATGTCAAACATGCTCACGTAATGAAAAGACGCTGTAGATAATAATAATAATAATAATAATAATAATAATAATAATAATAATAATAATAATAATAATAATAATATGAAATATTAGTAGCTAACTCATGTGTGTATTTCGACAATATAATTTTATATTATTATATGGAAATAAATAAGGCTGGCTGGCGCCCCCCTCTCTAATTTTTTCGATGCGCCTTATGGGTCCACGGTGTCCAACGTTGGTCCCATCCCAGTATCACCTCCTGTTTTCTCGATATAAGCTATCGACATTTTGCCTAAAGAGGGCTCTGCCGTGGCCCCATGACTACCCATGACAATGACTCTTCGTTCATTTTGCATTGAAATCGCTTACTTTTCTGAGTACTATGAGTGAATACTGTCCAACGTTGCTCCCATCGCTCTACAGTTTCCCGTTCTCTCGATATAAATTGCTAATATTTTGTTTGTAAGGGAGATATGGCGTTACAATCATTACGTTTGAAGAAGAACTGAAGAAGATATTGCCTTGCCACAAACAACACCTATTATTATTATTATTATTATTATTATTATTATTATTATTATTATTATTATTATTATTATTATTATTATTATTATTATTATTGTTTTACTTACCACTAATGTTGCCTACCTTTATTTGCAATGCAATGTGTTACTAAAAAGCAAATCAAATAACACTCCTCGCCATTCAGGCTCCCGAACTCGAAATACATGAGTTCTCTGTGTTAGAGGAATGCACATTTATTATATTATTCTTTCAAATAACACGTTACACAAGTTACTTCACTTTCAATGTGTAATTTCATATCATCACTAACAATCATCTTGTTCCGATAGGAAAATAACCCCCTCCTGCAAAAAAAAAAAAAAAAAAAAAAACCCGACCGTAGCGAAAGGGCGTGAACCTTATTTAGGCGATTAATCGGGTCCAATATTTCAATAAGTTTCTGCCCACAAATATTTCAGTAAAAGAGTATAATTTATTCAAACTTTCTGAATACCTATTTATGGGCGAAATTTGGTTCCCTTGGAACTTTTTAAGAGTTTGAAGGGCCACCATTTTGAACATTTTCATCTGATTATTCTGGTTAACGAACTCATCAAGATATTTCAACAATTAATGTTTGTGCCAAGTTTCGTCTCAATCCGCTGAAAATTAGGGTGGTTATGGCATTCACAAATAGCGTTATATATATACAAATAGATAGATAAATAGACACACAGAGGGAGAGAGAAAAAGAGGTTTTCTCCCTTCTCGCACCTGTGGTGCGTCAGAGCTAAACCGGGCCCCTTTGCAAAACGTATTGACCAACCTAACCTAAACACAAACCTCTTACTTGCTAACGTAGAAACGTGGTCGGGAGGTGTAAGGCATGTAGAAATTGTATTTTTAATAACCATGAGTATGGTCCACTTCCATGTTTTTCTTTTTACTTTTTGCAGCTACATCGGAACGTTCAATTTTTATTCTTCACTAATTGCAAATGGCGTTTACATTCAAAATATGAGGAATTTTGGTGGCATTTGTTCGGATATTCTTCTCTTTCGAAATGAAGAAAAGAATAAAAGCAATACGCAAAGACAAAAAGTATTATCAGTACTAAACATTACCAATAATAATTGCTACGAAAAACTAAATACGACCTCTTTTACCATCTCTCATGATTTGTATGTATTATTAACAAAAATTTTTAAAAATGTCCTTGCCGAGGATTCGAACTTGCGTCCTTTGCATTTGTAAGCCAGCACCTTAACCACTACACCAAGATCATGGCATGGTGATTGTTTAGTTGTCGGCGTATTTGTTGTATTTGTGTTTTATGTTCCCACTTCGACAATTTTTACTCTTTTTTTTGTAAGTTTAACAGCTGTTTCTGGCTTCCTCTTTCGGTGTCGTCCTTTATTTACACAATGCACTATTCGTATTCACAGCTTGTCCCCTCTGCAATGTCTTATTCAGATTAAGCTTTTCTTTTTGCCCCTCAGTAAACATTTGATTGATTTAATTCTCGAATGCCAGACTCGAAAAATAGGTGTACATTTACTTTCCTGACAGATCATACATATTAAATATGCTGTTATTTTATTCCTATATGAGACATATATCGTATCAATTATGCTTGCCTTATTTCAACTTATTTCTTCTGTAGATCTATTTTGTACCTTGTTCTGTTCTCCTGCTAAATATTCACCAATACTTGTACTCATTTTTCGAGAAAATTCAGGCAAACAATTTATTTTGTAAAGCTAAAAATTGATTCTGAACCAGGTGCCAATTCATGGGAAAAAATCCTAATTTCTGGGATTTTTTTCACTAATTTCTCAAATAGCAATAAAGGGAATTTTCATAGAATTTGGTAGCATACATAGGATTCTTTTCATTTACTTCCAACAAAATTATTAGGTGGTAAGCAGACTTCAATAAACTTTAAATCAGTGCTAATTATCAAATTTTGTTACTATAAAATCTATATTACTGTCTGGCTCATACCTCTTGAAGTTCAAAGCGTGTCCTCTTTTGTTGGAATACCCAATGAAAGTTATGAGAGGTTGTCTCGGGGGTGAATCCAGGACCGACTTCTTGGGGGGGGGGCGGTGGTACTGCTACTTTTAAGAGCTCCAAACTTTGGGATGGGTTTTATTTATATATATATAAAATAAAGTTTTCTGTCCTGGGTTATTTATATATATATAAAATAAAGTTTTCTGTCCTGGGGGGCGGATCGCCCCCCTCGATCCGAGGTTCTCCACTACTTGATGGTTGGGAGGATGTTCTGTATGTACCAACATTTCCACTCAAACTTGGGTAGAGTGTATTCTGATGCCTTATTAGAAGAAGTATTATCTGCATTCAAAAATGTGTGTATTACGAGAATGTTAGTGTAAAGAGAAAATTCTTTCCACATTATTAGAGGAGAAAAACATGATTCTTACGTACAGTGGTTCATTATCTTATTGTTAGATTGTTTCTTTAAATACAGGACTATCTAAACCAGGGTTAATCTTTCACCTTCTCGGTTTGAAGCGTTTACTTCGTCCTCCCATATGTGCTTCACGTAGGAAACGTTTCATATTATACTTGTACACAAAAGGAAATGAAATCTGACAACGTCACTCTTACGCCAAACGTTAAGACTGTTACGGATTTTTTGGCGCTCATTAATCGTGTTAATTAAGAGAAGAAAGACAGTCAGTTTAAATTTCAAAATTAATAAACAGACCTCGTATGGAAATTTTCCAAGAACTCTCTCTCTTCTCAAGTATATACATATATGTTTGAATGTGTGTGTGAGCAACCAACTTCGATCGAATCGCCCAGCAGTCCTTTTATGGTTAAAAAGAAAGAAGAATCGCTCCACAGAACATTCCAGCAAGAAGTCTCATCGCTAAATTTAGCCATTGCATCAGTTGGTTGCGTTTCAAGTTAAAACCGGGATTTTCCCTTTGGAAAAGCAGCATAAGAGGTTGGCGAAGAAAGCAAGTCAGTCTATTGAAGAGACTCGGTTAGGCAGGGGGTGCCTTCGCACCTGTCGTGCGTCCCGCACGTAGAGTAGGCTTTTACACGGGCTCGTACCCAGCCCGTCGACCTGACTTTAAGTTTCCAGAGCTTTGTGCCCGTTGTTGTTCCTAAGAAGTTGAAGCGAAAGGAACCAAGTGTTGTTGTTGTGTAATTATAGAGCGACCCTTGAACCCAAACTTGTTTTGTGATTTTATGAGTTGTTGTAGCCGAAAAGATAAAGGGCTAGCAAGTTAGTTTTAAACGTTCTTCGATGCGGTCAATGAATCTTGGCAGGAGAACCTCCAAACGATGATTCTATTGTGAGCAGCATGATTGTTGGATGCTTTCTTTCGTATGACACATGAACTATTGGATTGGATTTGAGAACCAGATTTCTGTATAGAGGATAGCGCAGAAGAGGAAATTGCGACTGACTTAATCCCCACCCTCCTTGTGCAGTGCACAGTGGGCGCTGGAAGCCATGAAACCAAAGTTTGGAGCAAGTGAAACAAGAGGGAGAGAGACAATATAGTTTTATTTACGATAAACCCACAAAGGTCGGTCATAAGACTTTCATGAAGTTTGGCCAATTGTGATCTTAAAACTCTGGCGACCGTGACAGGACATTCTTCAATCTTCGGATAGAACTGCATTTAATTATTTCAGCGTTCATTTATTAAAATACGAAAATAGTAAACATTTGAACCACGTAGTTACAGATAGCTAACTCAGTATAAAATCATGCGCAGATCGTTCTAACTCGTGAAAAAAAAGAGAAAAAAAGAAAATAATAAATAGGGTTTGAAGAAAAAGAAAACAGAAAGTAAATTCAATTACCACGGAAATATAATTAGTATAATTTGTTTTGTAAGAAATTAAAACATTTTTGTTTGTTCGCGAATTTTTCTTCCGCTAACTTTTCATAGTACGAAAGCACAGAACAGCCGATTCTAGCCGAACACACAAACACGTATATATACACCCTATGCACCTTCTTTTTTTTATTATTTATCACGATGAATGAATAATAATTTGTTTGTTTATGTTAACTGTCTATCGAAACACTTTGTAAAATGAAATTTTAAAACAAAATAACAATTTTGTGTAATTGAAATGATGAAATAGTTTCAGAAAGGTGTTTGTTTACATTTTGTCGGTGAACTCAAGTGTTTATTTTTGCATGTTTTATATTGTGAGTTGAATATTTGTGACTTTAGTAAACATGGATTTTAGTATTTTAGAACAATTTCAAACATGGTCAAAGGACCAGTTAGCACAGATTAGACCAAACTTAGAAAACAATACTTAGAGGGTGGAAATTAATGTTAAACACTTAGAATATTCCAGAGTTTAGTTTCGAGTTCTTGTAAAAAAAATCATGAGGTCGTTTAACGTAACGATAGACGGAAATTTTTTCGATATATATTTAGATAAGAATGAAGAAACCAATTATATCACTTGGCGTAGGGTTAATCAATTCGAATGTTTTGGTTCACCAGACAGAAATAAAAATTCGAATATTCCGAAAGAAGTTACTTTCACCGTACAAAGGCGGCCTTTTACATTTGGCGTTACGGCAGAAGTGCGCACAGATGACAGACGACGAATTATAGTCATAGGTAGACGTACGATGCGAGAATTGCAATTTATTTTAGAACAGTATCAGAAAATAGGAGACTCGAGGTATGATGAATACTTGCATGAACAAATTGTAAGAGAACTCGATAGTGAACCCGGTAAGCGTAGGAGACACAAAGCTAAAAATAAGAAATCAGCTGATACATCCGAAGTAGATCCAGGCAAGCAGCTGTTGTGCAGGTCAGCATCACCTACTCGTTATATAGCTTTAAGTAAATTGAAAACCTGAAATAAACACGCGTTTCATAATTTTGAATATACAGATTTTGAAAAATGCGTGGAATTAAAATCATCGTCGAAAGTTGAACCACAGTATGCACGCATAGTTACAGTAGACAATTTATGTCAGGAAACACACAAAATTTTGCCTTCTGTTGAAATTCAATTACCACCGTTGAGTGTCAAGCAGTCAAATAGTTGTGAAATTAGGCCAATTGAATTTGAATGTTTAGAAAGTAAAAATAGTCTAGTGGAAAATTATGTAGAGCAGTTACGAGCTAACGTCACCATTGTAGAAAATGAATGTATAGAACGATGTCAGATTTCTACACCTGTAGTTATTGAACCACCACCATTAGTTTTACATCAGTCTAGTGTTAGTGAAACCAAAGTTGACTTTCAAGAAGTAAGCATAGTTGATATTAATCAGGAAGCGTTTGAAATAGTAACAGCATTGATTAGTTATGAAACGAAGGAAATATGCGTCAATAACATCCGTTCTGAATGTGTTAGTTGCGAATTACCACCTTTAATAGTACATCAGGCTAGTGTTAGCGCAGTTCCAAGTGTAGCATACGAAGTGCAAGGCTCATTAGAAATCGAAAAAATTCTTGAGTACGTACAAGCGCAGGTTACGGAGGAAAATTTTGAGTTACTCGATAATCATTTTGTATTTGAAGATATTTGTTTGTTTTCACCGGAAATAGTGGTCAGGAAAAGCAACGTTAGTGAGACTATTGACTATGATTTTGGTCAACAACTTTGCGCAGTGGCGGATGAATTGTTTTGTAAGTTCGAACAAGTACTCAATGTGTCGTGTAAAACGCTTGAAGGGAAGTCGATGATAAATACATATAGAGAAAAACAGGATGATGTTAGCGTCCAGAGAAAAGAAATAGGCAATACCGAGACAGTAATTATACATGGCTTGATGCGAGTATCCGTAGACAGACATGTTTTAAATGTAGTTGCGGCGCCGGCGAGAGATGCCGATAAATTGTATGAAATGAATGGTAGCGCAGTGGTAGCGCGTACCCCTCCTCTCGGAGAAGCCAGGGAAGGCTTGAGAGTTGAGCTATTATTTTTGTGCGATATTGAGAATTTGATGCTGTTGCATTTGTATCGCGAGCGAATTGTTCTGCGCGATTTCACAACTACGTATTTGTCTGTAGTACCGCACATGTCGTTCAGTATTAGTTACGTCTTTATATTGCAATTTGATTCTGTCTGTATTGACTTTGAGTATAGTGGTATAGGTCAACGACTTCAAGTAAAGAGTTTAAGATGTAAGCCCGCAAAGAGAGTTGTGTTTTACGTAGTCAATAGTTCTTGCGTGATTAATTGGTCAGGACTATTACCCGTAACCAGACACGAATGTAGGCCGAAAAATAAGCATACACTAGCGAAGAGATTAAGATGTAAGAATAAGGCACAAAGGAAACATAAGGTAGTTCGAAATGGTCAACCGATTTTCCCTAGCATACTAGTTCGAAACAGAAAGATGTCACGACGCATAGCTAGCAAGATCAAGATTCATAGGCGTAAGAATAGCGATAGACAAGTGGGTCATGAGTGTAGTAAATTTGATTCTTTCGCACATGCAAATTTTAAAATTAGTGTCCTACCATTGCGAACGTGTAAAAAGGAAAAACTCGATCGTGCAAGTAGACGGAAGGCGAAACAGCTGATCGCTCTCGGTAACAATAATATTCGTCGATCTAATCCCAGAATGTACGCGCAATGCAAGCGAATAAATGCCAAACATATGCTAGACAGTGAGTTAAGAATAAATGAAAAGCGCGCTAGTAAGTGTAATCCGAAACAAAGTAAATGCAATCGCAGACAAACTAGATATCAATCAAAGTTAAAATGTAGGCGAGATTATTTTGGACCAAACGTGCAAATTCTGAAAACACCGATTCAGAGGAATTTTAAGAAACGCAAACGCGAAGAGCAATCTATGCAAGGCATCGTGATGCATCGCAAATTCAACCGTCGTAAACGAAGACGCGTCATTGCGTTGAAGTTTGGTAAACACGTTGTAGAAAGGGAAAAAGTTCCGCGAATCAGAAAAACTAACTGGAAAAGTACTCGTAAGCGTATGAAATTAAAGGCATACAAGTGTAATCGACATCGGTGGAAAATTAAAATTTTAGGGTAACCAAAGCGTGAACTTTGCCCGAATTTGGACTGAATCCCGGAAAAGACGAAAAATCAAATACCGAATATGACTTTTAAGCTTTTATAGAGAATGAAGATAAAGATTATTACTCTCTTACTTCAATTATTCCCCATCGAATCTCGAAAATTAGGAATTTGCTTTTCAGCTTCAAGTGTGTGCATACCGTCACCGACGCGCCCGTCCAAAGGAACCAGCAGTATCCATTTATAATCAGGTACGTTCATTTAAATGCCATGTTTTATTGTTTCTTTACAGCTTTTGGAGATGAGAGATGAATGTGAAAATCAGAGGAAGGACAGTATTGGAAACTTTAAATAGGTAATCAATTTAGATCGCGATCTCGGACTTTGAAATTTTAACAATGCCCCACCACTTTTGAAAACTATAGTTATCCCGTTTTGGATACAGAATTTCTGTATCGAATTTTTGTTAGGACGTTTATGTTTTGTATGTCTTATTTCTTTTTAGGTGCCTCCAGTCTTGGGAACCAAGCGTCATTAATAAAATTTTACCATTCTATTTTTCGAGTTTTTATTCATTTACCTTGTATGTTTATATAAACATTTAGCTGTCCCCATACCATTAGGCATTTAGAAAAATGTTAGGCAATTAGAGATATCTGAAAATACAATTAGAGAAATACTGATGAATACCACAATTAATTATGAAATTTGGATTTTTGAAAAAAAAAGTGTTCCTTGGTTAATGAATCTTTGCATCTGACTTTCTTATTAAGTAAGCGTAAGAACATATTGAATTTGTAACATAAAATTGGTTAGGCGTCGAAACATTGAAAACTAAATATTATTTACTATGATTTTGAAAGTAATTGAAAATAATGTCGAATTTAACAAATCTGTTTATGAATCCATTCACATATAATGTTCGTTATGTAAAGTCAGTGGGTATTTGCCATGATGTTAATGAAGTTTCAAATTTAATTGAATTTAGAAATAATCGATCTACAAGTTAAGAAGAGGTAAAAGGTTGAAAATTATAATTCAACCCTTAGAGGCGTCACTACTATTCTCTTTCAAAATTAAAGTGACGAAATCGGGGTAGCGTCCGATTGGGCCTCAGCTAGTGTGTGATTTGGCAATTATACACACACACTTCAAAATTCTATTTCGACTTTTGATTGTTTAGGTATTTGATATGTGGTATATTTAAAGTGAAATATTTTATTAAGTTAATACTTTGGTATCATAAAGAATTCAATGTTTAAGTATTCTCGTTATTTGTTCAAGTTTGCATCAGAAACCAATTTTAGCTTAGTGAAATGTTTTCGAAATCAGTTTTGTTCAGTTTGAAACGTTTTGAAAAAAAAAGAGAGAGAGACGTATAGTGGCAGTAAGTAACTGAAATATGCAAGGCAAAAGGCCAGTTGTAATTTAAGAACTATAATTGGGCAGGAATGGATTAAAAGGGGCTACTAAGTAGCTTCCATGTTGCGGGTTAATGCCGGTGTCAAAGGCTAATTGAAGAGCGACACCGATGTTGAATTTCAGGATGTTAGCAATGATATTCGCATACAGGGCGATCATAGCGTATAAGGCCTATAGAGAGGCAGACGCTTATATTGAGGACCATGAATTATGTATATTGCGAAGTGTACACGATGCAAAGGGCAATGAAAGGCCGCATCTGTGTTACTCGAGGTTGATTTTTCCCTCGTTGTTAAGTTCCCAGCTGGAGGAGGCAAGAAGCCTATATTTTTGTGCGTTTATGCCACTAAATGACAATGGTCCATAAGGTTGATATGTATATCCCTTTTATGTTCGATGTTGTGAATGCTCAGAAGATATTTCTAAGAGACGCCCATGCTTTGAGGTGAATTTATCCCTTTTATGTTGTGTAAATTGTCTTTTTAAAGACAACCGCAATATGAATTATTTTAGCTCAGTTTTGTAAGTGCCCATAACCCAGTTAGTTGCTATTAAACGTCCATCACAAAATTGTTGTTGATAAATTGTTACAGCAAGGTTAAAATAAACTTAAGATATTAAGTTGGGATTTCAAGCAATGTTTTTTCAGAATTAAATTTACGTTATGAGAATACATCAACTTTATTACGTAACAGTAGATGCTAAACTGTATTAATGTTTAATGAACAAGTTATAAAACATTATGGAAATTTGATAATTAAATTTATTATTAGCTTTGAATTCATTAACAGTATCGGTTGGACCTTAGACAAAATTTGATAAATATTGTTTTAAATTTTGAAATGAGTGTATTTTAGAAATTGAGGGAACGTGAATAATACTTATTAAGGTAAAATTAATTGAATAACGAATGTGACATTTTGATTGTAAGTGATATGGTCACCACCCGATATGATCAAATGTATTGATCTATTCCCGATTGTGACTTAATCCCGGATATGACGATATTCCTTGAGTTGATACGTGCACTTTGCCAGTAGGCCGCACATTTAGAATCGGCCAGCGCTCTTTTAGTGGAAGAACACTTTGTAAACCTACTAATTTTGTAGGTATGAGCGGGCCTAAAATAATTAATAGTTATTGAATGGTTGATGATATTGAGATGCAGGGCTGTAGTATCGAACTTCCCTCCCCAGGGTATTCTTATTGTCCTTTTCATATGTTTATTTTCTTGAAACACCTTCTCTAGGTCTAGATACTGACAGTCCAATTGGGGTTGGAAAATTTTACCCGATTATGACATAGCTGTAATGCGCGAAGCATTCAGCTGGGAGGGACTAGGATTTAGTGCAGGAGCGATTTATTCAAATCGTCGGGGAGTTCAACGACCCCGCACACTCCAGTTATGTGAGATTGTAAGTTGGTGCCTTTTGGTCTTCGGGACCAATTCATTAACCTACATTTTTGTTTAATTAGCGACTTACAACCTGTGCTGTCAACCTATGACACTCAGGATGGCACTACGTAAGGCTTAACCGCCGTTTAACCTATGTATATATTAAAATGTTTTAAGGTTTACTAGTTATGTTATGTAATGCAAGTATATAGATCGCTATTTTAACTATTTTGCATATTATGATATAATACGTAAAAATGTTAGTATACAGGCAAATTTTGTTTAATTTTGAATTTTATTAGTTTACGAATAGATTTTGCATATTTAGTGAGAAAATATAATTAGAATTTGGATTTTGTTCATATATCGTATTACGTTTACATATTATGTTTGTATATCTTAATTATTTTTTTTGAAAAATATATATATATTCCAATCATTATTCTGGAAAACAGACATTTAGAAATGAAGAAGTAGTTTTAATGTGGAAAACATATTGAAAAAAAAAGTTTGCTTTTATAATTTTCACAAGTTTATCTATTGCTCAACGACTCACACAAAGGAGAGAATACCTAATTTTGTTTTCTTTTGTCTTCAATAATTCATACAGGTGGAAAAATTTAGTTTAATTCACTTTATTAGAGTTTTATTCAATTCAATATGAGGAAAGTATTAGTTGAAGCTTTCGCTACATGGTTTATTTGGATAAAGTGATCACGCTTACCGAATTATTTTGTTGTTTAACCGATTATTCTTATGTTCGAAAGCTTGCAAGGAGAGAAAATACCGTTTCGAATCAGCACTTGTCAATAAACTCACACGATTTTAATGAAAATTTAAATTGAATTTGAGAATTTTGAGGGTTGAGAATTTGAAATAATAATAATAATAATAATAATAATAATAATAATAATAATAATAATAATAATAATAATAATAATAATGATAATAATGATAATAATGGAAAGAACTTGGTTTGTTGTACGATTTAAAAGTAATTAATAGATTCCATTGTTTATAGTATGCTGAGGCAATCAGGGTTAAATCTGTTAGTCACGTTGATACTTATAATGGTTATCGAGCGAACAAAATGACTGAATGTGAAGGCTTTTTGAGCTGTATACGTTTTTCAACCGAATGGCAATCGAGCATTACGAGTAAGTTAGGGCTATTTTTGAGATGCCAAAGGCTGTATAGAGCGGCATCCTCGTATGAATTTATTGCTATTATGTACGCGTATTTTGACGTGATGTCAAAGGCCATTAAAGGGCGACTCACGTTCGGAGATGGATACTCCTTATTATTTCCCGAATACCTAGCTTGTTCCTAGACGAGTAGGGAATGTCTTTTCTAAGTGTTTAATGTGTTTAGAGGTGGATTGTATATCCCTCTTATTATGTGATATATGTTTACGTTTAATGCCCGTAAAATGGAGTTGTATTCTGCCTTTGCCAATAAGATGCTTGTTGAACATGAGATTAGGAAATGATTGTATCGGCCAAAAGTTATATGTTCGCCAATGTTATACAAGATCCGTGCACTAGTGTTGATGCCCGCATACTTATTGCAATTAATAAATAAGTAAAATAAAAAGTTTACGTTTGTTGTGAGTAATGCTGATAATTTAAAAAAAAAAAGAAAAATGTGAGTTGACAGTTGATTCTAAATTTATTTGAAGCAGCCCAATAGAGCTTCTGTTTGTTGTTTGAGCAATATGATTACTGAAACTTGATAGTATATTTGATTTAGATTCTTTTAGTACTTCTGATTTTTAGTAAATTGAGAATATAGTATTTTGAATAATTAGTATGTAATTTACTTCATGACTATTTTACGAATTCCTGTTTTGAAAATTCTTTTGGGATTATTAATATTTTACATGTATGAATATATGTTAGTCGATATAATCATTTTGATGTTATTTTAGAAATTTTAAGTATTAATTTTGTTGTAAGAAGGTGCATATATACACACACCATACTACACAAAATACAGATATTAGGAATTCCGACACTATCGTTCACTCCGTTCTTAGGCTACACTTCCGAAATCGGTATACGTATTGTTGTTATTGTTTAGTAGTTAAGTACTTACTGTCCCAATGTTCATTTGTACATTCATTTGGCTTTGCATGCTTGAATATATTATGTGTTTAGTAAAAATAATTGAAAGGTAAATCGAAGTACATTTAATTATGGTGAGAAACCGATATTTGAAAAAAAAATAAGTAAACAAATAAAAGGAACTATAAACTGAAAATACAAATAAATTAATAATGAACATTCTGTTAATGGTGGCACAAAAGTGGCTTAATCAAAATATAAAGGTGGCTTGATTAGAACTTACAAGTGGTTTAATATAAATAAAAAGTGGCTTTATAAACATAATAGGTGGCTTTAATAAAGGTGGCTTATCGTCATACAGGGTGAACAACCTCATAGTTACCAAGTGAAGTATGATCCATTATATACAGTACAGTCCCAATATACCGAATTTTCACAGTGAGTCCCAGTGACATTAGATTTATATACAGAGTGTTCCACAACATAGTGATTTTTCCAGTGACATTTCAACATGGACCATTAACCCTTCGACGGCCAGGATTCTCATCGCAAATTGTATCAATGTGCTCGGAGCCCTGTGGGCGCCATAGGTTGTTACGGATTTTTTGGCGCTCATTAATCGTGTTAATTAAGAGAAGAAAGACAGTCAGTTTAAATTTCAAAATTAATAAACTGACCTCGTATGGAAATTTTCCAAGAACTCTCTCTCTTCTCAAGTATATACATATATGTTTGAATGTGTGTGTGAGCAACCAACTTCGATCGAATCGCCCAGCAGTCCTTTTATGGTTAAAAAGAAAGAAGAATCGCTCCACAGAACATTCCAGCAAGAAGTCTCATCGCTAAATTTAGCCATTGCATCAGTTGGTTGCGTTTCAAGTTAAAACCGGGATTTTCCCTTTGGAAAAGCAGCATAAGAGGTTGGCGAAGAAAGCAAGTCAGTCTATTGAAGAGACTCGGTTAGGCAGGGGGTGCCTTCGCACCTGTCGTGCGTCCCGCACGTAGAGTAGGCTTTTACACGGGCTCGTACCCAGCCCGTCGACCTGACTTTAAGTTTCCAGAGCTTTGTGCCCGTTGTTGTTCCTAAGAAGTTGAAGCGAAAGGAACCAAGTGTTGTTGTTGTGTAATTATAGAGCGACCCTTGAACCCAAACTCGTTTTGTGATTTTATGAGTTGTTGTAGCCGAAAAGATAAAGGGCTAGCAAGTTAGTTTTAAACGTTCTTCGATGCGGTCAATGAATCTTGGCAGGAGAACCTCCAAACGATGATTCTATTGTGAGCAGCATGATTGTTGGATGCTTTCTTTCGTATGACACATGAACTATTGGATTGGATTTGAGAACCAGATTTCTGTGGAGAGGATAGAGCAGAAGAGGAAATTGCGGCTGACTTAATCCCCACCCTCCTTGTGCAGTGCATAGTGAAACGCGAGTGTTATATAAATTATTCACTACTCTCATTCCATGCCGCCAACGCAAACTGTAAGTAGAATTGAGAAAGAATCATTCTTACAAATTGAAAAAGCCACCTGATCAAAGTAAATGATCTTAAGAAAATAAAAGTTAAATTCAGAGTAATCATTTTGAGCGCTCAGGTTATTAAATATATAATTTGCTTGTAGTTTACTTATTGTATGTTGTTTGTTTGATTACAATACATAGTACTCATAATTTTAATCTCACGTTTAATTCTTAGCCGTAATTGCATGTAGCTTTACAAGGCGTTGTAACAGTTTATAGATTATTTACTTTAATTTGTTTTGTTCATCCATCTTTACGGCAAGCACTCTTCTCTCCCCGATATCTTTCCAGCGGTCGGTGGAGACGGGGACTGCTTGTATGGTTTGTGACGACCTCTTGTGGGCGCTGGAAGCCATGAAACCAAAGTTTGGAGCAAGTGAAACAAGAGGGAGAGAGATAATATAGTTTTATTTACGATAAACCCACAAAGGTCGGTCATAAGACTTTCATGAAGTTTGGCCAATTGTGATCTTAAAACTCTGGCAGTCACACAAAACATCGAAGACATTTGTGAGACTGTTGCTGAGAGTCCAGAAACATTAATTCGCCACCATCGAACCATTCTTCTTCGAAAATGCTTCCGATTAATCGATAACAGTTAAGGGTGCTCGCTAGAGTGGCACGATAAACCAGTTTTTTGTGCCTAAACTAGAAGATATGGATTTGAACGACATATGGTTTCAACAAAACGGTGCCACATGCCTGACATCCCGAGAAACAATTCAATAACTGCTTAAGTCATTTCCTGATTGTGCAATTTCCCGTTTTGCTGATCAGAATTGGTCGCCCAGACAGGCACGTAGCCAAGGGGTGGGTCCGGGGGGTCCGGACCCCCCCCTTCGAGACCAGAAATAAAAAAATTAAGGAAGGATGAAACAAAAAGAAACAAGTAATAGGAAGAATCAGCGTTAAAAATAAAAAAAAACTAAAAATAAAAATAATTTTTCATCATCACTTCTCTGCAGTATCAAACATGTTATTTGAGAAACAGTTCTCTGCCTCTTTAACTTGTCATTTGGAACAGACAGCAGTTGACGAAATAATAAAAAAAGAGTTATGTGGAAAGAAAGTTCTAGTAACATTTGATTCAACAGAGAAAAGAACCCAGATATAATAAAATATTTTACATTATTGGATACGTACTTTTTTTAATAGTTGAGGTCATAATGAAAGGAAAATTGTTATATTTGGATGAACAGAAGAAGGAACGTAGATATTGTAAAATCTTTTTTTATTATTATCTCTCTCTCTCTTTTTTTTTTTTTTTTTTTTTTTGGGCGCGGTGGCTCAGTGGTAGGGCGTTCAACTCCGGTGCTTGGGGTTCCTGGTGCTGTAGCAGCACGCGTCGTGTAGACTTCGTGGCGGACAAACACCGTGCTACTGGGTTTTCTCGGGGTTGTCCCGTTTCCTCCCACTTTCTTCATCCCACCCTTTCACTCATCTCTCATCATCACCGTCTCCTTTAGCCTAACCGGCATAGACATGGGGCGTAAAACTTAAAGATTTCATTTCATTTTTATGTCCTTTTTTTAAATATTCTTTTATTCGAGATTTCTTCATAGTTTTTACTAAAATACTTACAAACATGTCCTAATTTTAAAGTCTTAACAAACTAATATATGTTGCTATTAAAATAGTTTAAATTGATCAAGCCCCTGCTGTGATAACAACAATATTTCGTGTCAACCCCCCCCCCTTCCTCCCTTCATTACGAAGTCCTGACTAAACGAACCATATGTTATCAGTAAAATAGTTTAGAATAATCGAACTCTAATGTGATAACCACAGTATTTCATGTCTCGGACCCCCCCTATTACGAAATCCTGGCTACGTGCCTGGCCCAGATCATGTGAGTTAACACTGTTGATCTTTTTCCTTTGGGATTTTTTGAAGTCTAAGGTTTATGCCACAAGCCCACGACACCTACGCCTTGAAGGAGGACATTGAGCGCTGCATCAACGAAATTCAGCCACACTTATGCTAAACGATAATGGAAAATTTCAACAAGAGTGTGTATTCGCCAGCAAAGCCTATAACCTACATACCAGTGGCTGTCAAACGTTTCTTTTTCCCTTCAGTATTTATATATTTTACTTTCTACCTAGGTACACAAAACTGCATGCAGTCTACAAATATTGATATTAGAATTAGGGTACAGTTATCAATACTTGGTATGAATTACCAATATTCGTAAATAAAATTATGTATTTTCCGGTACCGGCACAGGAACCACATTCTAATAGCTTAGCATATGTCCCACAAAAATGCGAACTCAGGAACAAAAAACAACAACAAAAAAAAAAAAAAAAAACTTCTTTGTCTTGGTTATTCCTTATGACCAAGAATGTCATCCCAACCGTTGTCACTGTAAGATTTACGGGGTATTGAACTTTCAGACTGAAGCACACCCAAATCACATGATTTTTTAAAAATGTAATGTTGGTCATTTTTATATGCGTATAAGCTTCAAACCACACACGCACACACACCCCTTAAATGATTTAAAAAACGAAGCGTTTGTGAGTGAAATCCTCTCTAGCTATTTTTCTGGATCCCCCACTGTTCATAATTTATTTTCCAACAAGAAATTCATTCCGGTATCTATCTAAATAGGAAATTTACTTAAATTTAAAACGGAGGAGGTTCCACTAGTAATAATTTCCTATCTAAGAGGTATTTTGGACCGGTGCAAAGGAACCGGGAGTAGAGGCTGAAACCGCCTTCTCCCAGTTTTACTTTTTTATAACTTTAAAACGTTTCTCATTTCAATTTCATTGCAGGAAAGTCGCATTATACACAGTAGTATTCTACGAAACACTTATCTTTGACGGAAATTCTCGTGCGCGCTTTCAAAAATATTTTGTCGGCCTTTACATTGACTGCTTTCCATACCTCCACAACGACAAACGCTCCGTGTAGTTAGAACTGATGTTAACCCCCAAAATTATAGCCAAAATACGGTTAGATGTTCTATCTTACGATGGCAATTGAAACTTCCTCTTTACAGTTCATGGTTTTACCGACAGAGGACTGTGAAACTCTTTTCATATTTTGTTTAAAGTAACCCCTAATGTGCAAAGTAACCCCGTCTTACGGTACATGATTGTTTCCTACTGAACGAAATTTCAATTGAAAATATAGTAACTTTCAAGATTGAAAATCAATGTCTTTTTTTTTTTTTTTTTTTTTTTTTTTTTTTTAAGGAAATACACCTGATAAACAATGTTCTCAAATGTAAAGACACTAACGTGAGGAATGAAATCTCATGAAAAATTAAAGAAGCAAACAGTTTTTGTTTCAACAATAAGACAGCAGAGCAATATTATTGTTTTAGACTTGTTCTTACCTTTGTTGGAAAGGAAAAAGTTAAAAACCAACGTTGTGTGTGTATATGTCACTTTGATACTTTTTAAATCTTTTCACAAATTGATTGAATCAAAGCAACGTTGTTCTTTTTCTGTTGCGATTTATCTTCTAAGACAATTTTACATTAATCGCACGCAATTTGAGCCAAGAGTTACTCACAGTGGCGTTTCTTGCAACATATTTTGGAAGGGGTTTCTCGTCGTTTCTTTAAAAATCCCAGAATTGGAGGGCGGCTTGATGTTTATAAGCATAGGAATAAATAACATTTACTTCTTTAAAAAAATCTGAAATTGGTGTAGTGGTGAGAACTTTCCGCCACTTGAAGATGAAATCCACGAAATTCCGAGGCTTCATCCAATTATTGTGTAGTTGTTTTTAAAAAAAGTGCCCTCATAAGGAATTAATTTCTGTTACTTGTAATAGTCCTATATAACGGTTGACCGGCTTCAGGGCAGAAATTTAGTAAAGTAGAAAAACATTTAAATTTACAAACGTAGATACAATAATTTCTAATTGCTTTCGTTTTAGTAACTAAAAAAAATACTTCTTGCTTAACAGCTGTGAGTTCCATTCTATTACAACATATTTCAACTTTTAGTTGTCGCGGACCTCACTTTGAGAGCTACTGCCCTATACTGTATAATTTATGAATTAACAAAAAATTACAATTTTAAAATTTAAACCTGAGTTTTCTATCAAAATTATTTCTTAGGTAAATTTAGGGACACTGGTATATATATGTATTGCGATATTACATATTTTAGAAACAACCTTGTACTTTTTTCATAAAAACATTTTTTATAAATAAAATGTAGAATGCACCACAAAACATCCTTATAATGTTCATCTTCAACAAACATAGTCATAAAATCAAGAATGGAGTTAATATTCTCTGGGAAAAGATCCATTTCCGTTGCCACTTCTCCTTCTGGAATTAAGCAACATTTGCAATTCAGATGCATTTAGGCTTGCTTCAGATGACTAGCGTACGTGTTTTAATGAGACATGGACCAGGCGTGGAAAACCTGCGAATAGATGTGAATAATTAGTGGTGCTGTAATTATACAAAATGACACTGGAAAAATTACTACCGCAGCTATCTTAGCTTTTCTCTCAGTGAAAAAATATTCTAACAATTTTGTCCAGCAGTGCAGAAAGATAATATTTCACGCACAAATTATCTTCTCATTGTCAGAAGTAATTATCAGTTATACGGCAGTGCTACATCATTAAATACAATTTTATATAATGGAAGAAAACATTTTAGATTCGTTTTTACGTTGTGAAAGTATGTTAGGCTTTTAAACTATGGGTGCATAATAATAAAACCAGAAAATATAGCTATGTACCATTTCCGGTGTCAATTTAGCAGTAAGAGGAGAGATCGCATTTATTGTTAACTTTTTTCCGATGTAATCCTACAGTAAAACTAGTTACTTATTCTAGCATGAAACATACAAGGGTGAATCAAAACATAAGGTGAATTGTTGATTTACAGAAAAGCGTACAGAGATACGTCGATAAAGCTTTACTATGTTTGAAGTATGGTATCACACTATTATTCGAAGAAGGAGCCGTAGTTGTCTAAACATTTATTCCAACGTGGCACCAAATCATCCATGCCCTGTTCAAAGAAATGTGGTTCCAGATTTCCTAACCAGGTACGTGTAGCCTGTTGTGCCTCTGTCAGTATCTGGAAACGCTGCCCACGGAGATGTTGCTTCAGGGGGCCGAACAAATGGTAATCCGACGGGGCTAAATCAGGGCTATACGGAGGGTGATCGAGAATTTCCCACTTGACACCGCGGAGGTGTGTACGGATCCGTTCGGCTGTATGTGGACGTGTGTTATCATGCAGTAGCAACACGCCCTCTCGGAGTGCCGCCCGCCGTTTCTACCGTATGGCTGCTTTCAGCCTGTCCAGGGTTTGGCAGTAGGTGTCTGCATTAATGGTCGTACCCTTTTCCAGAAATTCAACATGAATAACACCGAGACGGTCCCAGAAGACAGTAGCCATTGTTTTCTGGGCAGATGCTATTGTCTTGTATTTTTTGCCCTGTAGTGACGATGGATGTTTTCATGTCATGCTCTGACGTTTGGATTCAGGTGTCCATAGAGGTATCGGAGTTTCATCGCCCGTTATGATGCGATGAAGGAATGAATTTCCTTCGTCAGCATAACGTGAGGTGGCTCAGGAAAATGCCCATTCGCTGGTATTTGTGTTTGTTACTCAGAAGCTTGGGTACTCAGCGCGCACACACTTTTGTGAAGCCCAGTTGGTCTTGGACGATACCGCTTACGGAACCATAAGAGATATTCAATTCATTGACAATGTCCTGCAACCGCACTCTTCTGTCTTCACGATTCATGGCATCGACGACAGCCACATTCGTGTCGGTGATGGACTTTGATGGTCTGCCACTTCTGCCATCATCTGTGACAGTACTCCTAGCACTTGCAAATGCGTTACACCACACGTACACTTGTTTCAGCGACATAACACTATCTCCGTAGACCTGCACCAATTCACATTCGATGAATATCACATGGTTTTGTTCCCTTGGCTCAGAAAAAACGAATGACACCGCGCACTTCCTCCTTGGTGTAATGTTCCAGTCGTTGCGCCATCTTTTAGTTGCTCTCAGCACCAGACGTGTGGACATAGAATGATGTACAAGCCGTCACAGGTCTATTACCAGATTACCTGTAACATGGAAAAGAATTAATTAGCTACACACAATACTATGGGTTTGACAGGCAATTTCACCTTACTTTTTGATTTATCCTTGTAGTATTTATTTTCAGGCTGCTGGTAGCCCTCATCACGATTTCTTTTACCGAGAGATCTACCTAAACAATTTGGGTTACAAGGTGTGGGTCAGTGGCAAAGATATTACCTCTAGTGCGTGGGTTCACTGGTTCGATCCTCGGTCAAGTAAGTTTGTGGTAGATCACATCGTGTCCCTGGGTTTTCTCGGTGTGCTCCCGTTTCGTCCCACTTTACCATTCCACCATTCTTTCATCATCATCAAATTCCTTTGATCATCGTCTCCTTTATCCTGAAGAGCATATATTGTGAGGCAATGATTTTATGAAAAGAAAGAACAACCTGCGACGTTGGACTAACATCGTGAGACGAAACGCATTCGGAGTTGGAGTCCCTTTGTAAAGCATAGTCGGAATTTTAACTATCCTCAAAGAGCCCGTCTTACTGCTCTTGCACACTAGATCTTGTGAGCCGCTAACGTGTGAAGGGCTCTCGTAAGACCAGCATGTTATTTTCTTCCCCGCCAACAGCCCGCTTGAGCCAGCTACTGGTGGCGTGATCTTTATAGCAGCTCAGAGCCGCGGCTTACTTGAACCGAAGCGTGTGTGTGAAGGCGTACATTTAAGACAATGTAAAGCTAGCAGCTGCAGCTCACGCGAGCGACTCACAGGATTCTAGTGTGAAGATATACTTAGTGTTACTTTCGAGTCTGGTAGTCTTGAATAATGTAAAAAAAGAGAACAAGCAATAATTTTTCGTGTATAGCACGTTAAGGAGTTTGGTTTGTACAGCGCGATAGTTCTCAATTAGTACAGAAACCCGAAGTAGTAATAGATTTATACTGCTTCCGGGTTTACTACAGAAATTAGTGTACTGATGGAATATATTCTTATGATGTTTAATTGGTTGCAGGAAACCGCTTCTCGCTATCTATCACCGTTTTCACTCTGTCGATCCACGTTGAAACTAGAAGTGACTGTTTTCTTCCTCCTCCAGATTGTATACAGGATTAAGAAGAAGAAGACGGTGTTATTCTTATAGCGCTGCATGCTGTTTCTTTACCATTTTACCTCTATCTAGAGCAGGAGATCCTTGCACAAGTTCCAGCTTTATCATGCTATGACTAACCAACACTGGATCATCTTCTATTCATACACAAACGCATCGATGCCATGGGATAACATAATAGGACTGATACAATCTACTTATGTATTGCACATACTCTCAGTGCATTACTGGAGACATCATGTCCTAAGGAAGGCACTTTATCACCGTAGTCAGCTCTAATCATTATAGTATTCTCCAATACTTCATCCTGGAGTTCCTTCGTGGCTAAGCGGCTAGCGTACGCGCCTTTAACGTGATTCGATTCTCGGCAGTAGGTTATGTGGTTCGGATTCCACGTTAATCAGTAGGTCCCATATCATATAGCCTCGCTGCTGAAAGGGAAGATAAACTCAAAATCAACTCAACTCTAATACTTCCTCCGTAATACGTTCTCCTACTTCAGCTTATAGTATCATACAGATTGCAACCATTCTACACATTTAACGCTTTATAAACTTGAAAATATCTTAAGCCACAGTACTGTCTTCTATAGCACGCCCAAGATAGGAATGAATATCTTGTTTACAAAAAAAAAAAAAAAAATTAAAAAAATAAAAAAAATAAAAAAAATAAAAAATAAAAACGAAGGTATATTGGATTTCTATCTGCTTTCGTATCCGCAGAGAATTAAAGATGGAGGCGAGATGTATTCTTGGAACTCATAATCGGTTACAGCAAATCGCTTCCCTCGCTATTACCGGTCCTTCTCTCTAGTGATGAATGCCAAAACTAGAAATGCTTAATTTCTACTACTTCTGGTTTGAGTATTATGTCCATGAACAAACTCAAATTCTAAACATTGACCTTGTATATTCTGGCAAAATACAATATGTTCTTGAGATATTTTCTCTCCAGGACAGATGAACATACGTTTTCGTCATCTGCACAAGGACATATACGGTTTAGAAATTGTCAAAATTTTCCGGATTCCTGAAAGTAAAAATTCCGGAATTGACCATCCCTAGTAAATAAATAAAAAAAAAGAGTTATGGTAGCCAAACTTCTTTAAAATGAGAGCCATAATCTTTATTTTATTTTATGATGCTATGACATGCTTCTTTGATGCATGTGATCCCGGGGTCGATTCTCGATGTGAGAGCATTGAATACATTACAGTAGTTTAGGTTTCCCCTTAAAACTGTAGGTTCATGTCTCATCTAGCCTCGGTGCTGAGAACAGTGTTGCCTAATTGCGAAAAAAGATATTACTTGTACCCGCTCGTAATCCTCACAACAGCTGAAGAATAATTGTATTTAAAAGAAATTGAAATACATTTAGCACATTGTGGCAAAAGTACCTTTAAGTTGGCAACTGGAAATTACTTTAAACTTCTACAGAAAATGTTTACACTTCTAGACTGACCCTTAATACATTTTTCAGTGACTGAAAATCTAAGGAGAAGCAGTGGTAATTTTCAGTATCATTCTGAATATTTATAATTCCACAGTTCAAACACACTTTCAAAACATACGAGGTATCGAATACTGAAACTGGAAATAAACCCAATCGATCTATAAGATAAAACAGAATATATCCTTAGAATAGTGAATCTATATCAGAAAGACATGAATTGCCATCTCTTATTGTTTGTGCTCTACTAAAACTGACACACTTGGAAAAAGTGTGAATCCACATTTTGACCTGGTTGGAAATTGGAGTGGTCATAACATTGTACACTATCAATGTTTGATATTTTGCATACACGAATCTGTTCTACACCATCTCGCGTACTGCTCATTGCAGTGTTGCCAATTTGGGGAAAAAGTCGCTAAATCTAGGGGATTTGAGCACCAAGATAGCGACAAAAAATCATTTTTCCGATTGGCGACTTTTTTGGTGATTTTTAAATAACGATTTAGCGACTTAGTTACAAATCTAGCGACTTTTGCGCAACGAACAATCTGTTCATCTGTAGTCAAGCACTGTTAGTTCACATCAAATTGTATATTTCTTTTCTTCCTTTTTGTTTGTTTAAATCACCACAAGCGGTGTCGAGTTTCAGAGTGCAGCCTAGCACGCCTCCGCATCTCTGCATTGTTTTCTGTTACCCTTCCCTCTAACGGAGAACAATTCCAACCTTCATGTCCTTTAGTTTGCAGAGCTTTCATTGAGAGGCACAAGTAATGCAGCATTACCGATAGCAACAAGATTAGTTGAAGAGTGAATATAAGCGAAGTGGGTGTGTTTGTTGTATTCGTACTTCACTTGTGGGACCTTTTAATTATTGTGCACATTTCCAAACACGTGTATCGTAAGTACTGTATTTTTAACTATTTCGAAACTATCATGGCTCCAAAATATGAACAGAAATACCGGAAACAATGGGAAACAATCCTTGAATTTAAAGATTGGTTGCGTCCTGTTGACAAAGACGTGACTAGAGCATATTGTTTATTTTGCAAGTGTGAGGTGTACGCAAAGTTAACTGACTTAAGAAAGCATGCTGCTACACAAAAGCATAAAAAATGTGCGGATCCTTTTTGCAGCAGTCGTCAACTGAAATTGGATTTTAAAGTTAAAGAACCAAGGCGCCATTCAAGCGCAGTAGAAGCCAGTATAGCTATGTTTGTTGCGGAACATTGTTCATTGTTGTCTTCCGACCATTTATCTCAGTTGTGTCAGAAACATTTTCCTGATAGCAAAGCTGCTTCAGAATTACGAATGCATCGTACATAGTGTACAGAAATTATAAATAATGTTCTTTCTCCTCATCTCTGTGATGTCTTGCGTAAAGATATTGGTGATAAGTGTTATAGTTTGATTATTGATGAGTGTACAGACATATTCGTAACAAAGATGCTCGGTGTTTGTGTACGATATTTTAGTATGACGTCACAAAAAATAATTTCTACCCATTTAGGGCTACTTGAAATGACTTGACTTGACTTCATTTTAGTTTAGCGTCCCGTTCAGCAGCGAGGCTATATGAGACGTGGAGCTACTGATTAACGTGGAATCCGAACCACATGAGCTCCCGCCGGGAAACGAACCCGGGTCTCCCACGCCAAAGGCGCGTACGCTAACCGCTTAGCCACGAAGGAGCTCACTACTTGAAATGAATCCGGTACTGCTGTTGCTATTGTGTCCGCAATAACGAGTTTGTTAAAGTGTATAAATCTGAAACCTGAGAACCTGACAGGGTTAGGGGTTGACAACGCATCAGTAAATACAGGTGTAAATAAAGGGGTTTATGAACTACTAAAACAAGAACTTAACATCCCACATTTAATCATGGTACGATGCACGTGTCATTCGTTGCAGCTTGCAGTTTCCCATGCAAGTGAAGAAACTGTTCCAAGAAACATTGGTCACAGACGGAAGTCCACTTTTGTGGCTTTTCGCTGTGCAAAATCGTTGATAAGGTCCTCGTAGTCCATTGTTGAGGCAACTTCCTTTTCGATGGACAAAATAGCTAAACCGCACAATCTGCTTTGCGACATTGTTGATCGTAGATAGTTTTTGATAAGGTTCAATAAACGAATAATCGGAAGACACTCACGCACTAATCATAATATTACGTATCCACATCTCACTATTACTGCGAGGTCCGAATTCCGAAGCCAAACTGAGGTGCCACACAAGGCGTGCAATAGGGGCTATTTCTTGGAAGCGATGACTCAGAGGTGTCCGTAGCAACAGAACCACTCTTCTGACCCAAAAGCAACAAACAACATGACTTCTCACTCTATTTCGACAACAAAGAAAAGTTGAGATAAAGCCATTTAGAGTCACGTGCATGGTATTAGCGTCGCCTTGTTTGCTGACCCATTGTTAATCCGAAACTCAAGGGCGTAATTATTACGGTACTTTAAAACCAAAAATATCATGCTAAACGCTTTCATAGTAATGGTGTAGATTTCGGGAATTTAAGGCTTCTAAAAGTAAAATATTGAGTAAGAAGTTCTGGTTTATGAAAACTGGTTTCCGAAGAAATCCACCACACCGTATTATTGGCCAAAGTATTCACTTAACTCTAAGCTACGGTACATTAGAATGTTGCAGAGGCCCCGCATATTTGAGCTGACTGTGACAAGAGAATATCCTATCGCGGGGCCTGGGGCGGATACCCCAGTCGCCACCCCCAAAGGCCGCCTCTGATTATCATATTACAAGTATACGTTTCAAGGTACATGAGTATTTGTACCATGGAACACTTTCTCGAGAATTTTTGAAAACATAAAAACAACCAAGAATAGAAATAAGAACTTAAATAATGACGTAGTTTTGTTCAGAAATCTTCCAAGTTTAAATGCTCTGCAATGGAGTTCCTGAAATAACTGTTGGAAATATTATATCTTGGAAAACGCAAAAAGTGTTCCATGGTACAACAGTTTCCCCTTCCCCTACATTATCGATAGCAAGCTGATTATCTGTAGAAGCGTGAGCAGAAGTGTAGTGTGTAAGATTTTTCTCTTTGTAGACTTTTACTTTTGTTCGTTTTTCTAAAACCATTATTGATTTCGTAGAAGTGACATTGATCATAAAGTTGAAAATATACGTACGTTGTATTAAAAGGGAAACTATTGTTAGTTACACATTATTCTTTCATTTACGCTTTTGTAGGGTAGATAGTACTATGGCTTGAATTGATCACATATCTTATACATGCACACACACACACACACACACACACACACACACACACACACACACACACACACACACACACACACACACACACACACACACACACACACACACACACACTTATATATATATATCTTTGAGAGAGAGAGACGAAATTACCTACCTTTAACCCAAAATTGGAGTCATTTCATTTCCTATTTAGCGACTTTTTGTATCAACTAGTTGGCAACACTGGCTCATTGTCCAAGATCAATAGAGTAGTACTGCTTGCACACAAAATCTATCTACTCCATCTTGTGTATTGTTTACTGTCCAAGGTTAATAGAATAGTACTGTTTACTGTTAAATAGTACAGTATTAGCAAAGGGTAGTCACAAAGCAAAAATGTTCAGCGTTTTCAATTAAGAAAAGATATCTGTTTCCAATACCTTATTTTAGTAATTACGTCCGTACATCAATATGATCAACGAATTTTTAAAAACCAAAATCCTAAAACATCCAAAATAACAACATAAAAAAAGAAATTAATTGTAGGATATTACTGCTAATTGAAGTAAGTAGGTACGTATAACTCTCAATTTTAATTAGGAAATTTTATTTTTAATATATTGAATTCGGGAGAAAAAAACAGTTAATTTTAATGAATGCTAAAAAGAACTGTCAGTACAGTTATAATGTAGTGAAAAATCTGCAAAGCAATGAACTCAAGAGTATACGTAACGAAAACACAAATGTCAGACCATCTTCTGTTTATCATACGTTAACCTCTATTGTTGAGTTCTCAACTTTGGTAAATTGGTTGTATTCCAGATTCTTGTATTGATAAAACTCCGCAGCACGGAAATTCCGACGTTAACAAAGAGATCTTTATCACACATTGGAATGAGTGTAGTTTAGTGGTTAGCATTTTTGGTTCGTACTCAGAAGGTTTTCTGTTCAACCTAAGTCATCCTGCTGACAGCTTTCGTAGGTTTCCTTAAGAAAATTTCCCTCAACTGACTCAAAATTTTCCCATTTCTTACCAAATTTTCCCTAGTTTGTTGAGTGCCCAATACCTACGACAAAAGTTAGGCTATAATATTAAATTAGCTACCTATATTAAGGAAAATGCCAAGCACATTTGTTTTATCCATGTGCTTTTTGCTTCTATATTTTACTTTTTACTTTACATTTTTTAATTACACACGGGGCCCTTTGTGGCTCAGTGGTAGAGCGTTCACCTCTGATATATGAGGTCTTCGGTTTGATCTCAGTTCATGCCAAGTGAACTTTGTGTTAGACAAACACCGTGTACGTGAATTTTCTCGGGGTTATCCCGTTTCCTCCCACTTTCTTCATTCCATCATTTTTCTTCATTCATTTCTCATCATCCTCGTCTTCTTTATCCTAGCCGGCATAAACGTGGGACGTAAAACTTAAAGATTCATTTTAAAATACTCACAAATCCACCAATCAGTGCATATTATACTACTTTGAACACACACTGAAAACTACCATAATATAGATTCGTCTACTATCGGACAACAAAACCCTTTGTTTACTAGGGAAATAATTGCTCGTAGAAGCTCAACAAGCGAGGTGTATTCCATACACTTACTTAATGAATAAACCTAGTTGAAACACATTAAAGACATCAACAAAGAGATATGACAAAGAAGACCCTCACTAAAGCGGATACACCTAACATGTAAATGAGATTATCTCAGAACATAACGAAGAGTTTTCTGTACATAAGACACATACATATAAGAGTGGGATGCATACAAATATGAAAATATAATAAGCTAAAGTTTCCTTCTTAGTCCCTGCGAAAGAGAACCTAATACCTTGTCATTTTTGTTTACTTTCAGAACGTTCATATTTACTTGTATATCCACAACATAACATAAACAAAAAGAATTAATTTTTTCTTCAATACTTTGTAATACCAGAGAAAACGTATAGATTAAATTTGCTCCCGAACGTACATGTATCCAATTTATTTCTTTTTTCTCCCATCTCAGGCGTTTCACCCACGAAGGTTTGCCCTTTTCGCTCCCTCGAAACGCATCTGCAGATAGTGTTTACACACATACACACACTTGAAAGGACGTATGTATGCGTGAAGTTTTAACAAAATACAATTTTTATTAGTGCAGAGACCTAGACATGAACAGAAAACTGATTGCTTAGAAAATCAGTCTGAAAAAAATGATAATAAAAATAGTATTTTTACTTGATGTTTAATTTTTAGTATATACCATCTCGTGCTTGAAAAGCTGAGGTGAAATACCAAAGGTCAGAACTAACGTATACATGCCCAAATTAAACGAACTTTGGTGGTCTTAGATTTAGACTTATGCAATAGTTGTGACTACAAATATATAGTCATCGCTGCTCCTAACTTGTACTATTTAAGACACAGAATTCATGTAACTAAAGTAAAATATAAAATTCCATGTAAGTTCTACTTTTTTTTATTCTAGAGCTACATAAAATATTTTTCTAATTTATAGTTTCAACTATAGCTTCATAATTATGTTACCCTTAAAACTTAGCATCTGATCTCTGCTGATACAACTGTTTCGTCCTCAGCTGTTAGTCTCAATAATTCTATTTAAGTACATCAGTCAAACAGAAACATTGTGTACCATTGAAAAGAACACCAAATAAAATGAACGAAAACACTTTTTTGTACACTGAAATACGGGCCTCGTATCGTACAATATTTCTACATATTTCCAGTTCCTGTGTCGTAACGGGATACAACATTTTGTAATCATATATCGAAGAGTTAACATTGATATATATATATAATTTTAGAGATCTACTGATTGCTTCGTCTTTCCATCAACTCGATATCCAATGAATGAAGCCTCTGTCGCTTATGATTCTTACAGATTCGTACAGTGATCGGTATATCTCTTAAAATCATATAATATGCCGATGTTAACTCAAAATACAGTAAACCCTCGTTAACACGAATTCCAAGGGACTGAAAAATCAGGAGTTCGTGTTAAAAAAATTCGTGTTAACCGGGGACCCAAATTTTATTATTCGAATACATTTTCCCCATACATACGCACTACAGTATACAGACTATACATACCACTACAGTATATTATGTATGTCATAGAAAACATTAGATGGTATCGAGACGAGACCAAGACTATTCTCCGTCTTGTTACCATCCACAGAATTGTATCGAGACGAGACTGAGAGTTTCGGTCTCGTCTCAATTTCGAAAAGCACGGCTCGGTCTCAAATTTGAGTTAAGATCGAGATCGAGACTAGTTTCGGTCTCGGTACCGTCCTCTGAAAAGTGAAAACATTACAGTAAGCTTATTATCCTATCTTCGAAGATTTAAAAAAAAAGTTTCCACGCAGATAATCCAGGTCAAGTTTAAAATTGATAACTCCGCTAGCAGGTTGGGTACCGCTAGTAACGGAAAGGTATTTGTGACTGCTGTCGCCAGCAGCTCGTCTGCCAAGCACCTGCATGTTCAGTGCTTGACGGAGGACAGAATTAACACCTCATAAGACCTGTTTCTGTTTTTCTGTTTTCTCTCTTATTTACAAGGCAATTTTTGTCTGTATAAATACTGTACGACAAAAACTGATCTGGAATAAAATCTGAAATAAGAAAAATGATCTGAAAAAAAAAAAAAAGATTGAAAGTTCGTGTTAAATGAAAACAATTACTGACTCAAGAGACTAAAAACTAGTTCGTAATTCGTGCTAACCGAAATTCGTGTTAACCGATAAAACTTCCTATAAGTTAACGTACAGCGATGCCGGGACCGAAATTTTGTTCGTTCTAACCGATTGTTCGGCTTAAGCGAGTTCGTGTTAACGAGGTTATACTGTAGTAATTTTCGAAGAATGCTTATTCCTTATTCCAAGGATGATATCTAACACACTCATGATTTATTTCATATGATTAATCCTAAATAATTACAATATATTTGCAAAATAATCAACATCTATTCATACCTACAGGCATTGTATTAGATTGAAGTTTTGTTTGCATAAAAATACCTTTCACTTCCAATTAAAAATTTTCACAATGCTCACCAATGAAGAAACGACACAATTTCATGAAATAAGCAATGCATTGAAGGATCTAGATTTCTCAACGTAGAATTATCTACGTTTTAACTACTGAAGCACCCTGACAACTATTGTTCACACAAGAAATATTTTCGCATGAAGCGAGGTGTTTATTGATCTGTGTGATCATTATTTCATTTAGTTTTCTGATATTTTCACGTGTTGCTATCAGTCTTTATTTTTCTTATTTACATGGGACAGCGATAGCTCAGTGGTAGAGCGTTCACCTCTGGTGCTTGGGATTCTTGGTTCAATTCCAACTCGCGCCAAGTGACTTTATGGTGGACAACCACCGTGTGCATGGGTTTCCTCAGGATTCTCCCGTTTCCTCCGACTTTCTTCATTCTACTATTTGATACATATCTCATTATCCATTTCTTTTAGCCTAACTGGCGTGGGACTTAAAACGTAAAGATTTAATTTATTTTTTCTTACTTATTTCTTACTTTTACTGAAGAAAAAATAAAACATGCCTTTGCGCGGATTCGAACGTCTGATCTTTTGATTTATCATTATTGTTGTTTTTATCAGTTTACTACTTTATTTTATTTTATCTTCCTACCACTCTTCAGGAATACACGACTCGACTGGGACACGAACACAGAAATATCGAGGAGTTAAAATTCCACCCAAGCTACTACAGATGGACTCCAATCCCCAATGGGCTTCATCTCACTATCTTCATCCTAACACTTTAGATAGCTCGACTACACCACTGGCTTTTTTTGAAAAAAAAAAAAAACTCCTGATTTAATTTCTCTTTCTACACTGCTCATTACTAGGAGACTCGACAGGGACACCGAACACAGAAGCGTCAAGGACAATTAAAATTCCACCCTGGCTACTATAGAGGGACTTGAGTCCCCGATGGGTCATCAAGTCTCAAACTTCCAAACACTAGGCTACACTCACCGGCTACAACTGATCTACCTGTTCAGTTGTTATTAGGAGCCATTTACTGGCTTATTTTGGAAGACTGTCAAAGAAGTTTGCTGTTCGCATATTTTGATTCACAGTTTCCCCTGTTTACTTCAACGTAAATTAATGTTCAAATAGAAATATTAGGATTCTGAAACTAATGTTTATAGTAATTTCATGAAAGAAAAGGAGTGGATAAAATTTGATAAATGTTTGGTATGTTCGTTCAGATCAAGACTAATACAAACTCCCTGTAAATTTCCAATTAGTTATGTCAGGACGCCAGGACATGCTACACTGTTGCTAAACTGTGCAGGTATAATGTTTCTATTTCATCATTAGAAGAGTAAGCCAGTTAATTCGTAATATCTTATAATTTATTTACTTTCCTGAATTCATTGTGACTTCTGGATAAATGTAATACACATGTTTCTACTGCCATATCCTTACCTTAAAGTAGGGACGTCATTTGGGTAGGGCAGGTGGCAATTACCCGCTCTTGAGTCGAGGGTTTCATAATTTTAATTGATCAAAAGTGTGTAAATTTGTATGTTAGTGAAGGATCTTGCACCCGCCTGGTAACATCTAAATGACGTTACTGCCTTAATGCAGTAATAATCTTGCTACTTAATATAATGTAAATATTACTTTAAACTTATTTCAATGATTATGAGATAATTCTGAATTTTACATACACTGAAAAAAATCTCCACTGAACATATAGAACAAAAAAGAATAAAAACCTGATTGAATAGAATTTTACATATTTATTTTGCACAAACGTTACTAGATGGCGCTATTACATTGTTGTTAGATCGAAGTAAAAAAAAAAGTTTTCTATTAACCTTTTCATGCATAACGTCCACTGGAGTTGACACTGCTGATTGGTTACGATTGTGTTTTGTCGGAACTCTCTACCCGCAACCCAAGTGCATTCTTTTTCAATAGAAGTAACCTGGGTGGCCTGACGATCTGAAATTTTCTGCCACTTAGCGTGAAACTCTGAAAGCACAGGTGTGGCGTTATCGGTGCGTACTTGAAACAGGCAAGAAAGAGGCGTGGCGAGTTCTTCTGAAATATCTGTTGACATCTTCTACGGAGGCTGTGCCAAGCAAATGATATTTTTTTCTTATCTTTGTTACAATGTCTGAAACAAGCGGACATCATTATATTATCAGGTTTTGTTCTTGTATCTACAGAAATCATCCAAACATACATGTTCCATGTAGTGGACAGCATGTACTTGAAGCACATTCGTTTGCAATAATCTGTCCACTGTAGTGGACTTCATACATCTATTAGAGATATGATTGGTTTTTCAAAAAAGTGATGCTTGCCACTTACAAAAATATAATTATAGCATCTATGGCAACCAATAAGATTCTTCAAGATTTCTGACTAATATATGTGTGAAATCTGCGTTCGATTTCCAGTTAATGTCACTACACTTGACTCCAACACGTTATGGCAGACAAAATTGGTATGTTCAGAACAGCTCCCCAAAAGACCATCTTTCCTGAAATCAGGAACATGTAGACATGTACACACAAACTGCTATGAACATATGTTACTCAGTATATTGTGGATGACGGAAGTGATTCAACATAAGCGAATGAACAAAAAGAAGTTGAAGATCCTCCATTGACTAGAAGAAACCAAAAACGACAACAAGCAAAATTGAGGTGGTCAAAATGTGGCAATAAGTTTTCTGAAAATGTTTCTCAATTTCTTAAAAATAACAATGTAAATATTACTCTACAGGAAATGAACAAATTAATTTGTTTTAGTAGTTATTTACAGATGGTGTTGTAAATGACATTGTTTGAGACCGATCTGTATGCGAATCAAAATGGCAAGGAACACGACAGTGTTGGTCTTATGATGAAGTTTTACATTCTAAAGTTGAAACTGACGTAATGTCAGTAAACCGGTGTGGAGATATCTTCATTTCTTTGATAATTCACAGCCTCGAGATGCGAACGACATACTTTATAATTTATAATATGTACTGAATAAACTGAACGAGAGATTCGAATTTGCTGTGAATTATGAAGAGTATGAATGCATTGACGGGCAAATCATTCCATTCAAGGGCAGATGTAACATAAACTAATATGTACCCACGTAGCCGATAGCTTGGGGGTGAAACTTTGGGTAAGAGCATAGAGTAGTGGTTAGAGGTAGGATTTTGGTGAATATGTTAATTTTTAACTCTTATTACTTGTACTAAAATCATTTTGGCAAGTTTTCTACAATATAACGTTTATTCCATTTATTTTTAGTGTAATTTAGCAGACTTTATGTGCTACAATTCAAAAATGATTATCTTACTCAAAATGCATGAAGTCCATTCAAGTGGACAGATATAGATAATGATTAAATTCTGTTAAGAAAATATCAAATTTCAAAAATTTTGGGTTTTACATGTCATAGTACATCAAGAACAATTTGTAAAAGGAAAATCATAATCATATGTTAATGAGAACATAATTCATACATGAAAGGGTTAAATCTAGTGTATCAATTTTTGTAATCACAAATCAAGGGATAAAATCATTAATTAGAATAAAGTAATTTGATAGTAGTATCAGCTGTAATGATTCAATATCTCTTTTTCGTGTTGAAAAATACTTGCAAAATATGATACGGCGTCCGTCGATCTACAGAACAGTTGCAGAAAATACTATACATTGATCAAATATGTTTGCAGGTTTTATGTTCTGAGTGATGTCAACCCGTGAGAAAAATTCCATTTCCTGGGTTTTTTTGATCTTAATTATTCAGAATGGGATAAAGGGAATTTTCGTCGAAGTTGACAGCAGATGGGATTTTCCATTACATGTATAATACACACCAACAAAATTCTCTACGAGCAAGAAGCAGACATAATGAGTCATCAATAAGTGTGTAAGTCTTGTCAACTTTTAGTTTCAAATTTTTCTTTGTTATCCGCAAAGTCAATGCTAGTATTAGTGACTTAATCATATATGATTCCTCAAGACTTAAGTAACAACAAACGAATTTTGTGCTCTGGTATTTGAAGAACAAAGAAAACAAAACGATGCACGAATGAAAGAATGGAAGTAAAATATGAAATGAGGAAAATTTTTCAAACGTTTCACAAGAAATGTATAGAGAACGAAATGTATACGAACTTTTGTTGTATCATTCGGCTCAAGTCAGTGTAAGATGTTAGTACAAAGGTGTGATGGAGTCATTGCATTTCTGACAACATAACAAAATATAGAATACTTGTTCTTGATTAAGGAAAATAGTCATCCACAAACTATTTTACAACCATAGAAGATCGAAATTTGTTGATAATTCACCCTGAAATTGAGAAAAGTAACACACATTATACATGAAGTTTTATTTCTATATTGTTATTATTATTTCTATCTCTGATAATAATAGTACAACGTGAGAAATTCAGATGAAAAATTGGAATTTTTGCCTCTGGAAATGGGATTTTATAGCATTGTAGGTTGGCATCACTGTGTTCATACTATATCACAACTACAGACCATTTATTCTTAACAGAGCTTCTTGTATATTGTTCTATTGAGGATGGTTTTCTTATCCCAACTTCCTGTACTCTAGAGTATCTTAAAATTCCTCTCTTTCTCTGTTGCTATGTTGATTATATGTTGCCGCTCTGCGCCTACAAATTTATGACAGTATGCCGATGGTTTTGTTTTCCTTTTGGTCCACTACGTTTTCGACCATAAGCGTAATAGAAGCTACAAAAATTTAAAAATAATATACTTTTACCTCAAGTGTATTTATTTTCTGTTGCGTTCTGTTACCTCGTTGGGTGAGGGGAGGGGGAGGAGTTAGGTTAGATTAGGTTA
The DNA here is from genome assembly GCF_964235325.1 of Thermobia domestica. Lineage (NCBI taxonomy): Eukaryota > Metazoa > Arthropoda > Insecta > Zygentoma > Lepismatidae > Thermobia > Thermobia domestica. The sequence goes on along the minus strand of NC_137463.1, from coordinate 255,256,664 downwards.
GGTTGGTTAAGTTAATTAAACCAAAACAACACAATAATAAATGTTGCAAAATGATACGAACGCAATACAAAAGCCAGTCCTAATAACCAATAAATGAGCACTATCGTAACACCAACTTGAACACCCGATTAAACATGCTGTCTACCAGCGCTTATAGCAGAGTCACATCAATTTGATTCCATGAAGCGATGATGGCATCCTACAACTCACGAACATTCTTGTACTGGGTACCGTTGGCGTACATTGAGCGACACAATATTCCCCATAGATTTTCCATCGGGTTTATGTCTGGGGAATTGGAAGGTCAATCAAGGACTATCACACCTTTGTTCCGAAACCAATCCCTGGTAGTTTCAGTTACATGGTTAGTGGCATTGTCCTGTTGGAAACTCCATTCCGGACCAGCAATTTGCGCGGCAAATGGCAACAAATTGTCTGCAAGTGTTGTTTGGTACGTAGCTGATGTCATACGAGATGTAGGAGATGCGAGGTTTGTTGTACCATAATAACCAAAGCCCCCCCGCACACCATTACCGACTGTCCTCCTTGCTGTCGCTTAGAGAACATCTGTTCCTCCTTCCGCAGATCGTGCCAATAGTATCGTCAGCCATCGGGACTATCCAAATTAAATTTCTTTTACGTCACTGAAGATGACACGAAGCCAGTTCTGCTTCCAGGTCACATGTGTCTTGGCCCAATTCACACGTCGTTCCTTGTGCTGCGCGGTGAGTCGTGATAATTGCAGCGTTTCACAGCTCTTGATAAGGTAGATTTATGTACACGAATATTAAGGTTTCGTGCCAACTGTGTAAGGGATATTTCACCACAACTTAGCTTTCGAACAACCTGTCGTTCCTGTTGTGGCGTTAGTTTACGTGACCTTCCTGATGATTTCTTTACTCCATACTGCATCCCAAGTTTAAGAAAATTGTTTCCGACACAAGCATTCCGCCTAATTCGACGTGCAATTTCATTAACAGATACACCTTCTTTATATGCCACTATTTGCCCTTTTCGCACTCAGACAATACTTTGCCACGGCCCATTATGCTTCTCTTACTCGCCACCTCGTCCAGACGTCTTCGCTGTAGTACACTACCTTACACTTCTATCACTCGTCTGTTATACATCTCACCTTCTCGTCCAGTGCCCTCTATGTTCGTAGCAGCGACCTAGCTATGTGTTGTTACGCTAAACATGTCTGCGTTCGTATCATTTTGCCAAACTTCTCTTGAGCTGTTTTTCCATTTTCGTTTCGCCCTGTCGTTTATATGTGTTTATTTCTACAATACCTGTTATCGCGTAACCTAAATACGACACTGTATCATTCACCCACAGTTTCATTTTTCGTTTCCTTTCCGATCACATAATATGATGATATCTTGTATCGTTCGTATCATTTTGCAACGCACCTTATTTTCCATCTCCACGTCTTCATCTGAAGCATCTTCTCTCTATTTGAAATTCGTTATATTACCAATAGATCAGATCAGCACCACTCCATGCTACACATGATATTTTGCGCTACGGCAGAAACAGTGACACCCTATCACGTTATAGTGATGCTACGAAACAACATATTATGACGTTGTATCACCTGCAACGGGACCATATAACTCTAGTTTCAGCATGTGTCGTCAGAGAACAAAGTAGTGACAACCGGTTTTCTGCCAACTATCAGGGTCTCAAGAGAAGATACTAACACAATCCAAAACACTATACCAAAAACGGACGTAGTTTAAATTTTCTACTACTTTCGGTTTCGATACTGATTTCCGTAAAGCAAAAACTGTAAGAGATATCGACATACAGTTTTATTTATTTATTTATTGTAAATAATTCAGCTCCCCTAGCGCTTTATCAGTAATGGCTTTTTGATGTGTATTACGAGTCCGAGCTGAAGGATTTTTCTTTGATTTTGGAATCAGTAGTTATAGGTGTACTACTTCAAGGTTGAGTTTTGAATTTCCATAGTTTGGAAGTCTACTAAAGTTTCGAACTATAAAACGGAACTTAAATTTCAAACTATGAAACGGAACTTTATCTATTGTTAGTTCACTTTTGATTAGAATAATGCGTTCCTTCACTTTTCGAATATTGTCTTGTAGAAGTCTGTACATTGTGATTTAAACCACTCTTTCACATCATTAATGACGTCATCTGTGGTTTCAAAATGGCAACCACACAACGGATTCTTCATTTGGGGAAACAAGAGAAGTCACTGGGTGCGAAGTCGGAAGAATAAGGCGGATGTTTCAATACTTGAAGCCACACGCCCTTGCTTTGTCGACAGCAACTTGAGATGAGCAACTTAAGGTGCTTCTGAAAAGGTGTCAGCAAACGTGTAACCCAGTGCGCAGATAACCTAGACATATGAAATTCGTTATGGGTAATTTTCCACACACTACCATAACTGAGACCAGTCTCATTCATAATCGTTTTTATGATTATACGTCTGCCTTCGAGAATTAAACACTCCACTTTCTTCACAGTGGCCACATCGTCCGTCACGGATGGTCTTCCTGATCTTGGGTTGTCTGTCAGGGACATATAACCAGTTTGGAATTTCTTTTTCCACTTTACAATGGTATCAAAAGATAGAAAATAATCGATATACACAGCCTTCATCTCATCATGAATTTGTTTGGCATTATTACCCTTGAAATACAGGAACCTTATCTCACTTTGAGCCTCAATAATATCAACCTTGCACTTTGGTCACTTTTGGCATACACTGTAAAAAATAACAATCATTAGAAGCTAATTTTATTAACATCATATACAGGAGAACCATACATAACACTAACAGTTTCATCATCATATCTTAATAACTTCCTGATGACAATTAAAATTTTACGATACCCCCTAGTATTAAGACTAAACTGTTTTAATCGTAAATATTAAAAATAAAACCTTCTAATGTTGTAACCATATGAGCTTCTTCCTCCATGTTACTGGATGAATGTGTAAACTTTATATGTGTTGTGTTCCTGTTGAACGTTATTGAAGTTTAGAACCTGGACATCGTATAAAACCGAAACGTTAAACAGTAGCTTGGCCGAAAACCGTGAGAAAGCGTGTAAGCCGATTAGGATTTTTTTTAATATGGACTTTTCCTGTAATCCTCCTTCTGCACGAAAGATAGACAGAAAAATCTTCATTTTCTTCTCATCGTTAGTTCTTAGTTCGTCCTTCTTTTTATCAATATCCTCGCTTTATCCTCTTCTCGGCATTACCAGTATGAGAAATAAAAGATGTGAGGCATGAGGAGAATGTACAACGATGAAGAAGAAAAAATGACTTTGATGTGACAGTTGGGGATGAGTTAATCCCTGAAGGATAAAACAAAAAATCCATGTTACGTCAACACGCTTCAGACATTATTGGAAAAGAGAAACTGTGATTTGCTATATCAGAATTCCGAATACATACTTGTATATATTCTCTATTTCCTTGTTCATCGTTCCGATATCACTGAAATTGCTTCGTATATAGGGTGTTCCAAAATGGATTGAACAATTGTGCGTATATTCCAATATCACCGTGTGGCTCTTTTGGTTGTATGTTTATGTCCAGGGCTAAATTATCTAAAAACATTAAACTTCTAATGCTAGTGTCCGGTGCTATGAGCCACCAGACTCGATTCGGTCAGAATTCGGTGCTAGTTACCAGAGTTGGTTTTAACTTCTCATACCCGTTTAGATCCAGCAACCCAAACAAACCGAATGATTCAAAAGCAGCCGAAATAATATTACACCACAAAAAATACAGAAGCTACTTTTAGAAACAGTACAACACTGTACACATTACCTACACTACTTGAACACCTCCAGATGACACATATTCACCCTTTGTAGATACTGTGTTGTCCAAGTATGTCCCAGATGTATGTACAAAACGTGCAAAATGTGTCATTACTTTGTTTTAGAACTCTTTGCCCAAAGAAGTGTTTAAAATATGTCATACTTGATACTGTCCTCAGAGAAGTAACGCTTTTGGATACGCAAAGCACATTTTATAAACATTATTTCATTAAGTTCCCCCTCAACACCTGTACTAAAGTGCTTAAATGCTATTTTATTTTTTTACAGTGTAGCATTTACCAAATTTTATGGTGGGTTAATTTTGTGTATAGTCAAATACAGATATCCACATGTTCAATTCTTAACGGGACATTTCATTCTTAATCAAGATAAAACATTTTCAATATTTCAAATATAATTTCACATGAATTCGTCTTCCCATATTGAAAATGAATGCAGTGATTTTGAACACAAACTATACAAGAAAACTTAAGCAAAGGTTGGTTGGGTTGAAGGGCATCTCTCAAATTGTACGTTATAAGTTTTACAGTGCCACGTGATTACACTTTGACATCACTTACAAGAAAAGCGTGGCAGCGTATCTTTTCTGTTATGTACACCCTATTTATACTCTGATAGTCTTTGCAGTTACACATAAGTACATAACCAAACAGAAGGAAATTGATATATCAATAACTTTAGAGAGGGTTGAGTAGAGTTCATGTTCAGTTGAACGTCCCTTTCAGCAGCGTGGCTTTAAAGAGGAGAAATATAATCATATGTTTATGACTTTGCCAAGTGTAAATTTTAAGTTATGCTTGACAGCTATGTCAATTTAAAGGAATTTTAGGATAGCCTTATATTATGTATTATTGTCAAGTCTGAAACAAGCTTCTAATCGAGTAACTAACAAGTCTGTTATAACCTTGGTTAGGCCTCCAGCCATGTAAATGTAAAGTCTGTTATAACCTTGGTTAGGCCTCCAGCCATGTAAATGTAAAGTCTGTTATAACCTTGGTTAGGCCTCCAGCCATGTAAATGTAAAGTCTGTTATAACCTTGGTTAGGTCTCCAGCCATGTAAATGTAAAGTCTGTTATAACCTTGGTTAGGCCTCCAGCCATGTAAATGTAAAGTCTGTTATAACCTTGGTTAGGTCTCCAGCCATGTAAATGTAAAGTCTGTTATAACCTTGGTTAGGCCTCCAGCCATGTAAATGTAAAGTCTGTTATAACCTTGGTTAGGCCTCCAGCCATGTAAATGTAAACTTGTGCAAGCATACAGACTTGGCCTTTAAGGTTTGAGTAAGGTTAGTAAAAGTCTAGAATGCTATTAGGAACATTGAGTCATTATTTTAGTTCCGAGAGCAGTATAGCTTATTAGTTGAAGAAGAAAATTAATGAAACTGAATGATTGATTATAAAAAGTGATAGAATCAGAATATAACATAGATTCTCGAGACACATGATCTTGGATCGAGCCAAACATCCTTGGTTTTACTCAACCTCTGTACCTTTTAATGATTTCTCATTTACCACACTGTCTCATTTACCATCAGTCTACCAACTATGAGAAATTCCTCCTTGAGAGTTTCTTACAAATACTATTAACCAGTGGCGGATCAAGCCTGGGGTTTGGGAAGTTTTTTGAGTGACAAAAATAATTGAAACCACTATTTACATATTTCTGGAAGTTTACAGTAAGCATTGCATTTTGTTCTTTATTGGAAATTTTTTGCAACGTTCGATATCGTTTCAGTAGCCGCAGAAGTGTGTGTGTTCCGAAGGTGCCTACTTTCAAGGCAATTAAGTAAATGTCTACTTATATTGTGGTAATAAGGAGATACAATAGAATTCAGGAAATTTCTTGCCTGCTCCTCCTAAATATGAACAAATTATGGTAGACGTTTCTCCGGAAAACTCTCCGACGAAAACTTATCATCAAGTGCAAACTACTACTTGTGGATTTTTTTTCCACGGAAAAAGACTTATACCGTGTCATAGGGTTTTAAAGAAATACTTCTTTATGAAATATGAACAAAATCACTTTTACAGTGTTTGGTAAAGTAGTTCAAAAAATGGTTACCTCCATGAATAAATTATCCCTTGTTATCTCTTCAGGAGATATTGCATATGCCGAATTATGGTGTTATTACTAAATTATTCATTTGTGAAGGATAAACGAAATCGTCTCAGTTGTTTTAAAGAAAATAGTCCAAAAGTAATTCATCTCAAAAGAGTAAACTATTCTCGCTATTTTTCTATAGAAATGAATTGCAACGTTACTGAAATATTGATTTACGAAGGATAAAGAAAATCGTCAGTGCTATTTGCAGGAAATCGCAAATTGTGATTTTCACCTTTTAGCAAACTGTCCTTATTTTTGGCGGTATGAAAAAATTCGAAAATCTCTTAGAATCTTATAAAAATCTTGATGTAAGAGTTTGTTCTCTATAGGTTGAAGTATGGCGTCTACGCGAGTGAAGATATAGATGAACAGATAGACAGTACGCGTCCATCTACAAATCTCTTCTCCGGCAATTAAGATCTATGAAACGTGTGAATTTATTGAAATTTAGAAATCGATTTCTTTTTCTTTTTCACGATTACCACAAACTTCTCTCCTATCGTCACTCGAAAGCAAAAATGAATTCTAATGTGTGTGACGATAAAGATTAGGAAGATAGCAAGAAAATGACAAATTAAAGAATTCACGTATAAAGATTAATGGAAGTTCTAGAAATGTTTCTTGTCAGAATATATTCTTGTCAGAAAAAATAATGAACAATTTCAATTCCATCCGAAGATGGGTGGGCCAGTAGAAGGTAACGGCTTCTCTGGGGCCATGAGCATCATTGTGGTAGTATCATTAGTCTCATTGAGAAATAAGTACCAGGATTTACATATTTATTGATATATTTATCTGTACTTATTATATATTACAACCACTTGTCTTTATAAGAACATATCCAACCAGCCATACGTAAGAAATGTTTAATACCTTAGAGTGACATAAATGTTTTAATTGACCAAAAAATAGTACACATTTTCTTCATTTGATTTAATTTAACTTAAGAATCAAAGGTACACATTTTCCTAACAGGGGAAGGTGGCCAAGATTCTTTGAACAAGACTTTCCAATCAAATGTTTTAAATTTTGAACAGGTAGCTCACTAGTGACGGCAAAATTATTTCCATAATTATAAGAATTATTATAGAAGTTTCAGAAGTGTCTAAAACGCAAACTGCGGTCCCGGGTTCGATTCCCGGTGGGGACACTTGGTCGAAAAACTGTAAATGATTCTTTAAGCTAGCTATCCTGAGTGAGAATACCTTGAGTTTTCCTTATTCACAACAGGCAATGCAGGGATAGTACCTAACATACAAGTCCCAGGCCGCATCCTTCCTTCCCTTTCCTCGGATAGTGTGATCGCTGAGAGACATCATCCCTCATGCGTGATGGGCTAACATGGCCATAAATGTCGAAAGCCCAGAAATCTAATTCCTAATCTTAATCCTGAAACGTAAAACTCTAGTATATAGTTTGCTGTAAATGTAGAGGATATTAAATTAGTGAAGTAACTGTAATCACACATAAATAATTGTAATCATCATAAACTATCCTGGTCGTAATCTTCAGCTTCAACTCTATACCGTACAGTTTCTCAAAATGTGATATTGGAAGACATAAAATAAAAATAAAGAAAGAAGAAACGCCATCCATCACTTCAACGCCTTAATCCTGTCACGCCCTCTACGAAAAAGGTAGGCAAGCGTAAGATAATCCTCAGGACTTCGCAGAAGCCCCTGATCATTACGGTGGAACAAGACATTTCGTGAGAAAATTGTCCTGTTGCTTCGAACTGCAATTAAAGTGAAGTTTTCTCTCCTTCCTTCGCCAATCACAGCCTTCAGACCCACATTCGTCTTCTTGAAAGCACGTACAACATTGCTCTCACCAAGTAACAGGTATCAGAGTTGTCAACTATAAGAAATTTTCCTAAAAGAACAATTTTTATTTTTTTGAAAATAAGGACAAAACTTTGAATATGACTAGAAAATAAAGAAAGAAAGGAAATAAGACTAAATTAGTGGAATTTTACATAAAAGAGCAACAATGAATGATTATTTCAATATGTTGGCTTACACAATGGTTGTCTGTAATACCATCAGACCCTTTCCACAGATTACAGAGAGGAAAAGGAAATTTTATTTAAAACGATATGTAATGTTCATAATATAATTTACGTGTAACAGATATATCCATAGTTTTACGAGGAAGATAAATGTACATTATGAAATGTAGTACAAACGATAAAGTAGATACTTTCAAATAGCTACAATCAATGTTAACAGACCAAAACATATCCACGAAGAAATTAAATGTCGACTGAAAGCAGAAAGTTCATCTTTTTCAGCTCAAAATCTCTTGTCGTCGCGAATGTCGTCCAGAAATTTGAAACTTAAAAACGATAATCATGCCTCTTATTCTGTATGGATGCGAAACATGATCGCTCACTCTGATGGGAACAACATAGGCTGAAAGCATTTGAGAATAAAATTCTGAGAAGAATATTCAGATCCAAGTGGAACGGGAATGGGGAATAGCGGGAACTCCATAACGAGAAACTGCATAATTTATACGGTTTACCAAACTTCGTCAGGGTCATCAAGTCTAGAAGGCTCAGGTGGGCAGGTCATGTAGTTAGAATGGACTAAATTAGGAATGCTTTCAAAGTTTTAACTGGAAATCCAATCGAAAAACGACCATTAGTAAGACCCAGGCGCAAATGAGAGGACAATATTAAGATGGATCTCGGAAAAATAGGAATACAAAGTAGAAGCTGGATCCAGTTGGCTAAGTGCAGTAGTCAATGGAGAGCTTTAGTGAACGCGACATTGAACCTTCTTGTTCCATAGGCCAGGTTAGTTAGTTTGTTTATATCATAACACGTGGCAGAAAATCGCAAGACTGACTGGGAAACGTAAGACCTGGAAACCCTACTGCCAATTCCATGGAAATTAAATACTCTTTTATACACATCCACTGAGTGTCGCCACGGACGTGGCGCTACTCGTTGTGAAGCATTGTTTTAAATTGGAGCGTTCACATGGAACAATCGCTGTGGCCGCCACTGAAACGAGGGATCAAGTGTTTTCTTTCTCGCAACTTTCATATGCCACTATCTGCCACACTCGATAAGAAGCATTGTTTTAAATGTGAGCGTTCTTATGGTTAACATTACAGTTGCAGCAACCGCACAGGATTACCAATGTATCTTTCAGTAAAAGAAAATATACTTACTTGGATTGCTGATCATAGAAGAAAAATGCACAATAGTTTATGGCTTAAAATTTACTTTAGACCTATTCTATTCCATATACTGGAGTTCTTGATTGTATTAAGATAGATATAGACTATTCCTATACTTTGTCTATGTATATGTGTATTATTAACAATGGGGCGTCATCCCTCTGGTGAAGGGGGGCGCGTTGGCTCATTGATAGAGCGTTCATTTCTGGTGCTTGGGGTCCCTGGTTCGATCCTAGCTAGCGCCGTGTGGATTTTGTAGTGGACAAACACCGTGCTCGTGGGTTTTCTCGGGATTCTCCCATTTCCTTCCAGTTTCTTCATTCCACCATTTCATTCATTTCTCATCATCACCGTCTCCTTTAGCCTAACCGGCATAATCGTGGCACGTAAAACTAAAGATTTCATTTCATTTTTTCCCTCTGGTGAATGCGGTTCTACAGGCTGCAAAGAAAATAAAAAAAACACAGAAAGAAAGAAACTATAGAAGCAAACTACTACTCCATCATCTAAATTACCTTCATAACCCTGATTTTTCTGTAACGTGCTCCTGGTAGTTAAATAGTTGTTTATTATGTGTTGTAATTTGTATATTAATCATCCCATTTTCAGCTACCGCTGTTTGTTAAATTAAGCATTTCCGTGTCTATGTGTATTATTATTATTATTATTATTATTATTATTATTATTATTATTAATAATAATAATAATAATAATAATCAAGAACTACGGAAAGAAATAAAGAACGAAATATAATGTGGACGCAACCAAACATATATGAATGGGCTTCCTCTTAGTTAATGGTTAACATTTTGCTATCTGTGCTGGAGAACGGGTTCGATTCCAAGTAGTAGGTACTGTGGTTTGAATTAAAGCTGTAGATCTATGTGTCTAACCAAAATCGTTTCACCTATCCACACAAATTCACAGATGAAGAAATATATGTCTGTACGTGTTTGTGTATTTTCTATGTAGTTCTTGTTTGTTAGTGGCAACCTTGTCACACAAACTATGAAGTAAGTGGGATTTGAAGAGTGAAAAAACAGAAAGAAACAAGACAGGTATCGGTGACTGCTGCCAGTTGCTTACTCCATATTTCTGTTCATGCTAGTGACACCACTCTGTGGCACCTCTTCAGTGACTGTATATGAAAGTTCTCTAAAATTAAAATGGACATGCGTAATTAGCAGACAACAATGATAAATTAGTCCCATTGCAATACAGTGACCTTTTGGTAATCAATTATCTTCATTTATGGATAGTTCATTATCGAAATGAAATGATGGAAACACGTCTCGATCCAAGTGATATGCCCAGAGATTCTTTTCATACGTTTCCTTCATTTTTGTCATGAACAACCAAATGTACAACTTAGATTACATTTCTATATAAATAGATTTTACATTCTATTCATTTGAAATCTAATTAAACTATAGTCCAGTCGTAATATTGGATTAGGCTTCTATAGAATTTCGATATTGTTTCGTTCTGGTTAACTCTTGATCTTCAAGTTCTGTTTACCTATAACATTGTTCAAATAAAAGACATATCAAACCAATAGACCACATCCAGCTGAACAAAATGATACGGTTGACGATTCATCACTTGTAGAAATTCTATTAAAACACTTTTATGAAATAATATGTGTGATTTGTTGCTAATCTCATACAATTGATACGTCTTAGACTGCTGCAATATATTACTCGTTTATTTATTAAATGTTCTGCATTTGAAGGGTACTCTGAGGTGGCACTGTATGTATCTACTTTGTCTGATCTCTCCCAACGTGACACGTAGTACTAACAGATATACATATACTTAACAGTGGCGTATATTCCTTACAGTAACACCTACTTCTAACAGTGACTCGCATATTCTTTATTGTGACGCACATTGCTAATAATGGCACATACTTCTAACAGTGATACATACTCCTAAAAGTGACATGTACTTCTAGCAATGACACATGCTTCTAATAGTGATGCACATTCTCCTAATAGTGGCATACACTCCTAATAGTGACACATATTTCTAAAAGTGACACCTACTCCTAACTGTGATATACATATTCTTAACAGTGATTTACATTATCACAACAGCGACAGACATACTCCTAATGGTGACACATACTTCTAACAATGATACATAGTCCTAACAGTGACATATACTACTAAAAGTGACATACATTTTTAATAGTGACATATACTCCCAATACTGACACATATTACTAACAGTGACTCATAGTTCTACCAGTGACACACATTCCTGATAGTGACATGTACTCCTAACAGTGACACAAAGTCCTCATAGTGATACACATATTCCTTATAGTGTCACATATTCGTAATAGCATACTCCTAGCAGTGACATATAGTTCTAACAATGACACATATTCCTAATAGTGACATATACTCTTAACAGTGACACATATTTCTAACAGTGATGCAATATTCCCAATAGTGACACATAGTTCTAAGAGTGACACATATCCTTAATAGTGACATTTACTCCAATATATTAAAATACCCCTAATAAATTAAAAGTCAGTAGTTAAGAAAGTGTTATTGTTTTGGTTGTCTTTTGTAGAGTTAAAAGGCTGTTCTTTGCGTCAAGACTATACGAGACGTGATCCTAAGGTTAACGTGAGATAGCTATATAAACTTCCCTATAGAGTTGAATTCGGGCTTCATTTTAAATTTATTTTACAGAATTTTTACTTTCCTTATCAATTTCATTACTATGGCGTCTTTATCAGAAACATAGGTCACATTTGGTTGCTAGTTAACATGGAATATTGAAAGGTTTTACAACTGATTTGAACATTTCTATTGCTTTATTCATTTTAAATATATGGCGAATTAATATTTTAGTATAGTTGCAAATGGCTATGTTATTGGTTGAAGCAAAATACAAAAATATAGTTGACTCGCCGGGGAATCGAATCCTGGACCCTCTGCACGTGAGTCGCAGATGCTAGTCGCTCTGCCACGCCACCATTTGATAATGTTACGCGTGGTATCATATATGCGGCTAGTTGAAAACTTTAAGACGCTTTTTCTCCGGTATTTCAGGCTATTGTGCCCTCCCAGTTTGTAAAATGAATACCTTAAATGTGCACTACTATCTCGCGAAAGATGTCATCAAAGATCATTTACGAAAGTCTGCTTTCCCCTCGTTAGCTATTCCTTGCACTGCTTTATATTGACGTACGGACACCATTTTTCGTCGCCGGTAAAAATTCAGTAGACAAATTGCTGCATATGTCCATGAGTTGGCCGATGATGGTCAAGCAAACTGTCGTTCAAATCATGAGGAACCCATGCACTCTACATTTGAACATCTTCAATCGAGTGGTGACGCTCTATGCTATTGTAGAAGAATTCAATTATATTTGCCAACTCCCTCGTGGTTTAGCGTGGGTCATCGTGAATAAGCTGATTCAATCACTTCTCATCCAACTAAACGGAGCGTTCGGTGTGATGAATGTCTTTGAGGACAAAATCTACGTCTTTGAATAGCTTAAATCAATTTTGAGCCGTCCTAAGAGACACCGCTTCTTTGTCATACACTTCAAAAATCTCTTGAGTAATTTTCTGTGGCCTCAGTATCTCATAAAATGCAAAAGGTGTCGAAAAAGCTCATTTGTGACACCTTGACACTCCATTTTAATGACCGGATAAGAACAAAAAGTGTATCAGCATAAAAAAAACTAAATACACGATTTTGTAGAACATATAATTCTCTATCGAAAACCATAAAACGTATTGCACAATTCTTATTTTTTTAAAGACAATATTTTCACTTACAAAGATCACCAGGACTCAACCCAATACTAAACTTGAGAAGCTATGAAAAGCATGAATTGAAAGGAACTAAAAAAAAATATTGCCACTGCGTAAATTCTAATTTTACAACGCGTTTACTTACAATACTTCATCGTATCTTGCTGTAGACAAAATGACAAATGAACACGTACAGCCCTCCTCCCCTGACAAATTCCGGATCAGCGTCCGACTATGGATAACATGAAATGAAAAATGGATACCAAAAAAATGACATTAATGGTTGTTAGAACGGACGGAGTTATTTCCTGCTGATTCATGAAGATTTGTCCTTTGCAGTCTTGTTAATGCTTGATGAATATTGTTCCATTGTACAAACTGGAAATATGGACCTGGAGAAAACATTACCGACTTTCGCGATTTTTCTTATTTTCCTGTTTCTTTCAGCGAAAGAGGCAAAAAAAAAAGCAAAACCTGTGTTCGAGGAAATAATTTGTTCAAATAAAACAGTAGTTAATCTTGTCACATTTCGTGTGCCATAAATTCACTTCTAAACATAGGCGACCGCACAGTGGGTGCAGCTGTACCATTTTCCCTACAAAAAATAATTCAGTTACACTTATATATATATATATATATATATATATATATATATATATATATATATATATATATATATATATATACTTTTCTGTTCTTAGCTTATTTTGCTCCATCATGTTTACCATAGAAAAGTCAATTTCTACTAACATAAATTTTGAAGATATCATTGAAGAATTTAAGGCCATGCTTCCATTCAACAGAAGAGGAATATTATGAAATATATTGTACTTAGTGTACTTAAATAATTTACACTGTAAAACGTGTATCCTTATACACTTACATTTTCTCGCATTTCCTTGAATGCATTCTTCGTTTAGAAGTGCGCTTATGCATGCATTCTTAAATATGTATAAATGTGTTTATTACGTACTTATTAATATTTTTGTTATACTCTGCTTAATCCACCCCAATGTGGACCCAGATTACCAAAATTCTACGTGGTTTAAATTATCCAATCTCAATTTCAACATTTGTCACAAACAAAAATAGTGGTAATAGATAGCAAGAAGCAATTTACTGCAATCGATTCAGGATGTCAAGAGAACATACCGCCGCAATAGTCTACAGAAACCGTAAGTGATTGAAGTTTACTACCACTTCCGGCTTCAATAGTGATTCACGTAGAATCCGTGGTGGCTCAGTGGCAGATCGTTCACCTCTGGTGCATGGGGTCCCTGGTTCGATCCCAGCTCGCACCAAATGAACTTTGGGGTGGAGAAACACCGTGTGTGTGGGTTTCCTCGGGGTTCTCCCGTTTCCTCCCACTTTCTTCATTCCACCATTTCTCATCATCTCCGTCTCCTTAACCTAGCCGGCATAACTGTGGGACGTAAAAATCAAAGATTTCATTTCATTTTTGTTATTTACGTGGAGTAAAAACGGTAAAGGATATCAAGATACAGTTTTTGTAATCGATTCAGCTCCCAAGATTAGTTTCTATCTCCTCCGTAAGCCTATATTCAATGCGGAAGGATTTCATGTTAACAACTTTCTGTTTCAACATTTATCACCATAGTATAAAAATGGTAATAAATAGCGATAAGTTGTTCTCTGCAATCGATTCAGGATATCAAGAGAGCCTACCACAGCCCGCACTCTACCAAAACAGCGAGTATTAGAAATTTACTACTACTTTCGGTTCCAATACTGATTTCCGTAGAAATGAAAGGGTAAGAGATATCGAAATTCACATTTTAGCAATCGATTCAGCTTCCTAAGAGTGCGTTCAATCTCCTCCCTTAACCCTCTGTTCAACCTGGAAGTGTTCAAATTAATGACTTCGAGTTTCAATCATTATCACCATAGAACAAAACCAATAGGGGATAGCAACTAATGGCTTTTTGACATGGATTGAGCTGAGTTTAGTTGAATTGATTTGTATTTCAACGTCCCTTTCAGCAGCAGGGCTATATGAGACGGGACTTACTGAGTAACGTTGACTCCAAAACACGTGAGCTCCCGCCGGGAATCGAACCTGGGTCTCCCAGATATGGATTCAGCGTCCAGAAGCTCTATATGTGATCTTAATACTTTATTACAACCACTAGTTACAGATGTACTACATCAAGCTTGATTATTGAATTCCCTGTGAAACAAAACTCACCTGTTTATGTATTATATAAAAATATACTGTTTTAAGAAACTTATTATATATTTATTGGTTGTTTGAATTTTCCTAACACTATTACCCATGCTTTTAACAGTGACACACATACACAATGTAATAACAATCGCAAAACAAATTTCATGAGTTTCGTTTGCATTATGTATCTATAAAAGTGCATTCAATTAATGTTTATTGATTTAAGAACATCTTTTTTTTTTTTTTTTTTTTTTCGATTTTTTGTTTCATCACGAAATGGAAAGAAATATGAAGCAAATACCCATACATGGTCCAGCAGAAAATCCAGACAGTTTTCTAATTGAAATTGTGAGAAGACTGATCAATTACACATGACCTTCTATCAGCACCTACATGTACGTTCCTGAAAATTACATTTAAAAAAATGTTTTCCCTATGTTTGAGAGTTTTGACATGACAGGTGTAATTGAAAGCGTTTTATTTTATTTTATTTTATTTTTATTTTCATATCAATTCTGTAGAGACGTTACTATCGAGTTTAACCGTGACATTGTAGCCAGTTCAAATCATTTCAATTGGCATGAACCATAACTCTTGAAACATTATAACATTTTACGAACAATAAGTTGCATGATCTTGAGCGGACTGTATTGCTTTCTTCAACCACAGTCAAGCAGTGTTGTCAATTTGCAGCAGGTGACAATATATACTGACTTTTCATACTACTGCGAATGTTATTTGTACCAGATATGCTACCTAGAAATATAGCATTCCATTATTAATTACTGTCTTTAGCAAGTTGAAGAATGAATTTATACAATTCCTGGCCATATTCTTATCGCAACTTAATTTTTTTAAATATATAATAGATTTTAAAAGAAAAAATAGATAAATATGATCATCAGTTATGTGCAAAGTTTCCAGTACGTTATTTGAACCTAGGAAATATGTTAAAAATGTATATATTAATAATAATAATAATAATAGTAGTAGTAATAATAATTCAAAGTACTGAATACATTAATTTGTTTATTTGAAACAATCGACTTTTTGATATTTGTTTTCCTTTGAAAATATGTAGAAAATTTCACTTAGGTACCGGTACTTTGCTTCTATACTTAAGTTGGTGTCATGGGGACGATTGTATTATAAAAAAGGGGGAGTGGAGGGTGCTTTTGTTACAAACAATACTGACAATACCGAACATCGTGTTCTTGAACAAACATGCCACGGTTGATTTCAAGCTCAGTTGAGAGAAGGAGACCTTTCGAAAAACGCATCATTTTAACGCTTCATTATGCGGAGTGATATCGTTTCTCATCATGGGGAGGGGGGGAAGAAAGACTTGACACCGAGGAAAACAGCTGAAATAAAAACTTTAATACAAGCTAAAATGTATTCAAATCGAGAGATTTTTAGAAGATCTGATGTGTCTGATGCATCTGTAATACGAATTGAAAAGAAAAGTGACTATTGTGAAGGTCTGAATCACAACGGAGAGACAAACTTGAGCACAAAACGATTTTTACCTCAAGATCTTATGATGAGTGAAGAACATTTGCCTCAGGAATAGATTTGTTAGTGGAAAGGAACTCAAGCAGAAAGTTGCAAATAGTGGTTTTGAAGCCACTGAAAGAACAGTGAGGTGTCGACTCTCTAATATGAACCTAGAGGTACGCAATTTTGCGAGGAAACGAAAATTAATCCCAGCCATGATTTGAAAACGTTTTCTTTGAGATGACATACAGGTGCAAATTACGATAATAATTATATTATGCGTACTGTAAAACACGTAACGTCCCTCTTTGGTCATTATATGTTTCCCCAAAGAGAATATTTTCTGGTTCTTATCCACTTTGAAGAACTCAAAATGGACGACAATCGGGCATGCCTCGCTCAAGATGTCTGCGCAAGGATTTCTTTTATTTATTTATTTATTTATTTATTTATTTATTTATTTATTTATTATTTAAAATGGGGGAGTTAAGGCATAACCTTTTCTTCCACTCAACCATATTCTTCTTTCTTCTGCTGTGTCATGGCGTTTATGTCCTTTATATGTAATGGTCTTTTATAGTAATATTTCGTCTTCTTTAGCACATAAAGAATATTGTACTGCCAATTTAATCATAACAGCTTTCTATAGTATTATATTGTCTACGAATTAATAGTATTTAGTTAATTTCCTTTGTTTATAATTAGTTGTTTTGAACTGACCAATGAGAAAAGTAGAAAAATAAGCCGGCGCGAAAGCATACTTCCGGCGCATACTGGAAAGTATGGCGACTATTTACTTAGCCATTGTATTACGTCGTCTGTTCAAATTTCGACCTAGCCCGTTCACATAGTAATTTTATTCTACTTATTTGGATAGTCACCATTGTATTGAAGGTTGTGTTAGTTACAAATCTATTTTCAATGTTTCAAAGCACGTTAAATATCAAAAACACCTGGATGTCTACGGATATATAGCTATGTTTGCAGAGAATCATGGACTCTCCTTTGTCTATAAATCGTAGAAATAACGAACACTGTCAGGTAATATCATTTACTCTAATTTGCTCGCTGAAATAGGATTCTCTTCAGAGGTGGAAATTATCTATGTCTACGGAAACAAATATTGCTTGAAAGACCAATTAGTCCAGAGATACAAAGAAGTCGCATGTCTACGTATTTCGTATTAGTGAAATAGATATAAGTCATTTCATTTGTACGTAAGGAATCATTAACTGAGTGGAAGTGGATAATTATAGCAAATGATTAATGGTAGGGTACAGGACACAACTAAGTGTCTTAATTAGTAATTTGTGTATTAGCAGTGGGAACTATGTCTCGTAATAATTGTCTTTTTTTTTCTGTTGGTATTCTGTAGTCATAATGATGTTCTAAAGTTAACGAGCTCCACTCTGATTAAACTCCTCTCTGCACCAGCATAGTAATTATACATATCGTTGCATTGTCTTTCTTCATGTCCATATAAACAAACTGTCTCTAGTGTAAGTTTAAGTAACCATGTCTTCACATAATGAGTGTCGCAACAAAATAATTATATATTCATGTCTTTATCAATTTGTATGTAAAACATGTGTGCTAATGTTTCGAATTCACTTATCGTAATATCTGTCTATGATCTTGCACTATCAAATATATTTACGTGAAACTAAAGTCTGTAGAATATATGTATTGTCACTTAGTGAATGCTGTTTAGGTCAGAGACGTCGAAGACAGTGGGTATCTGCAATTCTATGTATCGATGCTATAATAATATGGGTTTGTTGAGTGCAAATGTTCATGTTTAGTTGGCTGTTGGCTGTATATAGCACATCCATTAAATATTTCTGATACTAAATGTAATGTTACTGCTGCGATTGTAAATGGCAAAGGACGTAGTTTATTGGAAGCCATGTCTCTTTTGTGGTAGTCGATAGCGGTCAAAATTATGAGTGGAAATGTCATAGTAGTAATTGCGTTACTTTGCCTAACTTTTTGGCCCCTGGGTCCCTGCCTCAGGACCCATGGTCCCTGGCCGGGGTCAATGACCTAGGGGTACCTAGGACCACCCCCTCTAAATTTTGGCAGGGGTACCTTGGCCCACCCCCTAAATTTTGGCAGGGGTACATAGGACCACCCCCCTTAAATTTTGGAAATTGCCAAATCTAAAAATTCGGTATGGTAGCCTAGGACCATAGTATGTACCTCTATCAGTATTGGGTGTCTATGTCGTTCCCTTTCATGGGTAAAAAATTGCCAAAAATTCAAATTTCGGGGGTTTTTGACCTAATTTATCCCCTTGGATGAGGTATTATTACCCTATATGGTTGTATGGGCGTATACAGGGGTCCATTACCTTTCATAAGACATGGGTATATTAATGCACCCCTTGAAAAATTTGGGAGGGGTACCTTGGCCCACCCCTTAAATTTTGGAAATTGCCAAATTTCAACATTGGGTATTATAGTACAGGACCCTAATATGTATTATGATAAATTTGGGTGGTCCACCTCATTCCCTTTTAGGGATACATAGGACCACCCCTCCTTAAATTTTGGAAATTGCCAAATCTAAAAATTTGGTGTGGTAGCCTAGGACCATAGTATGTACCTCTATCAGTATTGGGTGTCTATGTCGTTCCCTTTCATGGATAAAAAATTGCCAAAAATTTAAATTTCGGGGGTTTTTGACCTAATTTATCTCCTTGGATGAGGTATTATTACCTTATATGATTATATGGTCATGTATAGGGGTCCATTACCTATCATAAGACATAGGTACATTTGTGCACCCCTTTAAATTTTTGGGAGGGGTACCTTGGCCCACCCCTTAAATTTTGGAAATTGACCAATTTAAACATTGGGTGTTATGGTACAGGACCCTAATATGTATCATGATAAATTTGGGCGGTCCACCTCGTTCCCTTCCAGGGGCACAAAATTGCCAAAATATAAACGTAAGCAATACGTTGTACCACGTGTTTGGTCTTTTGGCCCAATTTATCCTCTTGGATGAGGTTCTATTACCTTATATGGTTATATGGTTATGTATAGGGGTCTATTCCCTATCATAAGACATAGGTACATTTGTGCACTCCTTTAAAAATTTGGGAGGGGTACTTTGGCCCACCCCTTAAATTTTGGAAATTGCTCATTTTATATATTTGGTATTATAGTACTGGACCCTAACATGTATTATTATGATAAATTTGAGTGGTTCACCTCGTTCCCTTTTATAACATAATTTGGTAAACGTTTTCTAGGACCCATTGGTGTTTCTCTTATGGCCAAATATTCAAAATTTAAAGGTTATTAACCGGCTTTATTATTAAATGAGTACAGGATTTATTACTTTTTCATAAGACACAGGTGTATTTGTGTACCAATCTTAAATTTTGGGAGGGGTACATTTCTTATTGTCATATCAATAATTGGTAATTGTTCTTTGGGTAAATCATTGTGATCACGTGATCAGTTATTGACCTATGATGGGATTAGGAGTCCAGGACATTGGTACATTTAAACTTTGTAGGATAATTTGAGAATGCGTCATTGGTATTGATTATTACAGCCAAATATAAACGTAAGCAATACGATGTACCACGTGATTGACCTTGATGAGGTAGTGTACAGGGATACATAGCTAACCTTATTGAATCTTATGACTCATAGTCTTAAGGGAATACATGCTACAACACTGGCAAAGTTATTGTTGATGCAATTTGATTGGTTGATCACTATCTTTCGTGCAATCTGATTGGCTGATCACTATCTTTCGTGCAATCTGATTGGCTGATCACTATCTTTCGTGCAATCTGATTGGTTGCTGATTTTCAAATCTTTGCTGCATTCAGTTTTAAGTTTTGTTTAACATTTAAAAATCTTGGTTTCGTTCAACATTTTGGACTCACTGATAAATATGATCAAAACCGTTTATTTGTTAATCGAATAGTTAAAAACCGGATAAAGTTTGACGGTTAACCGTGAAACGTAAATTTTTTTAGTTTGAAATTTTTTGTTTGAATTTTTTTGTTTCAGAATTTTGTTTGAAATTTGTTTCAAAATTTTTTGTTTGAAAATTTTTTTGTTTGAAATTTTTTGTTGCAAAATTTTGTTTGAAATTTTTTTGTTTAAAATTTTTTGTTCGAAATTTTTGTTTTGAAATTTTTCGTTTCCAAATTTTTTTGTTTAAAATTTTTTTGTTTCGATCTTTTTTTCGTTTCAAAATTTTGTTTCCAAATTTTTTCGTTTCAAAAATTTTGTTTCAAAGTTTGGTTTGACATTTTTAAAAGTTTGTGCACTCATTAGTAAAGAACCGGAACTGTTTAGAACAAAAACCTCTGGCAACATTGTGGTGCAATAGTACACGTCAGAACATGGTGCAATAGTACACGTCAGAACATGATAATGAAACGTCATCAGTTTTGCATCATCGTTCGCGTTAGTATTCATGATAACGTCATCATGGCTACTTGTCTGCAGTTTCTAAACACACGTGATGTGATGAAATCATTTACCAAGATTACTGATTTACAACAGAATGTACCTTATAGAATCTTAGCTAGCCAAATGATCCCTACAAAGTTTGGATTAAGAATCGTAGTGAAGCTTGAAAATGATAAGAATATAATTTTACCAGCAAGATATTTACCCATGGAGGCATCAAAACAAGAAGAACTGCTGCGTTTCTTAAATACTGGATCTGTATCTTTATGTTACAAAGGATTCTTGGGTCGAAGTCATCAACTTGAATTTAGTACACAGCCGGATTCGTCAGCCATTGTGATGAAATCATGAATTAGCACATCAGACACAGTTGTATGAATGTGGTTGGTCGGCATGACGTCAGTAACTGTGATGAAATCATGAATTCAAATGTCAGCACATTCCTTTCCAATGACGTCAGTCGTAGTTCTATAAATCAACCAATACCGTGAAATCATTTGAGCAAGTGCTTTTCAGGAGGAAAGATGTGTACTTCTAACGATAAAGAGTTCATCTTCGCAAACTATTATCCAATAAATATATTTCAAACAAAACATGTGATGATTGGTATCAGTGCTAGAACATTTGAACCAGTGATTCGATTGGGCAAAGCAGAACAATTTGGTGTACAACTGACCTGTGAAGAATGGCACGAATCGACCAAATGAACGATGAGTTAAATGTGACCATAGTCAAATCATTAGGCTCAAATCATGAAGTGGTGCTGCGTACAGTCCTCGAAGAGAAGATGGTGCTGTTACGTAAAAAGAGTACATTCCATGTCCCTCGCAACATGGTGTATCTAACACAAACTGAATGGAACAAATTCATCAGCGTATTTCAGTGTGTGAAACATGCAGTGGAAGTGTGCAACAAAACAAGTATATTCCTGAAAAAGTACTATTTTGAAAAATGTGTTATGCATATTGTACAACATGTATCTAGATATTGTGATGGTTGTCAACATCGTTCGTGGGTGCATACCTGTATTGATAAACAGTTTATTTGTGATCAAATGGACATTGAGTTTCCACCAATTGATATTGCATTAGACCTTAAAAGACTTCAACTAGAATTAAAATTATATGCTAAAGACAAACTAGTGCAAGAAGTTCAAAATACATTGTATCGACAATATCCAGAACCACTATCTGGTATGGATGTATGTGGAGTGTAATAAAATGATCCATTTCAATGAATTGTGTTTTTTTTCATTTCAAGTACAACCCCATGTTCTGACGTGTACTATTGCACCACAATGTTGCCAGAGGTTTTAGTTCTAAACAGTTCCGGTTCTTTACTAATGAGTGCCCAATCTTTAAAAAAAATGTCAAACCAAACTTTCAAACAAAATTTTTGAAACGAAAAAATTTGGAAACAAAATTTTCAAACGAAAAAAATTTCAAACGAAAAATTTTAAACAAAAAAAACTGGTAACGAAAAATTTCAAAACAAAAATTTCGAACAAAAAATTTTAAACAAAAAATTTTCAAACAAAATTTTGCAACAAAAATTTTCAAACAAAAAAATTTCAAACAAAAAATTTTGAAACAAATTTCGAAACAAAAATTTTTAAACTAAAAAAAAATTCAAACCAAAGTTTCAAACAAAAATTTTCAAACGAAAAATTTTCAAACTAAAAAAAATTTACGTTTCCCGGTTAACCGTCAAACTTTATCCGGTTTTTAACTATTCGATTAACAAATAAACGGTTTTGATCATATTTATCAGTGAGTCCAAAATGTTGAACGAAACCAAGATTTTTAAATGTAAAACAAAACTTAAAAACTGAATGCAGCAAAGATTTAAAACTCATCAACCAATCAGATTGCACGAAAGATAGTGATCAGCCAATCAGATTGCACGAAAGATAGTGATCAACCAATCAAATTGCATCAACAATAACTTTGCCAGTGTTGTAGCATGTATTCCCTTAAGACTATGAGTCATAAGATTCAATAAGGTTAGCTTGTATCCCTGTACACTACCTCATCAAGGTCAATCACGTGGTACATCGTATTGCTTACGTTTATATTTGGCTGTAATAATCAATACCAATGACGCATTCTCAAATTATCCTACAAAGTTTAAATGTACCAATGTCCTGGACTCCTAATCCCATCATAGGTCAATAACTGATCATGTGATCACAATGATTTACCCAAAGAACAATTACCAATTATTGATATGACAATAAGAAATGTACCCCTCCCAAAATTTAAGATTGGTACACAAATACACCTGTGTCTTATGAAAAAGTAATAAATCCTGTACTCATTTAATAATAAAGCCGGTTAATAACCTTTAAATTTTGAATATTTGGCCATAAGAGAAACACCAATGGGTCCTAGAAAACGTTTACCAAATTATGTTATTTTATAATTCCCAAATTTAAAAGAGAACATAAACATATAGAGGTAATAAACCATATAACGTATTAAATAGGGGTCAATAACCTCCGAAATTTGATTTTTGGTAGTTCTTTACCCATGAAAGGGAACGATGTGGACCATCCAAATTTATAGTGGTACATATTGAAGACCTGTACGAAGATACCAAATGCTTATATTAAACAATTTCTAAAACTGAGTGGATGAGTCAAGATACCCCTCCACAATTTTAAAGGGTGTATCAATGTACTCATGTCTTATGATATGAAATGAACCTATATATATATATATATATATATATATATATATATATATATATATATATATATATATATATATATATATATATATGACCATATAAACATATACGGTAATAAGACCGCATCAAACGGGATAAATTGGGCCAAAAAACCAAACACGTGATACAACATATTGCTTATCTTTATATTTTGGCAATTTTTTTTTTACTCATGAAAGGGAACAAGGTGGACCACCCAAATTTATCATGATACATATTAAGGTCATGCACTATGATAGCAAATGCTTAAATTGAAAAATTTCCAAAATTTAAGGGATTGGCTGTGGTACACCTCCCGGGGTGCATCAATGTACCTATGTCTTATGATAGAAAATGGACCCTATACAAGACCATATAATCATATTAGGTAATAGGACATCATCCAAGGGAATAAATTAGGTCAAAAACGAAACATGTGGTTGTACTAAAATTTGGCAATTTCGTACCCATGAAAGGGAACAAGATGGACCACCCAAATTTATCATAATATATATTAGGGTCTTATACTATTATACCAAATGTTTAAATTGGGCAATTTCCAAAATAAAGAGGTGGGCCAAGGTACCCCTCCCGGGGTGCATCAATATACCCATGTCTTATAATAGGGAATGGACCAATATACATAACCATATATTCATATAAGGTAATAGGACCTCATCCAAGGGGATAAATTGAACCAAAATACCAAACACGTGGTTGTAGTAAAATTTGGCAATTTCGTACCCCTAAAAGGGAACGAGGTGAACCACTCAAATTTATCATAATAATACATGTTAGGGTCCAGTACTATAATACCAAATATATAAAATGAGCAATTTCTAAAATTTAAGGGGTGTGTCAAAGTACCCCTCCCAAATTTTTAAAGGAGTGCACAAATGTACCTATGTCTTATGATAGGGAATAGACCCCTATACATAACCATATAACCATATAAGGTAATAGAACCTCATCCAAGAGGATAAATTGGGCCAAAAGACCAAACACGTGGTACAACGTATTGCCTACGTTTATATTTTGACAATTTTGTACCCCTAAAAGGGAACGAGGTGGACCACCCAAATTTATCATAATACATGTTAGGGTCCGGTACTATAATACCAAATGTTTTAAATTGGGCAATTTCCAAAATTTAAGGGGTGGGCCAAGGTACCCCTCCCAAATTTTTAAAGGAGTGCACAAATATACCCGTATCTTATGAAAGGTAATGGACCCCTATACATGACCATATAACTATATAGAATAATAACACCTCATCAAAGGGGATAAAATCGACCAAAAACCAAACACGTGGTATAACGTATTGCTTACGTTTATATTTTGGCAATTTTATACCCCTAGAAGGGAACGAGGTGGAGCACCCAAATTTATCATGATACATATTAGAGTCCTGTACTATAATACCCAATGTTGAAAATGGGCAATTTCCAAAATTTAAGGGGTGGGCCAAGGTACCCCTCCCAAATTTTTCAATGGGTGCATTAATATACCCATGTCTTATGAAAGGTAATGGACCCCTGTATACGCCCATATAACCATATTGGGTAATAACACCTCATCCAAGGGGATAAATTAGGTCAAAAACCTCCGAAATTTGACATTTTGGTAATTTTTTACCCATGAAAAGGGAACGACATTGACCCCCAATACTGATAGAGGTACATACTGTGGTCCTAGGCTACCACACCAAATTTTTAGATTTGGCAATTTCCAAAATTTAAGGGGTGGGCCAAGGTACCCCTCCCAAATTTTTCAAGGGGTGCATTAATATACCCATATCTTATGAAAGGGAATGGACCCCTGTATACGCCCATATAACCATATAGGGTAATAACACCTCATCAAAGGGGATAAATTGAGCCAAAAACCAAACACGTGGTATAACGTATTGCTTACGTTTATATTTTTTGGCAATTTTGTACCCCTAGAAGGAAATGAGGTGGACCACCCAAATTTATCATAATAGATACTAGGGTTCTGTACTATAATACCAAATGTTGAAATTGGCCAATTTCCAAAATTTAAGGGGTGGGCCAAGGTACCCCTCCCAAATTTTTCAAGGGGTGCATTAATATACCCATGTCTTATGAAAGGTAATGGACCCCTGTATACGCCCATACAACCATATAGGGTAATAATACCTCATCCAAGGGGATAAATTAGGTCAAAAACCCCCGAAATTTGAATTTTTGGCAATTTTTTACCCATGAAAGGGAACGACATAGACACCCAATACTGATAGAGGTACATACTATGATCCTAGGCTACCATACCAAATTTTTAGATTTGGCAATTTCCAAAATTTAAGGGGGGTGGTCCTATGTACCCCTGTCAAAATTTATGGGGTGGGCCATGGTACCCCTGCCAAAATTTAGAGGGGGTGGTCCTATGTACCCCTAGGTCATTGACCCCGGCCAGGGACCATGGGTCCTGAGGCAGGGACCCAGGGGCCAAAAAGTTAGGCAAAGTAACGCAATTACTACTGTCATGCTATTTGAGGAGGGAGCTGTCAACTCAGCCGGTCACATATTGAAGTTTTCATATGTTTGTAAAGTACCACACAAATCATTCTATGTCCAGCAAAATTATATTTTGTATAATCCGTCCGATATCGCCCTAATGTATACCCTGTGTGAAAAAAAGTCTGTATTTAATGACATATCTATCAGGGCAAGTAACTTTATAATACTACGATGACTTCAGTGCTACTTAATGACTTCAGTGCAACTAGGTTAGGTCGTTATTAATGTCAGTGAGGAAGAATTAACTGTCGATTATCGACTGACGAAATATGATCAAATATCGAAACATAAAGGACTACCTGTTTGAAAATTATGAAATTATTTTACAAAACTTTGAAATATTCTAAACAAAGTCTCAGTTGTGGGCTTTAAGAGCGGACTACTTTCTGAAAAGGGGGATAATCCCGTTATAAATTGGACGTCTTGTCATTCTCTCCGACTTTGTGGACAATATTGACTTCATTTCCTTGTTAATTTGCTGAGCTCAGAAAATGAAACGACACTTGATATGATGAAATATTAATATTTGTAAATGTCTTAACAAATGTTCCTCAAATCAACTCAAATTTCGAAGTACTGGAACTGCATCTCCATGCAATCTCCCCAAAATACATAATTGGGATTTAGCTTTTTGTCTGTTACTGGGTCAAACATATTTTTTTTACATGGTAAAAAGCCAAGGAGAGGTGCTTTGAGGAATATAATTGTAAGAAGTCGACTAATGAAGTATGGTCGTCACAACTTTCCCCATGAATGAGACCGATTCGCTGTGTCTAAGCATGACCCTGTTTGAATTTCGCAGTCAGAACGTGCTTGTAGGCCGGAGCCAGAAGTTATTTAGGCATGTCTAGCGTGCTTCCTTTTTGACAGCCGCGAAGATTCAAATGTTTCTTCTAACGCAAATATACTCTCTTGGTGTTAAAAAACACCTTAAAAGTTTCTCAAAATAATATGTTATATACTTCCTCTTTGAAGGATTTTAAGTGGCAAATGTTTGAGTTCGTTTAATCTTTATTCATTCCTCGAATAAGCATTTCAGTTCTCTGACTCTCTTGGAATCCACTTACACAAAGCTCACAATAATACTTTAAACCACATTATCTGACTAATCATCCAGGACATCCTATGAAAATTTAAAGTATACTGATAGTTACGAACGTTTTTTTTAAAATCAAATATCAGAATTTATTATTCGTAAATAATAGGTGAACATTAAGGGCGCTGATCCTAGGATGCCGGTTGGGCCAGTCTCCTCAAAGCTCATTGGCCCCCTCTCCCTTCATTGTATTGATGAATATACAATATTTGGCATAATTTGAATGCAATTTGTCTCAAAATCCTCAAATATGCCTTCTGCATCTGAATGCTCCCTGCCCCCAAATTTACAGAGAAATCGGCGCCCTTGGTGAACACTCACCAAAAATGGGTAACAAAGAGTTGTTTACACTTACTAGTTAAATATCGATGACTAGTAAATGAGGGAGTTTTTATATATCGCACAATGAGTTTAATTTACCTTAAAATTAGAAAATTTGGAATTTCGAACTATTTTTACAGAGAGATTTCCTTTTGCTCTAAAGTCTAGCGCGTGTAACTTTGGGACTTGTGAGAGCACAAAAATTAATTTCACACTCATTCAGTTTCTTTATTCGTCCGTCTCCTTTAGCCTAAAGAGCATAAGCGTAGAAAGGTAAACTAAAATATTAACTCATTTTGAAGTATTTGATCAAAAGGTAATGCAAATCCAGAACTGTCCCATGTAAACCGCGACATACGGGAGCCATAAACCAGTTACAACGAATTTTTAGGTATCTGTACTGCTTTTAACACTCATTTCGTGGAATAATTTGGGTACTACGTGTAGCTAAGTTACTGATGGTGCATCTTCTTCTCATATGCGTAGTTTTGAATTTCAAACAGTCTCTGCTATTAGACAAATTATGCGTTTTTTCGTTGTATTTTTTAAAATATTTCTCACGTCCTTAATTTTGTGCTAGAGGTCATTTACAGCGAAGATATTTTTCTATTGAATCATAAGGATTTATTAGCAATATACTGTTTTGACTAGGGATGCGCACGAGACAAGATTTGTGGCTGTCTCGTCTCGAAAATATGCTGTAAAAGTGATGTCTCGACTCGAAAAATGTATATTTCTCTATTTGAAGGGCCGTGTCTCGACTCGTCTTGTGCACATCCCTAGTTTTGACGTTGTCCTACTTCACAAAATGGCAATTTTTTTTCTAAACCTATTGCCAACATAAATTAAAGCTGCAATTTTGGTGCAACAATTTGCAAGAGTATCTTTGGTAAACTGAACCCTTGAGTACCACTTTTGCATAACAAATCCCTTGAGTAGCACATTTGCACGAATATTAGGCCAACGATTTCATTAAGGGTGCAAGAAAAAAATACCGAAGCGTGGTCACCAACTTTCCTTTAGTTTCACATTCAGTGAACTCTTCCATACATCTACAAACCTACCGAGTTGAGTTGAGTTGACTTTGAGTTTAACGTCCCGTTCAGCAGCGAGGCTATATGAGACGTGGACCTACTGATTAACGTGGAATCCGAAGCACATGAGCTCCCGCCGTTTATCGAACCCGGGTTTCCTGCGCCAAAGGCACGTACGCTAACCGCTTAACCGCGAACGAACTCTACAAACCTACCGAAAATACATTTACTCGGGGTGGGGCGTGAAGAACAAGGGTTTGATTCACAGTAGGGGTCCAGGTGGGTCAGGTCAGGTTAAATTGTAGGTCCACGTTTCATATAGCCCCCGTGCTAAAGGAAAAGCTAGACTCCAATCCAACACATAGAAGGGCACCGTGACTCAACGGTAGAGTACTTATCTCTTGTGCCTTGAGTCCCTGGTTTGATCCCTTGCCAAGCAAGTTTGTGGTGAACAACATTATATCCGTGGTTTCTCTCGATGTAGTTTGGTTTCCTCCTACTTTTTTCATTCCACCAATTCTTTCATCATTATACATTTGCTTTAATCATCCATTTGCTTTAATCATCCATCTCTCGTGTCCTAAAAGGGTAAAACGTGGGACGTTACACTGAAATAATTCATTTTCATTTGTTTCTAATCCAATTCAAGTAAATCTGACTTCTTCCTGTAATTCCATAAGTGACCTAAACAAATGCCGACCATGATTTCCACGATATACCAATTTACAACCGGGAACTAAATCCCACATATTGAATGTAATATGTGGATAGTATTGTTACTTTATATTACTCCTTAAGTTAAAAGTTAAAAAGAAAATTTTATTTTCACCTTCACTCACACTTTCACATACACAACGCTCATGTATACTCTCTCTCTCTCTCTCTGTCTCTCTTACTCTCTCACGCACATAAAAAACACAAGAATAGGAAAGAAGGAGAGTAGTCATGCTGTTTTACCCACTTTCCACTATAATAGTAGGCAAAAACTACGTAAAGTCCGACTTCTGTCGAAAGCCAATGGTGTGCAGGTGTGACATTGTCGGATTTCGCTTCGAGAAATTAAGATATTGAAAAACAAATTCATTCTTACAAATTTATTAACGCTATGGTGACATATATCATAAGGACGTACCTTTGAACTCGCTTTCTTCTAATCCAGAAACGAAGCTAGTGGATATTGCAAAAAGGAGGACACGCTTTAAACGTCAGGAGATTTGAGTCGGGCTGTTTATATCCAACCCCAGACATCTGTTCAGAACTACTAAGATTGGACAACGGATTTTCCATCACTTAAAGTTTAAATCGTCACGTTATGAATTGTCTGGTCACAGGATCCAGGTCCAGGCGGATCCAGGAGGGACAATCGCCCCTCCACCAGAAGAGGAAACTTTCTTATAGTTATATATAAATAAAATCCATCCCAGAGTTTGGAGCTCTTAAAAGTAGTTCTAAGTAGCAGTATTGCAACCCACCGCCCCCCAAAAGTCCGTCCTGGATCCGCCCCCTGGCAGAACATCGATCATTTGTCGTAGAAACGTCATTAAAAGCAACGAGTCATTGATTGTTACTTAACGTGTATTTAGTCAGCAAGTCAGTATACATCGAAATCCCAGTTCTTCACCCCACACCATACTGTTGTCTGTTACGAGCTTTCAGGAAAAGCCTTGTGCGGTGAAGAGACCTCCAGCAAAACCACACACACTGTTCGAACATCAGAGAATATTGAGAAAACAATCTGAAAAGGATGTAATTTTCAAAAAGTAGATGAGGTTTGTTTCATATCTAATTATTATAAGCAAAACACTTTGAGTTATATTTCAATCAGAAAACAACAAAATATTATCTGAAATAATTAGTCTGGTTACAATTTCAATTTGGAAAACCGCAAAGCTTCTCTGTCAGACCTTGTATAAGAAAAGTTTCCAGCCCTGTGTTAGTTACCGGTACCAGATAAACAAGAATTTTAACAAAGCTACAGCCAATTACCACGCACGAATTCGTCCTTTTTTTTTTCTATTTGCTTAACAGATACAAACTTGATAACCAAACACGAATGTCTGATTTTCATAATATCCTGTTTAGTTAAAACGCATTATATAAAGTAGAATTCTCAGAATCATTAAATTATTACTATTATTAGTAGTAGCAGCAGTAGTGCATTGAATTGAGTTTCTCACTGTAAAATTACTATGCTAATTAATTAGATTTTGTTGTGCTTCTTTCACAGAGATCATCACGCAGTGTCTAGGAAATCTCTAACAATCCAGAGGGAGATTGTTGGTAAGTAAACTAATTTGTTTATATTATTATTTATTTCGTAGTACGCATAAACTAATTGGTAGAAAATGGTAGTTAGGAAGTATCCCTAAACTAATAAGATGTGACATATTTTATATTTCACATTATATCAGTATGCTTTTCATTTAAAAGTATTTTATGCATTTTGTACCTTACTATAAACAGATCACTCTATGCAGGGATACTCAAAATGATCTTCCCGATTACAAATTTTAGTAGCTCATGTTTCCAGGCTGGTACATTTCATAAAAGTGATATCTAATGAAAGAGAAACTCAAAAAAGTTTTAGTGTTTGGCAAAGCTGATGTACTAGTTGCGCAGCTCGCCGATAGGACGACAGTAACACAAGATGGCAGCAAATGAAGAGAGGAAAGCTTTCCCCTCCCATTCATTCACTAAGAGTTTTATGTATTTTATTTATACAGTGTAAGTCCCAAAAGTATCGAAAAATATCAGAAAACTAGATTTATTACAAATCAAAATACAAACAACTAAACTCTTTACACTAGTCCTCTACTGTATTGACAAACAGCTGCCAGTGTTGCTGCTACTTTCATACGTCTTCTGGAAGTCGGGAACGGATACCCTATTCAAACAGCCCCTTCAAAAATCGCTCTGCTACAAGCTCTTCTTGATACTAAGGGGAGAAAAGTCCATCAGTGCCAGATTCGGATTGTAAATGGACGGCATTTCTTCTGTCTATTACACTACAACTGGTGAACCATCTGGACACACACCTTCTTCATGTGCGATTTCTCTGTCAGATTCCATGAACAACTGATTTGATAGGTTGGAAGCGTTCACTATCATTGGCTACCTCCCCTGAGGCTTTCTTAATTATGTAGAATTTCCCAACGCTTGATGGTTTTAGTTTAAAGCAAAATTTGATCTCATAACGTTGATCCATTAAATCTTTTCTTCCGACATTACTAATGAACTGACTTTCAGTAAGACTATGATCCTCACTCTAGCATGACCCAGGCGACTGAGTCGGGTATCATTCTGTAACGGAGACTCCATCAAAAATCCCGTTTTATCCTTTCCAATCTACTTTATTCAAAGTCTTTCAGGTCTGCCGTTTGAGCTCACTGTAACACTCACACATGAACTGAGTATTGATATAAGACGAGAAAGATTCACACCACATGCAAATTATCAACAAAATGCGTTCGGCTACAGCAACGCTAGTTGTCTCATAACGCGCGAGAATTACGTGTAATTTGAGACTGCTGTTTACAGTATTCTGTAAAACCTTCATATTTTGCTGATAGTACCCTTCGCAGTGCCATAATAAACCCTTTTGTGGGTCACGGTGCTGCAGGGTATGTGTGGAATTCTCAATCACTGACTTATTTTGAAGATGTAACAATTGAAGCGCTAAGCTGTAGAGCCCCCTGAATTGATTTATGTATATTTTACCCTGGTTAGTAGTGCGGGGCCTTTTTCTCCTTAAGGGTCATTTTCTGTGAAAATGAATGGTTCTTTTCATTTGGGCTATATGGTTAGCGTATTGAGTTTTAGGTCAGGGACCTGGGTTTAATTTAAGGCGAGAGCTCACGCACTCTGGATCCCACGTTAAGCCATAAGTCCACATTTAATATAGGCTTCTCTGCTGAATGGGATGCTGAACTCTTAATCAATCAAGTAGTTCTACTACGGGGAGCACCATAGAACGAAACAGTTTAGCACATTAGATCGTTCGACTTTAACTAATATATATTACAAGAAATGGTAACTATCAGAACTATATAGTGATGTTGTGACTCTTTTCTTATTCTGCATTCAAGATTAACAGTAAGACACGGAGAGTAATAACATCAAAGCGAGCTTTTTTTTTCGTTTTAACATTGCAATGAATTTTACATTTTAAACGTTTAACAATGGGCGGATAATTGAAATAAATCTGTTACCATCATAAAAATCTAGTGATGTACGACATATCACATATACAAAATGAATAACAGGATAAATTAAATATTCAATAGAGACAGACGGAGCGGAGGCCCTTTCCTTGGTAACCTCAGTAGTTAAGTGGCCAGTTATTGAGTCTCTGACATACGCATTTTCTATAACTTTACTTATGTCCTCGCTTCTACCCGAACAGGAAGAAAGTGGCTCTCATGTGATGTAACAGAAGCTGATCTAACGCTTCAGAAACTTACAACTTGAAAATGTAAGTTCGGAGTTTGATATATTGTTAAGATTTCAGTTGTTTCCGGGGTTGCGAAACTGATGCTTAGTTTGACGCGAACAGCACTAACACTTTGATTGGTTGAGTTGTAAAAATTATTTTTATGCTCACGCCAAGGCATGAGTCTTCCAATCATCGAAAAGTATTAATTAATTCATTAATTTCATGGATATGTTTATACTTTACACTTTACATTGGCTTGATTTTAACTACAAGTAGCATACTGAAAGTCGTGAACAAAACTTTTTCACAACCGTAATCTTTATTTGTAAGTGAAACCGAATATATCATCTCAATCTACAAACTTTTCTTCCACTTTTCCACGTGCTCTTCATTTTTTGTACACATTTTTCCCATCGTTCTGCAAGTTTGAAAATACCCTTGTGATAGAATTCCGTACCAGCTACCTGTAGACACTGACGCACTGCTTGCCGAATATCCTCCAGTGTCTCGTAGCGATGGCCTCGTATCTGTTTCTTCACAAAACCGAAAAGATGCTGATCGGAGGGTGCCATGCCGGGACTGTAAAGAGGATGTGGAAGTGTTTCCCACCCAAATCTCCTTATCTGCTTCAGAATGGCACATACAATATGCGGACGCGTATTATACTGTTCAAGGATGATCGTCTTTCCAGGACGTTTATCACACAAGGCACAACGGAGCTTCAAATGTGTCTGGATGTTGCGGGCAGAATTTATGGTTTGTCGAGGCTCAAGAAAGTCAACCGGAATGCAATCCTGTGCATCCCAGAAAACGCTCCCCATAACTTTCTCCACTAATTGCACTGTTTTCGCTTTCTTCTTCGGAGGCGAATTCAAGTGGTGCCATTTCATACTTTGTTGTTTTGTTTCAGGTTCCTAATGATGAAACAAGCTTTCATCTCCAGTGACAATACTCGTCAAAACGTCATCACTTTCATGTCGAAATCTCTGAAGAAGGATTTGGCCAATAGTTCGTTTCTGACGTTTGTGATCCACGGTTAATAAACGTGGGACCCAACGGGCACAAACCTTCGATAACCCAAGCTGTAAATCATTGCTTGCACTGCACTATGTCCAACACCAAGTTTTCCAGCGATTTCATTCACAGTGATACGTCTATCTCCCCTAATCAGCTCATCAACCCTTATCTTGTTGCGTTCCGTGGAGGCAGCTCGAGGGTACCAGCTGCGAAACTCATTTTCGATACTCATGTTTCTATGCTTAAAATGTTTCACCCACCTCCTAACACTGCTGGCACCCATGCACACATCTTCATAGGCATGTTGCACTCTGCGTTGAATTTCAGAAACATATTGGTCCTCTTTAAGAAGGAATTCAATCACAGCACGCTGTCGAAACGAAACATCGCTGCCTTCCATTTTGAAAATCCTGCCTGTGGTTATGTGCTAGCAACAAACAGCGTCAAAGACTGGAAAGAAAGAAAGGTCTGTAGATTGAGATGATATACTTGGTTTTACTTACAACTAAAGATTAGGGTTCTAAAAGATGTTGCTCACGACTTTCAGTATGCTCCTTGTATATTATCAACTAAATTATTTGACGAAACCATGAAATACTTTAAAAGATCTGATTTAATTTAATTTCAATTCATAAGCAATTTTATTTAGTTCATGCTCTGTCAACGACAATTATCAAGCTTTGCAAGAACATAGACCATCGGTGTAAAATGCATAAACAACTGTAACATTATTGAGAAAAAGTATGCATTAACAATAGAAAAGATAAATTCGTTTGAACAATCACTTCCTTCCGTTGAGTATGCAGTAGTCAATTGTAAGTCCTAATATTATTCAAATCCCAATATGTCAATGTCAATTCGAGACACATATTTTCTTCACGTTCGATCCTAGCCATAAGAACTAAATACATGTTTTTGATTGGTTGCAGTTTGCGATTGTCCAAACATTCTGGTGCATGTATGTATATTATAGTAGGTCTAATAGAAGAAAATTGAAACTTTGTGTGTTGATAAAAATAAAAAATGATAATTATGTTTGGGTTACATTTCGTAAGAACATGGGGCATAGTTTTTTTCAAGCGCTACCCTAAAAATATGTATTTTGGTCACAAGGAAACGAGTGAGGTTCGAAGTTAGACCACCGGAGTGTAACGTAATGTCACGTTGCATTATCATGATCGTAAGGGTGGAACAAAAGAAGCCATGCGGGATCTAACGCACTTCACTCGCTGCCGCTCGCTCAGCTGTTTCGTAACAGTAAATAAATGACATTTAATGCATTATATATTACGTACAAAGGCAAATTAATATTGTTTTTTTATTTTACTTTAGTGATAAAAGTGTTATAAAAAATTCTGATTGAATCCATGGTGAAAGCGATTATCATTACTAGCACAATGCACGAGCCCGCTTGGCCACAAGGACCAACAGTAGCAAGCGTTTGATTTCTGCTATATGTACGATACGTGCCGAGAAACGAATAACTTCAACCAATCAGAACCGCGTATTTAGCTCCTATGGCTAGAGTCGAACGTGATTAAGGATATGCATTCCAGACAGTAGCGACATAGATTCAATGTACTATCAAACCAAAGTATATCTTATAAATAGTTAACAGAAAAAAAAATTTTTCTTCCTTTAACTACGGTGTATAGTTATCGCTTTAATTAATTGCAATTACTTATAAATTGATACAGTACTTTACAGAACCACAAACCATGGAACAACAACATAATTAGCACACTAAACATGGATGTACATAAAATTATTCATTGAAAGCAGGAAATAATTTACTTACGCACTCTAAAGGAACAGTAAATTCTAGGCATTATATTAAAGGAAACATAGGTTACTAAACGAATATCATATAAAATTACTAGTAATAAAATTTATCACATAAGAACAAGATGAAAAATATTGAAAAAATGGAACATATTTGCTCTCATATTGGATTAATTTTTGCACTGCCATCTGTTACTCACTGTATTTATGGCAATAATAATCAGGAATAAATGCACGTCGCTGCAGCCATGAACGGCTATGATAAGGCATTTCATAAATATCTGATAACATGTAAGTGGCAGAACTGGATTAACACATATGGAAGCCCGGTGCTAGAAAAATATATGTGGCCCTTGCTGACGTCACCTAATACATTTCTGTGAAAGTACAGTATAGGAAAGTTAAGGGAATATGTTTTATATTTTTGGTCATATTTTATTTTATGATGATGATTGTATCTTATATGATACAGTTTGCACATCCAGTTGAGATTTTGCATGTTCAGGTATGTTATGAACACCAATACATAGCAGTTCTGGAAATATCATTCATGTTGAAGAGAATCAAATATAAACCATGACTTTCCAATCAACAGTGTTGGTGCAATAGCTATTTTACTGCGAGTCTATGATTTTCTCTATACTAACCAGATTAATGGGGCCCAGGGGCTTACTCGGTTGTCCATGGCTCGTAATTTTTTGTGCATGAATATATTTTTGTTATACAGTGAAATCTGTCTTCAGCGGAATCGAGCGGGACTCGCAAAAATTTCCGTTAAAGACAGGTTTCCGCTTAATGGAGATACACCTTTCCGTTAAAAAAATATATATGCTTATAACAGACATAATGAGAAAATATATTGATGTACGCAACTTGTTCAATTACAGTACTTTTTCCTTCTACGGATTAATACCCCAAAAAACTTAAAATAAACACAAAATATGCTGTGCACACTTTCCTTTATTTTTCCCAAAAGTCAAGCAGGATTTTTTGCATACATTGCTAATACTTGGCTGCGGTATACTTCAGGACACAGAAAAGCTTTCTCTGGAATTTTGAAAGTCCTCTGAACTCTTTCCTCCTTGTTTTGACGACACGTGATGGAGATATAACTTCTGCTTTACCTCAATTTCTTTTTCCCAGAACTTTGTTTTGTCAGTTTTCTTCTCATTTCTGTTGGCTGTCACTAGTTGCTACACAAGCGGAACAGAAGTACGCCTACAAAGAAGACTGACAGCTGACATGCTACGTAGGACTAGAGAAAAATTGTGGGAGATGAATATGAGTAGTGATTGACGGTCAACACTGCCCATAAACATTTAACAAAAGAACGAAGTATTTATCGCAGACAGTATAGGTTTACCCTCTCACAGGATGTTTAAAAATTTTCTAAACGATGTAGTCTGAAACTCAGAATTTTCCGTTAAAGGTTTATTTTGCTTTCCGTTGTCCGCATAACAAGTTTCCGCTTAATGAACGGACTTTTACATGTCTTTTACTCCAAAATCCATGGGACCATGAAATATTTCCCTTTAAGACAGTTTTCCGTTTAATAAAGGGTCCGTTGAAGGCAGGTTTTACTGTATTTATCGAATGGACTAGGTTTCATTCGGAAGTCCAGATGACACGTTAGTGCCCGTTCCTTGTAAGATATATTAAATAGTGCTGCGGTGGAACACACGTTTGCTGTAAGGTGATGAGCTGATCACCAGCGTTTTCTGGAATACTGAGGGCACTCGTTTGATGAATTCTCTTCCAAGCTGTGCTGCACTGACCAGAGTATATTATCGTGAACTAGGCGTTTAAGGGAATAAAAGAATATAAGATCGCCGTAGAAAGCTATCTGAAATTTTGCTGATGTGTCAAGCTAACAGAAAGGTTGTAAGTATAGCTGCAAATTTCGAAGAAAAAAGAAATGTTGCCTCGTCAAACTTAGAACCCTCAAAACTTTTTTCTGTTCTCTAACTGAGTAATAATAATGGACTACGTTGCAGTAGTATTGAAGCTGTTATGGTTGACAATGATTTCCTAAACACTGAAACTCCAGATTATCTTTCTTTCCGGTTTACGAAAATCTTTTATATATAAGAAGTGATTTGCACCAAGGAGAAATTATTTGGGAAATACATAGAAAGACAATTGTTCTATAGCGATCAATGTTGAAACAGGAAAGGTTGGTTTCTATCACTGCTGGTTTTAGTATAGTAATGCTTGTGGGGATGGTATCTCTTCCTGAGATGTATGTAGAATCGATTTTAAAGAAAGAAAACACTTGTCTTTATTTATTATAACTTTTGTTCTATGGCTATCCGCAAATGGTTGATTACTACCAGTTCTATCTTCAACAAAGGGTTATAGCTAAGTCGATCCCAAAAACAGCTTCTCGATATTATATTATATTTTCGCTCTATAGAAATCAATATCAAAACTTGAAGTACGTGTAAGTTTTAACAACTTCCGGTTTTGTCAGAGTGTTACGATTGGCTATGGGATAGTTTGTTGCGACGTTAAATTGATTACATAAGATCTCTTGTCGCTATGTATCACCGTTTTTGTTTTATGCCTATCAACGTTAAAACAGGTTGATTTCTACCATTTTCAGTTTGAATAGAGAGTTATTGGAGGAGATGAAACATATTTTTGAGACGCTTAGTCGATTGAAAAGACGGTTCTACATTACGTCGTTGAAGATGTGAATCCTCGTATGTCCATTTTTTGCTATTTTGAGTTCTTAACATAAACCTGATGAAAAAAACAATAACTCATGTGCTAGCATACTCTCGTGCGTCACAACCATCCATTACTGAGAAACAATCGATTATATCGTTTGCATGTATGTCGATTCTTGGCAACTTCAGGTGATATCTCGTATGCCAATGACTTCAATATATAGCCATATGTGTTGTGATCAGAACAGCTGTACGAGGTTGTTTTTAAAGAATAAAGTACTTTTTAGAAGGTCTGAAATGTTAATATTGTGAATAGATATAGTGACGTTTCTTTGTCTCTTGAAAAACTAACACGTTGGACATACTGTAGAGGTATCACATCTTCAACGACGATATGAATTTCCATTTTTGCTCTAAGAGCTGTCGACTACAGACAGACAGACGGGCAGACGGACATAGTGATTTTATAAGAATTTCGACAGTTAAGCACAGCATAGATTACAGGTCTAAAAGTGCATTTAAAAATATTGAAACACAAAGTGTATGTATTTGATGATATATTTTTCTCTTTTTTTGATATTTCAATTTGAACCAACGGTAAAATAAACTTTCAATTTGATTTTCAAAATCAATTCTTTTCAGTGACAGATTTTTTATTTGTTGGTAGTCAAAGTGAACTTACTTTCAACATGTACATTACTTACTCATGTCTTTTTATTAAGCAAAAGCTGCTTTAGGGAATGTTTTACTTCACAACATAAGCTTTTCCCGTATGATTGCCTGTTTATCTGCATTACATCCAGAAGTCATGAGAACAGAGTTATACTCTATTAGGTTTTATCTATAAGGAAAATATCGGATATTAATACATCCTCCTCCTCCTTCTTTTCTTAGTAATGCAACGTTATGCCTTTTGTGAGGCAGGATATTGAGTGGTATGTTTTGTTTTAGTCTATACATGTTTGTGTTTATGTTTAAGCCTAGCGTTACAACGTTTGTTATTTGTTCTATATAAGCTTTTGAGTATTTTGTGCATCCGATTTCCTGTTTCCTTGTTATATTATTTATTCCTTCTTTCCTAATATTGTATTTCCTTATTTTGTTAGCAACAAATTCTATATTTATTTTATTTGCTTATATATAGTTGGTACATAGAGCTTCCTATGTCCTTAGTGTCGACACGTACAGTCCGCAGCAAAAAACCTGCAACATGAGCATGTAAGTTTATTGTGAAGCTACGTTTAACAGCGGAGGGAATCAACATAACGTCTAAGTGGCACGAATACGCCAGGAGAAACCTCGGCGTCCTCCCCCGCACATTTATTTTGGAACAAGATACTTCGACGTTTCACGATAAACTTACATGCTCATGTTGCAGGTATTTTGCTGCAGACTGTACAATAAATCTAAAAAATCTAATAAATACTATATAATCATAGGAGCTCCTACATTACATTACATTGCGAGGGCTAGGGGACGCTGCACAAGACACAAACGGCACAAGGATTAAACATTATAAGACCTAAACAGCATTGACCTAGACCTAAACCTAAACCTAAAACTCATTTGGAGGCATAAGACCTTAACGACACAAGAAATAAAATCATTTGGTGGCACAAGACCTAAATGGCATAAAACAAATTGGCATAAAACCTAAAACTCATTTGGCGACATAAGACCTAGATGGCACAAGACCTAAAAATCATTTGGTGGCACAAGACCTAAGCGGTTTAAAACCTTAACGACACAATACCTAAAAATCATTTGGGGTCGAAGGCCCTAAACAGCATAAAACCTAAAACTCATTTTCGGCACAAGACCTAAAATTTAGGTCTACAGTTTATATTTTCAGATCTTATGCTATATAGGTCTTATGAATGTTACTCATTTCAATATATCCATTATTCTGTCTACATTTATTGAAGTATCGATTTCTTGAATATATATTTTAATACTTTCGATGTACGATATTTCGATATTTGGATTATTTTATATTTTAAAGAAATAGAAATTTCGGCATTTTCCTCAGAATTATTTATCAATTTTCTGACTTAGTGTGCTACGGCACTATCTATCTATCTATCTATCTATCTATCTATATATATATATATATATATATATATATATATATATATATATATATATATATTGTTTGGAATAGTTTGGAAAAAAAACTAAGTTTGTTATTTCCTTGTGTCTTTCAGTTTTGTGGTTTTCCTACTATTTCTTTGACTTCTTCTTTCATAGTTTTCCATTGATTTTCTTTTATTTTAGTTTCGTCTCTTTGATGTCCTTTGATTCAGCGTTATGTTTGCGTGTTCTTTTTCCCACAATTATTTCCAGTACTTTTCTATTTCGTCCGTTTTTGTTTGTTCTCTTACCTTTTTTTAGTCTAGTTCTTGTAAAGCTTGTTTTTGTTCTAGTGACTATTATCCTTTTGTTTTTCTCCTGTTATACGTTTTTCAGTCTCCTGAGATACTTGAATTTGTCATCCAATCTGTTCTCGTC
The DNA here is from genome assembly GCF_964235325.1 of Thermobia domestica. Lineage (NCBI taxonomy): Eukaryota > Metazoa > Arthropoda > Insecta > Zygentoma > Lepismatidae > Thermobia > Thermobia domestica. The sequence continues at coordinate 255,215,545 of NC_137463.1, read as the reverse complement.
TTCCATCATTTGTTTCTTCTGTTTTTCGTGTCTGATATTTGCCTTGTTGAAAATTGTCTGCATATCGTTCATTAATTGTTTTCTCATGTACCATCTCCTGCATTAGTTTATTCTTCCTACTCCCTCTTATTTATTTTTTTTTCTGTTATCCTTTCTCCTACGGGTACTTGGGTTCAATTGTTCAACTGTATTTTCATTCTTTTTTGTCCTTCTTTCTCCTCTTTGTCTTTCTCTTATTGCTAGGGCTGCATGGTATATAGGGTTGCCAACTCCGGAAAATAAAATTACCGACACTCTCTCAAAATTCCCTATGATATAGGCCTAAGTATGAAGAATCTCTGTTCGGTTTCTTCCATGGGAAGGAAACATACTATCGTGGACAAAAGTGCATTATAGCACATGTATTCTGCATAACCTTAGCATATTGAATAATAATCTTAATAGGTACATTGTACTAAAAATAAGAAACCTAAGTCGGTATTGATCATTTTATTATATTTACCAGTGACGGCCGCTTCTTTAAAATTATCGAAAAAGAGAACAAAAGTATGTTAATTCCTACGTGACAGTTTCTGTTTTACAAAATCAAATTTACTCTTTAAACACTTCAACTACAGGAAATTATTTTAAGAAGTCCTAAAGAAGGATGTAAGTTGTTATATGCAGCAGCTAGGGAAGTGAAACCAAACAATGCAACATTGTACTAATGAAATCCCTAAGACTTATTTACCAAAAATCGATTAATAATTTAAATTTATCGTTATATTTATGCCTCACAACTATGACAAACTATACTCTTCTGACTCTATTGTTGTTTGTCACAATAAAATCTAATTGTTATCAAAGTTCTTATGTTATATAAATTTTAAAAAAAAACTATCATAGATTAAAAAAAATATATTGCTTAATTTATAATCTAGGAATTAATTCGTGCGGGTGGACAAGAGATGGCGCAACGAACGGAGCGTCCCACAGTTCCGTGTATCCACACATGTGTTGCAAACCCCTGTCATCGCGTATCGTTCGTAGTATAGGGCAGTGGATTAAAGCGTCAACAACACCAGTTTGTAGTTAAGTGAACATGGCGCAATTTGTGCCTGATAAAGTGTTTTTGTGGGGTGTCCTGCTGCATTACTTTAACATGCAGAAAAGTGCGACTGAAAGTCATCGTATTTTGGTGGAAGTGTATGGTGACCATGCTCTAGCTGAGCGAACGTGTCAGAAGTGGTTTGCACGGTTTAGAAGTGGTGATTTCGGCTTGGCAGACCAAGAGCGAGCTGGACAGCCAAAAAAATTTCAAGACGAAGAATTGACAGCATTGCTCGAGCAGGATTCGTGTCAAACGCAGGAACAACTTGCAGCAGCATTAGGCGTTGATCAAACAACAGTCTCCAAACGCTTGAAAGCCATGGGAATGATTCAAAAGATGTCACATTGGGTTCCACATGAATTGAAAGACAGAGACGTTGAAAGACGAAAAACCATTTGCGAATTGCTGCTTCAACGACAGAGCAGAAAGGGGTTTCTGCATCGAATTATTACGGGTGATGAGAAGTGGATCCATTACGAGAACCCTAAACGAAAAAAGGCCTGGGTGAAACCAGGTGAACCAGGTCCATCACAACCAAAACGAGATATTCACTGTGCAAAGGTTATGCTGTGCATATGGTGGGATATGAAAGGTGTGGTGTACTATGAGCTGCTGCAACCGGGTGAAACTATGAATGGAGAACGTTATCGACGACAATTAATGCGTTTGAAGCAAGCTCTGGCCAGAACACGACCAGAATGGGAGAACAGACATGATAAACTTATTGTTCAACATGATAACGCTCGCCCACATGTCGCAAAACCGGTCAAAACCTATTTAGAAAATGTCGGATGGGAAGTTTTACCCCACCCGCCGTATTCACCAGACGTTGCTCCTTCGGACTACTACTTGTTCGATTGCATGAACAACGATTTGATTGGACAGCGGTTTACTTCTTCAGAAGATATCGAAACATGGGTCTCTGACTGGATCGCTTCCAAGCATGAGGACTTATTTCGCCACGGAATCCGTACATTGCCTGACAGATGGGCGAAAGTGGTGGCTAGCGATGGACAATATTTTTCTTAAGGTATTTATGTATTTTGTGTTTGTACTACAGCTTCAATGTGTGCGTACCAACCGCACGAATTAATACCTAGACCAAATACAATGGCGGAAATTTGTATTTGTAAAATCATTGTTGAAGAATTTAAATTCCAATGTTCTGTTCTGGATTACAGATTTAAAAACATCAGCCATAAAGGATTGATAAGAGCTGGTCATATATTTTAATCAAATTACAACAATATTTCCGGTCAGGCAGCTAAAATACGAGCCAGTTGGCAAAACTAATGATATACTATTGCAGAAAGCATTGGACATTTTTGTTTTGTGTGCATCTTGTGACAGTATTTTATTTACAGTATTTTCTCTGGTACGTTTCTCTTAATTTTCTTCATAGTCTTGGGTTTTGTGTTGGTTCTTTATATGAGTTTGTTTGCCAAACATTTCCTTTTGACTTCTTAATTAATTACTTCTTTGTCATTAGCTGTACTATTATTATTGCAAGATAAAAGCGGACACTTCCTGAGGTATTTGGTGAATCTCATTCTTACAAGGGACGTATGAGAATCGTGACAGCTGGATATTTATGAAAATTTAAAATGTTACCTCCACTTTATGACGAACATACACCATAAATACTCACATATCAATGCAACTGTACAAAGCAATATAAATGACATGTATATGCCATTCGTGGTGTGTCTCAGAGTAATTTCGTATTTGTGGTTTTGCAACAATTTATAAAATTCAAAACTCTTCCATCAGACAATTCAACCACAATATCGACTTGCTGACAAGAATTGCTACTATTTTGTAGTAATACGCCCTTGTCTCCATGATTATTTCGACCTACTTTCACTTCAAATTTAGTGTCAGATTTTCGCAAATAAGCAACTGAATTAAGGTAAAAAAAACGTCGGGAGGTAGGCCTAATTCATGACATCTAGTTAATCGAAAAAATACGAACATATAGCATATTGGGCATATTGGCAGAGTTAGTGATGGCCAAAGCTTGGAAACGGTAAGTTCGAAGCAGTAGATATCGAAAACCAATAAGCTTAGAAATGGCGGTCTAGAAGGTCTAGAGGTGGTGCTGGTGTTCAATACGTATTTGCTAGGTTCACAGATACAGACAGCGCTTATATTCAAGGCGCTAGAGTACAACAGTGTGGTTATTTTACTCCGAATATTGAATACAAGTTCTACTGCTCGACTACTACATGGTGCGTTATTCAAATCGCGAACAGGCCGACATACTACTCATGTACGATCATGCAGATGGCATGCGTGTGAAGCAGCACGATTCTGTCACGAGCATTTTTTTTAACAGATGCCAACCATCATACAGGATTGTGGAACCGTACTACCTGCCGATATGGATGTTAACCGACACCTGTTATAGACGAACACGATTACGATGGAACTCAGCCGTGAAATGCATGTTAGTCACATGACTGTATGGCCTGCGTTACATTAAAATGCCTTGTAGCCTACCACCTACAAAAGGTACAAGGACTGACAGAAGCAGATTTTGCATCACGTGAAGTATTCTGCCAGTGGTTCATTAACCAGATCACTTCCATCATGTTGTTTCAGGCATCAATACTGTTCACTTACGAGAACTTTTGGTATCGTCAACATGAACACACACACACACACATATATATATATATACCTAGGCAGATGTACATGAATACACACACACACATAGGCATATGTACATCTCCATGCTACGGTTGTAACTCATCATCAACATTAATTTGGACCCAATCTATGGTGTGGTATTGTCCATGATCAACTGATCGAACCATACATACTACTCTGAAGACTGAATAGAACATAGTATTTGACCTTTCTGCAGGGCACTGTCCGAATTACTGGATAATTTTCTCCTAACGATTTATCGCAACATGTGGTATATGCATGATGGGGCTCCCGCCCACTTCAGTCTGAATGTCCATCGGTGGTTAAATAACAATTTCCCAACACATTGAGTCGGTCGTAGCGGTCCAGCCCATTGGTTGCCTGGTCTCTGGAACTGAATCCCCTAGATTTTTATTTATGAGGACACATTAAATGTGTGGTGTATGCTACTCCTGTCAACAATGCCAACGATACAACTCATGTGCGAGTGTTCGCCATGATCCAGGTATCTTCGAATGGGTTTGACAATTCATGATTCGACGTTGTCATGAATGTAACGCTGTCCATGGCGGACACTTTGAACATCTCCTGTGATGTGTCCGACAAACGTATGTTTCTTTCTTTCTGCACGGCGATATCTATAGCTTTAAAGTTACTGTTCCCACGCTTTCGGCGTTCGCTATTTCTAGTAATATGACTAATATGCTATATGATCAAAAGATCTCTTTTCCTTATCTCGATGCCAGAACTCACCTACTGACGTTTGTTATATTAATTAAGTTACAGCCGATATACATTCACATCCGATCGGGCTAAAACTTATGGTGGTAGGTAATCTTGACCTAGACTTTTGGTTCTCTATCAATATAGTGTTATTATTAAATATTCTGCCCGTCGGGAGGAAAATGGGAGTAATCATACTTTTTTCTTCTCTCTTAAGGTCGGGTTTGGAAAGTTTTTTTTCTCGATCTTCAGGTTCCTCTTTTAACTACCAATATTTCCTTGTATGTTTTAAATGTCGTTCAAGCGTGTTTCTCGCTTTTCTTTAATCTCTCCCTCTGTGACTTTATGAAGAGGACAATTCCTTCGCAAGATGTATCCAATCCAATTGGCCTTCCTACGACTGGTATTAGCTAAACGCGTCTTTTCTCTCTCCTACCAGTGTTAAAACATCTTCGCTTGTTACTCTCTTGGTCCATCAAATACCAGATATCGAATCCCTCTAAATATTTCCTCTCTAACTTCCGTAATGTCTATGTTTCCAAACTAATCGATCGAATACTACATATATAGCATTTGAGTATTCTTGTTTCAGTTATTGACGGCCAAGTTTTAATCAAATTTTCGAACAAAAAATACGAGGGAGGGTCAGAAACAAAGGATGCAAGGCCGATATTTCTGAAGTTTTGTCTGTTGGAGAGGAATGAAGAGTATGTGGTTATTTTAATACATGGAGTTGGCAACTGTGAAGTTTTATCCACCTACAGCGCTAGTTGTAGGTAAACACAAATGGTGACTCGTCTCGCGAAATACTGGCCTCATGAAGAAGTCTGCTCAATTATTCGATTTCTGTAGGCAAAACACGTAACCGCGGCTGAAATCCACGTTGTAAAGGAAATTTTTATGACTCTCCTTATATTACTTACTAAAGATATATCACATTGACTTGACACCTAGTCTTACTTTCCGAGCGCTGCTATCGGCTGAAGGAAATCCAGTCCCTTTCGCTAAGGCTCTCTCGCTTAGCAAGAGCTGAACCCTCATTGGCTCAACTCGTGGATGTGTCGAGGGTGTGAGCCTTAGTTCGCATTTTTGCCACGGCTCAAGACATTTTGGCAGCACTATAGTGTCAATTACTCGCTTCGCTGGATTGAAATAAGAAAATTTGGTTATATGTTCCGTTAGTCAGTCAATTTTTGCTATTACTGAAGAGTCTGTGATAGACAATGTTTTTGTCTTAAAAAGTAAATATTAATATTGTGAGCTGAATTTGGATTTAAACATCGAAAGAGTCAGTAATCATATCAGCGACCCCGAAAACTATGGATTCGACATTAATATCAGTCATTTTAAATCATTTTTTAGATATCCCACTCCTCTTACCCTAAGTTACACCGTCAAAGTGAAATGATTAAAACCATCCCAGGTCCGAACTTCATCTATATTGAAAATTTGATCGAGATCGGTCGGGTGGTTCAAGAGCTACAAAGTTACAAGCATAGTCACTTTCATTTATATTTATATCAGCGCATTGCATTTAAAACAATCATATACATTTATTCTGAAGACACTTCTGTTAATCATGAGTTGGCTACTATGAGATTAAACTTTCAAATTAAACCGAAAAATAGGAAACCTATTAAAAGCAGAAAAGCTAAACTAAATTGAAACTTCTTGTACAGTTCTCCCAAAATTAAACATAAACATACATTTAATTGCTTACCCTTTCATTGTCTCTTGTTAATGGAACAAACATCTACAAATTCTCTCAGATACGAAAGAAAAAAATCTATTCTTGCTCCTAATTAGTAATTAACGAAACTGTTTAAGGGAAAATTAAAGGACATAAATGTACACATTGATCTCTCCAAAACTTAACAATAAACTTGTGTTCTTGGAGGCAGTGTTTTTGAAAGGTTTTATTTACATTTACGTATCTGTTAGTTCATGCTTCGAGAATGAGTGCTTTTGTTAAGCTGCAAAGTCAACGATCATCACATACTGAAAAGGAAAACAAACTATTAAAATGGCCGAATGAATGTAAAGTCTTACTTTTTTAAGATTTACAACGTTTTAGGTTATATAATAGCCCTGAGTTTGTTATATTAAAATTATGAAAATATTTTTTAAAAAAATAGATCATATAGCTACCAACTGTTCAAATAATAACACAAGAAATCGAATTTATTTGAACTACTGCATTTTTGTGGATTTTCTGTATTTAACTTATCATTTTTATAATTAATATTCTTTATAAACGACCTTATATACATCCACTATAGCTAGGGCTGCCATATGTCCGTATTTTGTACGAACTGTTTGTATTTTTGGGTCCGTGTCCGTATTGTAGAAAGCATGAAATAGAAAAATGTCCGTGTTTGACTTTTTTTTTTGGAGCTGTCCGAAAATTTCCGAGTCGCTAAAATCTGGGGCGAAAACAATTGTGTTTTCATCATTTAACTGATATTATAGTTAATATTAATAAAGTAGGTTATGTTTTTAGAAAGTGTCTCATTTTTCCATTCGAGGGTCCTTTTGGTTAAATTTAATATACGTAATTTAATGGCATGATTTATTAATGCATTTGTATTAATGAAAATAAATTATAAAACATGTTAGTTTCCAATAGTGTTTTATGTATTACAGTAAACAATTGTGTGATAACCGAAAAAGGTGAATTCTAGGTTAGAAATTTCAAAATACTTGTTTTGTGTTTGGGCACGTTATCTTTGATAGGTCGTCGTTTTAAGGTCTGTCCGTATTTTGGATCATTATGGCAACCCTAACTATAGCTTCCTCTCATACTATATATGGAACTATCCAGAAAGAAGAAGTTTCTACATGTTTGACCACTAAAGAAGGAAATGATATTATATGATACAGATAGGGTTGCCAAAAAGCCGGACCGTCCGGTTTTTGGATATGAAAATTGATGTCCGGCTTTGTACCCAAGCCGAACGCGCTTTTGTCCTTCTTTTCGAGTTTGGAGACTAATTACTGAAATAAGGCAACTAATTAATGAAACATTGACGATTCAGGAGATCAATCAATGAAACAGGCTTTCAAGATGCTTAAAATATTAATGGAGATAGGATAAATAAATTGTCAGTACCATGACCAGTTCTTAAAGAGAGCCGGTTATGCATCCGAAAGTTCGAAAATCGGTCAATATCTCATTACGGTAAAAACGTAACTGATTTATATTGTAATTTGTGCGGAAAAAAAAAAAACAGATTTTACACATTGAAATAATTGATTGATTTTTTTGAGTTTATCGTCCCGTTCAGCAGCGAGGCTATATGAGACGTGGACCTACTGATTAACATTGAAATAAGTTCGACGTTAGCATTGACTCAATAAATATGTTTGTACTGGTCGTTTGTTGCTGCTGCTTTGAAAGTAAATATGAATTCCCTGCTAAAATGTTTAACCTGGATTCGCCCATTATGTTGACAGGACTCCTTTTTTAAATTCAAAATTATTCTTTCCACATTGTCTCGACTTCTGCATTTACAATTATAAGAAAATTAGCGTTGACCAGGAGACTAGACGAGACCAGAAAAAGTTTTCGAAAATGGAAATTAGGTTGGAAAGAATCATTAAATACAAATGGAATACAATACAATACAATGGATAACAACGGAAAACAACATTCATTGAATACTAAGCTGATGATAGTGGGAGGTAAAACATTTACATATTAATTCTCTCTCTCTCTCTCTCTCTTTCTTCCTTTCTTTCTTTCTATAGATTTTCACGTAAAAAATCAAGGATCTTAGAAAATAGAGGATTTGCCCTTACAACAAAATCTTGAAGCCATACGTCACAGTTTCGCCACCCCTACTCTGCCCACTCTGCCCAATGGGATCGCAATGTTTTGAGGCAACAATCATGGCGGAAACGAAAGTAGCCAATCGGACGATGGCAGAAACGAGAGTAGCCAATCAGACTGCCGATGCTTTTTTTTTTTTTTTTTTTGCTTCATCGATTTAATAGGATGAAGATACGTATAGGCAGATCCTCTATTTATAACATCCTTGTCAAAAATGGTGCAAAAATGTCAGGAGTAGAGATGCTCTTTAGAATTCTGTCAAAATTACTGCTCTAAAGGGTCATATTTGTTCCCCTCATCTAGTGTCACTTTAAGCGCTGACCATGACTTTATGAAATACCATGACTTAACGTATGATTAGTATTGCTGCTTGCTAGTCAGTCATCATTTTGTAGTTGTACTTTTTTCATTAGTTTATTTTAATAATGTATTAATTTCTATAATATTCTTTTCTTTTTCTGTAAAATGTGCTGTTTGATGTAATCTGGAAGCAAAATGTCCTCCTTTTTGATTCTACAAATCTGGCAACCCTAGATAAAGACCATAGGGAAAATATATCATAAGATACAGACCATTATCTGTAATAACATATACATATTTCTACAAATTATCCTTACAACTTCAACCAGTAATATGAAAGGCAAGCTTGTAATAGGCATACCAAGAAGCTGCCCTCACAAGAAATTGCCTCTGCGCGCTGTGCTGGAGAAATGTTTTATATTTTGCATACTTAATACGAGGGTCCTTTGTTACTTAACCAATATAGCAGGGTACTCAAGAGTTCTGAAACTCTAGTACGACAAGAAAGCTCATTCTAATATGTAATATACGAAGGGCGTTCAATAAGTTTTGCACAGAAGGTTGTAATAATGTTATTAGTTGCAACATGATTATGTAATTTTAGGTGAATATCCTTTGGCTACAAGACAATGTTACTCAATATACTCCCCCCGCCAAGTGCACTTTGTGGTGGACAAACACCGTGTGCGTGGGTTTTCTCGAGGTTCTCTCGTTTCCTCTCACTTTCTTCGTTCCACCATTTCATTCATCAGTCATCATCACCGTATCCTTTGGCCTAACCGGCATAATTGTGGGACGTAAAACTTAAAGATTTCATTTCATTTTTTTTTTCAATATACTCCATCTGCTGTGCGTCCAACACTATTTCCATACCTTGAATGCACTTTGGGTAAAATTCAGGTGGCTGGCTTTTATACCATTGTTTTATACAAGAACTGTAGGCCCTGCCATTGCCGAATGTTTTCCCTCGCATGTTGGTCTTCAGATGACCAAACAAGAAACAATTCGAAAGATTCAAATCTGTACTACAGGCAGGCTAAAGGATGGGACGACTTCCTATCCCATTTTCATGATTTTGTACAATATCATCATGGTTGTGTGAGGCGTCGCATTGCCATGATGGAGTTTGATTATCTTACCTTGTAGCTAAGATTTCTTGGTCCGGAGAGCACATCGTGCCTTATCCTATGTAGTGACAAACAATAACGCTCCTTGTTAATTGTGGATGAAATCTATGAAAATGACACGTTATTTATTCCGGAAAAAGAAAGGAATGACACGTTACTCTTCTGACCTGATCCGGAAAGTCTGTTTTTTTTTTTTCAAGCGCCGCAACAAACATTGGATACTGGCATGGCCCAATGTGTGATCTCCATAAATCGGAAGCAACTTCCTATGAATTGATGTAGCTGATTCATAACCGATTTTGAACAGGAATTTCATTACCGACCGTTGTCATGTCCTGATGTCTACTTCTGTGTCTATTGTGGTTTAGCTGTTAACAATAGGATCCAACGATTATTATCATTTGGAATCCGGAGCATTAAAGTATGTTCATTTAAACTTTCATCATCGTATTACAAATAATAAAAATATTATACCCATCTGTGCAAAACTTAATGAACGCACTTTGTTCAACATTTATTTCATTGGTTGGATTGGATTGGATAGACAAAAGTGATAACGTTTTCTTGAGCACAGAGGCTATATAAGATATGCATCTACAGTTTAATGTGGGATTTTAATTAGGTGGAATCCTACCGGAAGTTGAACTCAGGCTCTGCGCCTGTAAAAACCGGTCGTAAGTGCTGGTAACCGCAAGTAGTATAGATCGTGAGACGAGGACTAACTGTATTGAAAAGCAGTTTTTCTTTTAATTAATACGGAAGGTTGTTACCTACATATGAATCACGTTCAACTATCGAATATGTAGTCAGCGTAACGGCTACTCTGTTATTAATTAAACAAAAGTATAGTAGATACTCAAGCTCCTGTCTAACTTTGTGCGATTGCATATATTGCAGCACTGGATCTCAGCTAGGTAGATGAAATAAAGGGATTTGGGTGTTTATCCAGCATTGCGAGGTGGTAGGATAGATATTTACGCTGGAGAATTATAACTAAATAATTCCTTTGGACTGGATGCGTCGACTATTGGTTCATCACGTGACGAACGTATGCTATCTAATTGGTCATAGCCACATAGCATAAAGTTTCCATGTAATGTCATTTGGACGTCTCGTATGTCGCATACTTCTCTCAAGACATTCATGGTCGCAGCAGAAACTTTAAGGATAATCGAAACATACACGGGCTTCTCCATGGACTTCAACGGGGTTTACTAATCACTACAATTTTTAAAACTAATGTAAATATTCACATGATTATACATGGGTTTTAATGGAATGGGCCTAGCTTAAAGGGCAATGGAAATCCATGGTCTTATCCTTTAATTTCAATAGGATATGGCTATCACAGAAAAGACTTTAGGAGAATTGAAATAATATCCACCGAATATCCCATAGGTTTCAATAGCATACCTATCGCAGTACAAACTTTAATGAAAATGGAAATATCCGTATAATTCACCACAGATTTCAATGGGATATTCCTAGTACACCAGAAACTTTAAGGATAATGAAAATATTGAGGACGTTTCACATGAGTTGCACCTATCATATTAGAAATTTTAAAGATAGTGGAAATATTGAGAACGTTTCACATAGGAAATGCTTATCATAGTAGAACTTTTAAGGATAGCGGAAATATTGAGGACGTTACACAAAGGATACGCCTATCATAGTAGAAATTTTAAGGATAGTGGAAATATTGAGGATATTTCTCATGGCATACACCTATTATAGTAGAAATTTTAAGAATAGTGGAAATATTGATAATGTTTTTCATGGGAGACACCTATCGTAGTAGAAATTTTAAGGATAGTGGAAATATTGAGGACATTTCACATAGGATACGCCTATCACAGTAGAAACTTTTAAGATAATATCTACCGAATTTTCTTCAACTTTTAGTGGGATGTGCTTGGCACTGAACAGTATTTGGATGTCCGAAAGTCGCCCTGTAATCTTACCGCAATGACTCCAGATATATCCCATAGGACGTCTCATTTCCAGGACACAAACGGACATTCTGATATTTCGTGAATGCTTACTTTTCAACATCTAAGGACATCTCTGTGCCATATGAGTATGAGCTGTAACGTAAGGGATTGAGTTTACTTTCATTAAGATTATTAAAATATTCTAATACTAAACGGATTCAAAAATTTCGTTACTGCAGAAACAAATGTGCAACATAGGATGACATCCTACATCAAACTATAAAGAAATAATTATTGTTGTTATGCGCCTTCTTAAGAGCCTACTTTGTATTATATTTCATCCATCTTCTTGGTATGTAGAGAAATCTATAGATTTATGCACAATTAATATAGAATATGTCATGAGTACCTTTCATTCAGTCTAGCTTACGCATATACAGTATTCTATAAGTCACAAACAATTGGATTCTGTGACGTAGTTCCTGTGAAATTCAGCACTGCAAAACTTTTCCATTATATTGTTCTCCGATTCTATTCTTTCTTAAAGATTTCCGTTATGCGTACTTTATTTTTATAGGCCCGTTATGCGTACTTTATGCGTACAACACTTAATTAGAATTACTATGAAGAACAGAGGTACGTTTGCGATGCCAGTGTTGAATATAATTTCAAAGTGGTAAATATAGATTCGTTTTTGGGAAGGACTCGGATATATTCAATTGTTCTACTATCCTTTTATGCAGTGTTCGAAGTGGAAAAAAAGCGGAGGCGGTATGTTTTATTATGAGTTTGACTCAACATACCGGCTATTTAAATATTGTCTTGATCACTGAAAAACCAGAGACGGTATGTCCTCATTACAGAAAAAAACAGAGGCGGTATGGCATACCACCGCATACCGTCTCACTTGGACCACTGCTTTTATGTGTCTCAGAGATGTACTCAATCTCTGCCAGATGGATAACTGAAGAAATCTGAGTCTTTTACAATCACTATCAAAATTTTTCATCCCAAGAACTGACCAAGATGCCGTAAGAGGTTATAGTCCGCAAGGGCACCCATCAGGGGGGGGCAAGGTGGGGTGCTCGCCTCCCTAAGAGGAAATTGTACTTGGGAATATCGAAAACCTAATAGAATGTTTACATTAGTTAGAGCAAAATTTGAAACTATATTTGAAGCGTCGCTTAAACTTGCCGTCCCTTGGATAGCACAACATGTGCGCCCTTAATAGTCGGTGAGAAAGATATAAGAGAAATACGGTGGATGAGGAAGAGTTTCGTGCTGTAACACATGTAGAGCTTACACATAAGCTGTGCAACATGAGGGCAAACTCTTTCGTGAGATATGAGGACACTGTGCTTGTTGAACGTTCCTGCTTGTAGAAAAGTTTGCAATACATTTAATTAAGTCAGCACTATAATGATTTGAATTGATGGTTTTACCTCTCTTGAGAGAGACATGAAAAATCACTCCTACTATAGACCACCATACCAGCAACAATACCTTCTGTAGGTGCAGAGGTGGTTTAGAAAACCATTCCGGACGTTGATTACGATCCAAATATTGTCCTGAAGATTTACGATTGTTAGAGTAGAACCACCTTTCATTTAAAACAAAAATCCGATACATACAATGAAAAAGATTAGAATAAAACTTTTCCATCTATTTGTTACACTCAGAGAACTGTACAGTAAGAGACGATGATTCTTGTTGACTATCATTAGGACACAAGTTTTTCGTAATGCGCGATAAAACGAAATGCGTCCTAATTAAGTAATTTTCAGTTTCTTGACGTTTTGAGATATTCTATGTGTATTTTCATTGGTTTTCGTTGCGCGATAAAACGCGAAATTCTCAGTTTTGCGCGAAATTTCTAACAATACGCGAAATAACGCGAATTTTTAAAAGTACGTTTCCATTAATTTGAAAATGCCAGTTTTCCGTTGATGGAACGGTTGAACGTGCTATGAACAGTGAATTTTGGATGATTCGGACCAAGGATGTTATAAAATAGAGGATCTGCCCATACAAGAAAATCGTGAAGCCATACGTCACAGCTTCACCACACCTACTCTGCCCACTGAGCGCCACTAAGATCGCAATGTTTCGAGCCAATAATCATGGCAGAATCGAGAGTAGCCAATCAGACGATGCTCGGTTGTTTTTTGGCTTTATTGAGTTCATATGATGAAGATACGTATGAGCAGATCCTCTATTTTATAACATCCTTGATTCGGACACAGCTATATAGAACATGCGCGTTAGCTATCACCGTCGTAGCTGGATGGAGAGGATCCGTTTTAATTAGCTAGGCAATGGCTTCGACTGGTGATACGTACAACAACGAGGAAAATGAGAAAACATTTAATATGCTTATGTTTAATGCTTAAATGTAACTTGTGCCTATGTGTTTTCAGAAGGTAGCAAAACTTTCCTACTCATATGAAGTTAGTTGCTGATTTTCCTTCCGTTTGATTAAAAAAAAATATAATTTTCTATAAGTGAAATTTACAATGTCAAGTGAAGTATTCAGTGTATTTTGTTTTTAGGTTATTAATGGCTTATTTCTGTACTGATCTATGAATAAAAGAAACAACTGTAAAAATGTCAAGGAATATATTTTCCACAAGAGCTACAAAATACGAAACTTTATTTGGAAAATGCTACAAAACACGAAATACGAAAATCGAAGCGTGAAAATTTCAAATTCTTAGTGCGAAAAACTCGTGCCACTAACTACCACCAATTCGCGTGATACACACAGTCAAAATTTGTTTCCTTATCAATTGCATGAAGCACCAAAACAATAGTGGCATGGCGTATCATTAACTTGTCTGCAATGGCAAGAGCACTTCTCCTAGGGTCTGCGCCTACGGTGTTCCTGAGAAGCTGATCCGAACATGATGTTATCAGATGCCTATGGGGCTCATTTAGCTGTATCACAGGAACGAAATTTAACAAACTAATGGTGAATGGTGCATTCGTTGGTCACTTCTAAAAGAAAAAAATGCACTGTTAATATTTTTTGTGTCTTGCTGTATAGACTGTCCTAGTTTGACGTCGTAAAGAAAAATCACTCGCAATTGGGTAACCTCAATGTTACATTTTCACACGATCCAGTTCAATAAAGCAATGTCTTTTGGCCCCCTGGCAAATCAGCCTTTTTGCTGGACGTGTACCGAGTTTTGTGAGATTAAACGTGAGACCTTGGTCTATTTCGGTGTTGTGTTGTTGAGGTGAGTTTCTCAGCATACGTTAATTGTTATATTTCATTTGCACCAACCCAGTATCATTATTGTTAATAATCAGGGGTGCCCACAAGGGTTGGCTATGACGCAAACTGCGTCATTGAAATATTTGGGGGGTTAAAAATCTATATAAATATGTTTGAGGGGGTGTAAAAATTAATCGAAAAGTTTTTTCTTTTCATGGAAGAACACCTACGGATAGACAATTGAGGGGGGTGCGTCATGGAAATGAGGGGGGGCTGGGCACCACTGTAATAATAATATACTTTTTAAGATAGCAACACATAAAAACAAAGTCTATGGCCTATGGAATCCGGAAATTCAATACTGCGTTCACAAAAGAACTCCATGTACTTCTGTCCTTAACCAACTACATCCGTTTTCTACTTTGTACTCCTATTTCTGCGAGATCCATCTTAATATTGTCCTTCCATCTGCGAGTATATCTTCCTAGTGGTCGTTTTCCGAGTGGATTTCCAGATAAAGCTTTGAAAGTGATCCTATTTTTTTTCCATTCTGGCTACATGGCCGCTCACCTGAGCCTCCTAGACTTAATGACCCTAACAATATTTGGTAAGCGGTACGTATGCAGTGTATAGTTCTGATACTCAGATAAGTTTGTACTTAAATTCACGCAGAGATTTTGTGATGAATGTTTACTTGTAATCTAAGTCTCCTATCTTTACATTTAAGTTTGCTCATTCTTAGAAATCTGCCCATGTTGTTATAATCTCTCGTATATATAATGTAATACATGTAATAAAAATTAATGACAACAAAGAAGAAAACCCTACTGGTATTTATAAAAAAAGTTTCCTCGTGATGAAATAAATCTGCAGAAATTCTTTTAGAGATAGGTCTGAGTTTCGATTGGCAAATTTGTTAACCAAATTTCCTGTTCTGATCGTTTGTTTTCCAGTGAGAAGACATTTAAATGTTTTTTTTTTCTCAACGAATATGAATGGTGTATTTCCATTATCCTCAATTCCTCCAGAAAGCGTTTTTCGTTGGACATTGAAAAGTAGTTCTGTCAGTTCCTCTGTTATTACTTCTTTAATGAAACAGGGTTTTACTTCTTATCATTTCCATTTAAAGTATAAAATTTTGCTTTCAAATTATGTTATCCTTTATCTCTGATACCTATAACTAACCAAAGTCCCTGAGGCTTCAACAAATGGAATACTACTGCCAACCGGGTGGAAAATACTTAGGTATTGTATCATCAGTGCAATGTATCCCTACGTTGCCTCTGGCTTTGTGGATCAAATTTCGCCAGTAATTCATCACCTAGCTGACAATGGTGGATGAACCCGGAAAATTACGTGTCACAGCCTTCAAACATAACCACTCAATACACTCTTCAAGAGTAAATTCACATCGCCGTTCTAATTATTAATTTCTAACATGTAAGTGCATAAATGACATTCGAATCAAGAGATAACACACTTCATTCTATAAAACCACACACAAAAAAACATGTATCGTTTCTGTCAACTGCGTATAATCAAGCGTTCCTTGCCTGCCCTACTATAATATTTTATGTTCTTCGTACTAGAGAGCCTAGTTTAATTTTCGCAGTTAAACATCTAAATTGTTTATTTTTTTAGAATAGTCATTTCCAACGGAATGTTATGTGACGTCACAGTTCTGATTCCCTTCTCTGTAAACCACACGGAGGGGAGAAGGAGCAGTCGGGAAAGCAGATGTGAGGAGCAAACAAGAATGCTAATAGCGTTGCCTATGGTTTTGAAGATGTGTTACTCTTCGGGCACTTTGATATGACTAATTAGGAAGTATGACTACAGTGGAGCAATTTTTCAATCGAAAATTTTCTTGTACACCTTATATCTGAAAAACTACATATAATGTAGCCAAACCCAAACTATCACTTAACTTAGTGTGATGTGCTTACCCTGTAAAAAAATACAAAAACTCGATTTAGGGGTCGTTCAAAAATTTTGTGTCCCCCTGGTCCAAGATCCAATACATTTCAATCCCGAAGTAACATTTCTTGGAGCTTGTTATTTTTGAGAATCGCAAATTACTTCTGGACTAGCATGCATATTGTGGTAACAAAATTTGACAACACTGATTTAAAAATTATTGAAGAGTCACTGCTCTACATTCCACCCATACAGAATTTGGTTTGGCTTGAGTTTTTGTGGCATTAATTGTGAGTTTCCATTTATTACACCAGCGGAAGAAATTGTCAGTTGCTGTTTTTAGAGATGTTTATAGATTGGATAGTCGATCCCAAGGCAAAGAAGGCAGTGTCATCGGCGTATTGAAAAAGATGGACTTTATCTGGAAGTAGAGACATATTAGCAACATAGAGAATGTAGAGAAGGTGGCGACAAAGCCGATCCTTGAGGTACTTCGGAGAGCAAAAAAATAGGATGTGATAGACAGTTACTTATGGAAACATAGGAGAAACGGCCCACTAAGAAGTAAATCTGATATTTCTGTAGTCAGAAATTTGTAGCACAATTTATAAGTTTATTCATGCATTTGCTAATTGAAAATCCACCCGAAACCTTCTTCAAGACGAAGATTAGATATATTCCTTTTCCAGATCGCTTTTCGCATCACCTGTATTTATTTCATTCAATCAAACTCATTGCGATGCAAAATCATGGAACGAGAACACAGAAGGGCCAGTATGAATAATTCAATAGAGACATCTATTGAGAATTGTTAACATTTCTTCCGCTTTATATTCAAAGTGGAAAAGGCAACACACAGTTCCAAAAGCAATGTCCACTGAGTCTTTTGCCAACACTTTCAAAAGATTAGAAAAATCTTTTACGACGAATTGTCCTATTTTTTTTCCTAACCGATGTGACAGAAGAGACGACATTTAAATAAAATAACAAAGGAGCTCTTCTTAATAAAATTATTCAGTGAAGTGAAACAAAAAGAGGCTGTGATCTGGCAGAGTGGATTCGAGGTATATTATAAATGGTAGAAGTTGTGTTAAGCACAGGAACAAGAAGATTTAATGAATATAAAAGAGGAAATTTGGAAATTATATAAAAAAAAAATCCCTTTGGAAACAGAATATTAACATGTTGAAATGCGTGTTCGTTAATTTTTAATGAAGAATTTACGGTTAAAGGGAGTTACCGTGCTTTTTTTTTTTTTTTTTTTTTTTTTTTTTTTTGAAAAGTATTTTTGACTTTAAAGAGTAGATTTCCATAAGCTGTTCCAATAGCACCACTTTTGATTTCAAGGAAATATTAGGGCTCAAAAATAAAATGTGGCATCTTGGGCAATGTGGACCAGTGACCAACTGGAACAAAATGGGTGTCATTCGATTCGTATTTACACATACACGAATAATTAATATGCCATTTTCCCAAAACTTCAATTTTGATCCGGAAAATTAACGAAAATCCAAGCTCGAAAATTCCAAGTTTTCTTTAGTTATCGGGGTCAAAATAAAATTTTGGGGAAAAAATGGAATATCAGTTATTCATTTACGTCTGAATATGAATCGAATGACACCACATTTCGTCTCAGTCAGTCACAGGTTCGAATTGCCCAAAATACCGGATTTTCGTTGATTTTTGGGCTCAAAATACAATTTTCGCGAAAGTGGCATGGGAATTGTTCATGTATGTGTGAATACGAATCGAATGGCACCCATTTCGTCCCAGTCAGTCACTAGTGGGCATTGCCCAAATGATGACCACTTTTTATTTTTAGCCCCCTAATTTGACCTTGAAGCCAAGGGCGCCGATCCTGGGGGGCCGGGGAGGCCCAGGCCCCCAAAGCTAATGTGTGCCCCCTATTGTATTTATAAATATACAATATTTGGCATAATTTGAATACAGTTTGTGTTAAAATCCTCATATATATATCTTCTGCATCTGAATGCCACCTTCCCCCAAATTTACAGAGAAATTGGCGCCCTTGCTTGAAGCGATCGGTTCCGGAAGTCAAAAGTGGTGCCATTGGACATACTGTAGCTGATTAAAATCTACATTTTAAACCCCAAAAGTTGAAAAGTACGGAGTCACAGCAACTTCCTTTTAACCGTGTTTACAGGGTATACTACATGGGAATTTACTACACGGAATTTCAAATCTGTAACGTAAGCGTGTATTAACATCGTGCATTTTCTGAAGATAAATAGGAATTGGATATTAAAATACTATCTATAGGAATTGCCACTTTTAGGAACAAAATTTTCCATATCACTGAAAATGCTAAAACATATATTCAGTTATTTCTAATGAGAGGAGAGGGCACGGTGGCTCAGTGGAAAAGCGCTTACCTGTGGTACATGTGATTCCAGGTTCGATTCTCGTCCAAGTAGATTTGTAGTGGGTAACATCGTGTTCGTAGGTTTCCTTGAAGTACTCCCGTCTCCTCCCACAATCTCATTCCACTAATTCTTCCATTATCATTCACTTGATTTAATCATCCGTCTCCCTTAGCCTAAAGGACATATTTGTGAGAAGTTAAACTGGAAGATTTGATTTCATTTTATTGAATTTCTAATGAGGATATTATATATTAACATATATAACCTTATCTTTTGGGACTCGTAAGATACTTTTTCTCTATAAAAAACAATTTAATTCCATTTTAGCTCTTCAGCATGTGTACTTTAACCCCTTACCGCATGCCGTGCTATATGTGGCAGATACCCTTTTTTTCACTTTAGCTTGTTTGTGATTTATCAAAGACATCAAATGACTGTTTTGTCTGCTGTGTGAGATATTGACGTGTATGAATAAGAGATTTTGGTGTCATCTGGCATGTTCTTTGTGAGTTGTAAGTGTGTCATATATACCATTTACTTATTTCTCGTCGGAATTAAGTGAAAAATGTAAAATTCAAGTTTTAATTCATTTTTCAAGTTTCCATATGAGGATTCTCAATACTGAGTATTTTTTCCCTAAAAGAAAATAATATGCAGAAAGGGGTTAAGAAACCTTATCTTATTCTTCACTTTTGTAATTAAAGAAATACAAATTTCAAGTTTGCAGCTAAACCAGCACTGCCTGGGAATTGATGAGTAATTCATTTTTATTCTTTTGTAATTCATAGTGGTACAGGTAAGTATACTTTAAAATTAAATCTATACTTTTTTGTACAATGATGTGTAAATGACTCATAAAATGCTGTCATGTAGAGTATTGTACCGTATGGTGCAGAAACATGGTATGGTGCATTACGTAAAAAGGATGAAAAACGAGTGGAAGTTTCCGAAATGTAGCTGTGGAGAAGAATGATTGATTTGATTTTGACGTCCCTTTCAGGAACGAGGCTATATGAGACGAGACCTACTGATTAACGTGAAGTCTGAAACACATGAACTTTTCGCTGGGAATAGAAACCCGGGTCTACCACGTCAAAGGCGAGTACGCTAACTGCTTAGCCACAGAGGAGCTGTTGGAGAAGAATAGAGAGACTCAGTTGGGTAGAGAGGAAATCGAATGAAGGTGTGTTAGAAATGGTGGGAGAGAAATGAAAAAAATTTAGATATGATTGAGAAGAGGAAGATAAACTGATTGGGATACTCTCTAAGAAGGAACTGTATCATGAGAGATGTGATAGAGGTAGTGATGTGAGGTGGGAAATTTACATAGTTTACATAGTGTTTTGGATACTGAAAATGTTCCCTGAATTTTACACACACACACACACACAAACAGAGAGAGAGAGAAACGGTATGTAAATTTTTACTTCCCAACTTGAAATATTACAAAATTTTCCGGTTCCCGAAAGCTAATTGGAAAGTTATAATTTGTTGCTGGCTAACTTTTCTCTACAGAAATTCAATTTTATAGCTCAATGTGCAGTTTAAATATAGTGGAAAAAATTCTACCTAACATCACTGTACATAATATCCAAAATTGTCCGGCTTATGAAATTTTTTTGCACTTGTTCCTACATCGTAATGAAAATTTTTCGATCCATGAAAATTCCTTTCACAGAGCAATAAAACTTTTCGATTCGCAAAAAGTTGTTTTACTTTTTTGCTTCAAAATGATGAAAGTTTTCCGACTCATAAAAAGTTTTTTTCCATTTTTCCATACAGGACAAAAAATTTTTCGAATCATGAAAAGTTGTTCCACTTTTTCCTACATAGTACTGAAAATTGTCTGAGCCATGAAAATTTTCAGATTTTTTAAACGATCTTTCACTTTTTAACGATTTCTATACATGAATTCAATCAATTTTATAATTACTCAGGAATTGTTACTTGACCACTGACATTTGTTTAGGACGGAAATTTTTCCGAAAAAATATAGAAGAAAATTTTCCACCTCATATCACGGCTAAACAAGGATGTAGGAATAAGTGGAGTATGTTTTTATGAATCGGAAAATTTTCATCAGTGGTTAGAGGGTATAGTAGCAGGAAAGAAAGGGAAAGAGAAATGGTGATTACAATTAATGGACAATATCAAAACAGAGACATCGTACATGAAGATGGATATGTTAGCGGAAGACCGTGGATCATAGAAACTCCTCAGTTGTAGCAAGTGACCTGCCAATAAGGCTGAATACCTATAATGATGATGAGATTATGTTTCTAGTCTTTCAAACATTCCTATGTGCAAACGTAGGAACTATTGTCTGTACCAAACGGAAGTAGTAGAAATGTATTTCTGTAGTCTAACCTGATTTATTAAAAATCTATTCTTGCATTCTAAATGGATGTATTAGAAAACCATTTCTCTGTTCCAAACTGATATGTTAGAAGTTAATTTATGTATTCCAAACGAATGTATTAAAAATGAATTCCTCTATTCCAAACAGACGTCGTATATTCGAAAGTAGTTGTAATCCTCTGCAGTTTCTGGTTCAATATTCACCCATGAAAAACAAAAGGGATAATAAAAGGCTGGAAACTGTTTCTTCATATGCTTTTCTGATGTCAAGAATATAAGAACATTTTCTATTTAAGTTTTTGTCTCTCTATTCGAACCAGAAGTGGTAGAGATATACTATTCGTGTTTCGAGGTTTATCGTAGTATAATAAAAATGATAACTTATAGTGATAAATGTGTTGTTTCTAAGAATATTTTAGTTAATAAAATACTTCAACTTGCAATCTAATCTTGAAGGCATGATGGCTTAGTGTTACAGCGTTTATCTTTTATGCGATGGGTCCTTGGTTCGGATGCTGGCCATACGACGTTAAAGTGGGTAACATAGTCCCCTTTTTAAGCCTAAATGATATAAAATAGTACTAGCGAAAAACACGGTACGTACAGTACTCTCCGTCCAGCGTGGAGGAGAAATGAATGTATCGAAGTAGCTCGTTCGCTGTTGTTTCTTTTATGTGTTTAAGGTGGTCAAGAAAGGAGCCACATTAGGTAATCGATTACATCAGGCATTTGGGGACGACGCTGTGAACGAATGCTCCATCCGACATAGATTCCAGATATTTAGCTAGGAAGATCTAAGGCTTTGTGATGGATCTCACAGTGAGCGGCGACAAGTGTTGAATGACAAGGATCTCAAGGCAGTCATAGACGAGGGCAGCACTCAAACGCATGCTGAACTTGCCGAACGCTTTCAGGTTTTCCAGAAAACAGTCAAACTTCACATGCGTAAGTTAAGCAAATGGGTATCCAATACATTTCTAGCAGCCAATAAGGAACATTAACTGGTAGCATCTTTGTCGTTGCTGTCTCAGCACCAAACGCACCTCACCAATGATGAAATTCCCAAGAGCAGCTGACACTACGTCGCCCTGTGCCTCACATCCCAAGAATATCTCTGCATCCACGTACGCTCTGTCCCTCGTGATAGCGAAGTGGAGCATTACGAGCTTCTACCACCAAGCCACATCTACATTGTGAACCTGCACCCACAATAATTGCAACGGGCGTAGCATGCATTGCAGCAGAAGGAGCCAGTAAAGCTCAATCGCAACGAAGTTAAATACCTGCAAGACAATACCAGTCCCACAATTTAGGGACTTAGCTGGTAGATACTATGCCATCAACCATAATCACCGTACCTTGTGCTATTAGATTATCATCTTTTCCATTCCCTGAAAATTCATTTCTGTAGAAAATCCTTTGACAATGAGGTAGACTTGCGGCATTCATTTACGGACTTCTTTGCATCCAAGAACCCTGGGTTCCGTTGCTAGGGCATTACGCAGTATCCAGGACATTGACAAAGTGTGCTGAATCTGATGAAATTACTTTGAGACCTAACATGTGTTACATGTATATCTTTTTCTGACGGTCATGAACGGCAAAAAAAAAAAAAAAAAAAAAAAATAGTTACATTGTATTAGACTTCCTAATTATGCTATGCAGAAATGTGGGAAGTTTTATGTAACAGCTCTGTTCGTCTGACTATCAACAGATATAAGAGCAAAAAAGTAAGAGGTAGTGAGAAGTATTTATTCTTTACGGAAATGACTTCACACCTTAGAAGAGGATCTGTCTTGTCTTTTTTGTTTTGAAAAGTATTTACCAAAACCGAGAAATGTAGAAATCCTCAAACATTTTCTGTTTCAGTATTTAACTCCAAATAGCAAAAATGGCATGAGATCAAGAGAAATGGCTGCTTAGTCTGCATTCTGAGTCCCTTCACCTCCACCATTTGCATTCTATTCTAGCCGAAGTTGGAGAGAGTCTACGATTTCCAGCTTTAACACTACTGACGATCATTGATTTTTTAAAAAAAGGTCGCTAGAAACAGATGAATTGACTACCGAATTTTTTATTTTATTCCGCTATTTGTGATATTTTCCATAAGTAGAAGCTTTGCTTTGTATATAATTAAATACACACTAATTATTTGCTGAGCAAAACCATTATATTTTCAATAAAAATTAAATACTTGTTACAGTTTCACCAACTAACGTTTTGGCTTCATCAGACACTATGAGTTACAGGATAACTCTACAATCTTATATACACACACCAGCTAAGACATCTTTCTTCTGATTGAGATTCGGAAGACTATTGTATTTGGAAGCAGTAGAAAAATCTATTACGATCTCTGGTAGCAATAGTGACTCTATAGAGCGAAGAGGAAGCGACAAATTGTTTTTTAGTATGGCTTCAGAATCCGAAGGAAAGATTTCATTCAACTCTTCTGGTTGCGAGGGACATTTGGTTTAATCTTACGTTATGTGAGTTCGTTGTAAACGACAACAAGGGTTTTCCAGTTTCTCTAATTTTCTCATTCCATCAGTGATGCAAATAAAACCCCATCTCGGAAGGCAGAAATTCCCATTTTGCTCTTGAGTTTCCCACGCGCTATACAAATTATGAAATTTTGAAACTTTATAAAGTATGAAAATTGAAAGTATTGTTCTACTTTATGTACTTAGTTTTTTTTCGATATTTGAGTGAATTATTCGTAAATTTCGATTTTGTAAATTCCTAATATGTATTTTCCTTAATTACAAGAGACTGGTGAAATTGTTGAAAACAAACACATTTTGGTAGCAGAATTTAATTATCACAGTTCTGTGCCACAATGTTCCCCTGGAAGTAATGAAACTTGACAAATTTCATCCAGTTATTTCATGTAAGTTATTTCAGAAATTGTCAGTTTCTTTGATAGTAATTTAAATTCTACCATTCATGATTTTCCTAAAAACTCCAGAGTACAACTTTCTTTCCTTGTTGATTGTTTTCTACCATTCACAAGTTCATGCATAAATCACTTTCACACTAACAGGCACTTTCAAGTAACAAATGTAACAATTGACAGTGATTTCACGTTCATTCAAGCTTTTCATTAGCCCACTACCGTCTCATATAAACTTTTGTTGGCACTGATGAAATAATGGTTTCCACCTGTTTGTCTTATTATTTTCATATTTTATTCTCATACTTTCACTCTTATATATTACTTTTTGTTTCCTGTCTTTCTAGGAAACTACCTTGACTGCTTTTCTTTCCAGACACAAAAGTTACAACATTTACAACAAAAACTAAAATTTAATACAGTGTGTCTATAAAAGAATTCCGGGGTTTTGAGGCAAAATATTTTAATTAAGTAAAAAACGTACATACATGTGTTAACCTTACATTTTCACGTTTGTTTTAACAATTTAATAAAGTTCAATATGAGCCCCGTGAGTGGCACGGCACACATCGTAACGGTACTCTATCTCTTGCCATGTCCTGGCCAGCATGTCTGGGGGGAAGGTTGCCACGCAGTTGACTATTCGTTCGGTAAAATGGCGAACATTACGAATTTTCTCCGCATACGTCGTCTCAAGGTCAACGCTCCGCAGCGCTGCCACCTGTTGATAAAAACATTTCCAATTAGTATGACTAAATCTTTTTGAGGTAATCGTTTCAGAGAAATTAACTAAATTTTGCTCTCTTTTATCGTTAATAAGATATGAATTTTTAAAACCCCGGAGTTCTTTTATAAACACCCTGTATTTTATATACATACGTTTAACATACAGCACAGAAGAACGGGACACTTCTCTGACCTCATCGTTCTGTTGCAACAGGAAGTTAGAGTTGTATTACTTCCGATTTTAGGATTGAATGTGCATTACCGTTGATGATAGCTTACCGGGTTTCACACTGTGAAATAAAACACACTTATTTCGTTTCTAAGCTCCTAGTATATTGGTATTTCAGTAAACTTACGAACATTCTCATTTGATGTTCGAAATCGCAAGTGATCTACGCTCAGCTCCTAATGGACAATTATTTTTTTTCTGATTCTAATCACCAATTCAGACGAAAAGGTATTACTATAGAATCATAGCTCCTATTCACCAACTTTAATTCAATGTTTTAGCACACGCTAATGTACAGTACCCCACAGTGATTGTGTGAAATATAAAACCCTATTAGAATTTGTAACCGTTGAACTATTTTAATCATTGTTAAAATCAGATTTTAAAGAATTTTCATTCAATTGATTAATTCAGCTTTACAGAACATTTGATCATGCATGCACATTCTCAGACAGACAATTTGTAAATCATTATATTTAGTTTGTCATTGTATAAATTTGCCAATAAAAGAAAGACTAGTGTGACTTCTACCATCGTGACACATTTCTTTAAATAGTACGAGTCTTCTAGTTGAATGATCTACAGCGTTAATGTCCTCTCTCAACAAAACCATTGGAGACAAGTTTCAAGGGGTAGTCGTAGTCAAGCAGCAGAATGTCTGACAAGAAGGAGCCGAACAGACCAGACTCAATTGGAGAAAGAAGTTATTTACAAGCCTTCTTAGACCCTGAGGCACCAAGATACAGTCCAAGAGGGGGCCTAGGTCACCATCCACTGATTGACATCGGACCACTTCGCAATTCCATTCGACGCCTCTGGCAGATTTGACGGGATAAGAATCAACACGTCAATTTCATTTGCTTTCTACAAATTCCAGCCAGGAAATGAGAAAGTATTTCGAGGAATCTATCCATCATCCTTTACGGCTGCAACATCAACAAAGAATAAAATGGCGAAGGCAAGTGCTCATTCTTAACCTTTCAATTAAATACTTCTTTCTCACCCTCTTTTATGGTCTACCTAGACTAGTTGAATTTTCTATGCATTTAAAGCATAATATGTCATTATATCACTTGCATGTGAGTTGTCAGTTTTCATCCCCATATGCATTTCACTTAGTTGAAATTTATAGTGATTTCCTGTCAAAACATAATTTACTTACCGAGCGAACTAGCTTAAGTGGTAGAGTGTTGGCTTTGCATTCGGGAGGTCGGGGGTTCGATTCCCGCTGCCGACCATCCTGACTGGGGTTTTCCAGGGTTTCACTCATTAGTCAGTCCTACCAGGCAAATGCCGGGGTGGTACCTACTAAAACAGGCTCTGGCCGATACATTCCGAAATCCTTTCCATTGTTGTTATTGTTGTTGTTGTTAGATATTCAGTATAAAATGGTCTCTGAGCTATATCTGGTGATTGTTAAATAAATAAATAAATTAATAAATAATATGTGAGCTAATAGGACTGACAGTCCACACAAGCACATTGTATTATAGAAGGTACAAGCGGGCAAAGAAACCAATTATCAAAGACAATTTCACCTTAAAAGAGAAACTGAAAGAGCGATTAAAGTATATAAGGTCCCTTCATCAAGCGGTCTCCAGTGACGTCAACAAATATGATAATGATGACAGAGGTAGTTAAAAATAGAAAATAATATAAATTCAATCCAAAACTTGAATTTTATTCTGTATTTACTATATTAAAAAAAAAATGCACTTAATTAATTCTTCCCATGTCCTTTCTACTTTCCATAACGGTAACTTAATCCTTCACAATTCTCTTAAGACTATTTCATGGGGTAGAATTCATAAGAAATATATATTTCACTATACGCTTTGCAGATTTTTTTTCTACGCATGTAAACACAAGTGAATTCTGTCGTCTTTTGTTTTTTGTTCTATTTATTTCTAAGATTCTTTTCCCACGTGGGAACTAAAATTAGATGACTAGACACAACACCTAAATTGAAAACTGTCACGTTTGCTAGGCTTTCAATTTTTTTTTTTTTTTCGTTTCTTGCCCAGTCTGAAATATTTTATTTTGAAGGAGTTTATCAAATATTGACGTTGAAAGTACATCACAATTCACCGTCATTCTTCATCAATCTTATTTTTCTTTCCTTTTATTTTAAAAAAATATTTCTTGTTTTTCTCTTTTTGGGAAAACGGTTAGGAATTTAGTTTTTCTTCCGCTGCCTCCAACAACAACGTTATTTGTGCTTCATATAAAAGGAATCGTGAATATTACATGAGATCGAGAATTTTTCCATGACGCAAACTAACAAAACATCGAAGCCAATTTTCTTTGTTTTAAAAATAACGATATTAAACGGGAAAGCTATTCGAAAATAACAAAGATAAGTTCTTGTTTTATTTTTAGTGAATAGAAATGGTGTATTGAGGGACCGACATTTATTCCGAAGTTGGTCGTCCGCAAGGTTTTCGACAAAAAAAAAACAAAAAAAAACATAATAACAGCTACAAAAATTTTAAAAGCATAAATTGTCTGCACCACTTTAGAAGAATATAAAAGAATAGGGTAGGGTAGAGGAGAGTAAGGTAGAAAGGGCACCGATTTCTCTGCAAATTTGGGGGAGGCATTCAGATGCAGAAAACATATATGAGGATTTCTAGACAAATTGCATTCAAATTATGGCAAATATAAATTTAGAAATACAATGAGAGGACCCTGGCCCTCCTCGACCACCCCAGGATCGGCGCCCTTGTAAGGTAGTGATATGTAGTGTAAGGTCGAGTGAGGAATGTTTGGACCCATTTTGTTAAAATTAATACAATGTAATTTCTCGTTTCTGCGTAAGAATACTAACTGGAGCGTTTCTGTACACCTACAGCGGTGTTCAAAATACAAATGTTTGTTACTTTCCCATAATCCAACCATACGGCAACCTTGCACGAAGTAGTTCCCTCCGCTTGCGAAAACGTTCCATGTTTATAACCGCTTATAAAAATAATAAACAGAACCTCCATTCTCCTTACATATTATCAAGTACACAAACGAATACATTATGCACTTGTTCCCGGTAAATTTTCAAAATTTTGCTAGAAATGGACGACCAACTTTGAACCTTAAACCGAGGGGCAACCTTCATTCCCGCATTGGCCGATATATAAAAGGGGCCGCTGTGGCTCAGTGATGAGCGTCTTCCTCTGGTGCATGGGGTCCCAGCTCGCACAGAGTAAACTTTGTGGTTGACAAAACACCGTGTGCGTGGGTTTTCTCGGGGTTCTCCTGTTTCCTCCCACTTTCGTCATTCTACCGCTTCATTCATTTCTCATCATCGCCGTCTTCTTTAGCATAGCCGACATGACCATGGGACGAAAAATTCAAAGATTTCATTTCCGATATAGAAAAACGCACATACTTTTGATTCCGTTATTCACTCCAGCAGTTTCAAGTAAATCGGACTGCGACACTTGGAAAACCTTTCTCGTTAGTCCACTTTGCTCCATGACGTTATGGATGGCTATTCTTCGGTCTTCCTGGATCAGGTCTACGGTTTCTCTCGCTGTGGCGGTGGCGTCCATGATTAATGGATTTCCTGGTCTTGGTTTATTTGTAAGGGACATGTGATCTGGTTTGAAATTAGTCTTCCACCTCACGACAGTGTCATAGGATGGGCAATCACCAACATACATAAAATTTCTTTTATTATAAGTTTCCTTGGCGTTTTAAACCTTTCCATGCAGAATCTCAATTACACTACGAGCTTTTACGAGGTGTGATCAAAGTGTACGTTGAATCATTTTATTAGAAGATAAGTAATAACCTTACATGAAATTTGATTTAATCTTCTTCAAAATACTCTCCTTGGCCAGCAATGCACTTATCCCAAAGTTGAATCCATGATGCAGTGGCGTATTTAGGGGGGTCTTCCGGGCTTAAGCCCCCCCAAATCTTAGTTAATACAGTAAAGTATATGAAATATCTTGCAGAATTTTCACATTTTCAGGCAAAGCCCCCCCCCCCGAAAGTTAGCAAATCCCCCCCGAAACAAAATCGTAAATACGCCGCTGCCATGATGGGATGCATTTCTGGAAGGTTACATTTGAAAGGGCGTTCAGCTGCTTTGTTGTGGCACTTTCAATGTCAGGAATGATGTCAAAACGTTTTAAGCACAGTTTTTATTTTTGGGAAGAACCAAAAGTAGCATGGTATTAAATCTGGTGAGTAAGACGGATGTGGAGACAGGAGCAATTTTCCAGGTCAAAAAGTCGCAGATAAAACGCAAGGCGCGGAGGATACGTTTTCGTGCTGGAGAAGGAAACCATTAGCCCATTTAATCCACGGTTAAAGTGCCTTTCACAGACCTATATTAGATGTTTAAATCTTTGGAAACCTCTCGAGTAGTCATTTGCCTGATTAAACAAATCTTTTGTGCCACTTTTTGGACGTTTTCATCTGTTTTTGAGGTCGAATGACGTCTCGATTATTATTCGTTGTCAACCGACTCCTTGACGCTTTTGAATGGCTCATACCAGTTGTAAACAGTCTTGAATGCCACCGCTTCATCGCCATACACTTATTTTGACATTTCGTGAAATTCTTTGGGACATCTTTGCAGCTTATAACAAAACTTAATGTTGGCGCGCGACACTCTTAACACGTCCTCACTCTTCTGCTTCTAGAAGCCTACTAACATGTTAGAACTCCTTCAATGTCGACACTGACTGTAGCAAAGGTTTAGGTTACCGGTATTACTCGTTGAATTAGATACAACATCGATAGATGTCACTGTGCCACTACGTTCCCCGTAATTTTTGTAAATCATATCTTGTATCTTCTCCATCTTGCATCTTACTAAAAATTAGTGCCATAAGGTCCAATATCTACACAGCCTGAGTTACACCAAAATGATTCAATAACTTTTGAGAGATAACTAAAAAAAATTTCTGAATTCTGGAATTTTTCTGAAATCCAGAAAATGACATTTCCGATTGTGAAAAATAAATTTACTGGAATCCGGATACCGGGAAATTTTAATCATCCCTAGTTTAATTCAATATCAGTTTCAGAAATCGATACAGTTTTCTAACAGAATCAATTTTTAAATTCAGAAAGAAATTTGTTTATCCCGGTTTTCTCGAAAAGTAATCATGATGTGTTACATTCACATATATAATTTTGCTTAGCTCAATAAATACTATCGATCGGTATATATATATATAGTAAGGATCCCCACACCATAACAAGAAGCATATGTCAATACAACACGTGTTATTGATTACAAACAATGAAGCAGACGAGAAATCAACACGGAAGACACGAATCCAAGACGACGGAGCCCAAGGAGGAACGAACCACCAAAAGGCCTTCTATAAAAGCGCAGCCTGAGGAGGACCTGGTATCAGTCAATCAACTGATCAACTAATCAACACCTGCTCCGAGGTTGCATTGGACTAGTGGTGCACCTTTCCTTAACCCGAGGTCGCATTGGATTACGGGTACACCTTTCCTTAACCCGAGGTCACATTGGACTACGGGTACACCTTTCCTTAACCCGAGGTCGCATTGGACTACGGGTACACCTTTCCTTAACCCGAGGTCTCATTGGACTACGGGTACACCTTTCCTTAACCCGAGGTCGCATTGGACTACGGGTACACCTTTTACTTAATCCGAGGTCGCATTGGACTACGGGTACACCTTTCCTTAACCCGAGGTCACATTGGACTACGGCTACACCTTTCCTTAACCCGAGATCACATTGGACTACGGGTACACCTTTCCTTAACACGAGGTCACATTGGACTACGGGTACACCTTTCCTTAACCCGAGGTCGCATTGGACTACGGGTACACCTTTCCTTAACCCGAGGTCGCATTGGACTACGGGTACACCTTTCCTTAACCCGAGGTCGCATTGGATTACGGGTACACCTTTCCTTAACCCGAGGTCACATTGGACTAGGGGTCCTCACCACAACCAAAACCTCGCGAAGCTGCCTTGGGCTGAGGGGGTTTTCCTTCAAGACTCGCCAAAACCTTGAAGGTACCTTGGAGACTGCTTTGAGAGAAGGGGCACCGTGCAAAACACCGATCTCCTTCATTTGGTCCATAAGAAGAGAAGACATTATTTATTCTTTGTAAATCATTTTTAGGAATTTTTACAATAAGTTGGTGAAGGTGAAATGACTCGCCCGGACAGTTATTTTGTCTCTACCTATAAAATCATTTATATATATAATCTTTGGTTTGTTAAACATAATAGAATATATGTAGAATTACATTAAATTTCTCTCCTTTCGCCGCTCGAAAGTAAAAGGAAAAAAGAACGAGAAGGAAAGAGATAAAAGAAGAAAAATTGGTTAGGTCAGAAAGACAGTAAACCTGGAAAGCTCTCAACATTGTGATAAGTTCAGATTTAAAGGTAACAACAAAAATCAGTGAAATTAGAGCGTATTATACGAACATAAGAATTACAATGACAATTTCTTTCTTCATTATTCTTTTAAAAATTACGTATAAAAGATGAAGTTGCCATGAACATTAAACTGACTAATGAAAATAGTTTTTTCTCTGCATTCCTTGTTCCTTCTAATTAAAATCAACCTGTTCTCCAGTGACCTTTACACAGATGAAGAGGTTTCAGAAACAAGATTTTTAATTAAGATAAGGAATTTCTTCTTTGTCGTAAGAATTAACGTTCTCTATTTGTGTGTGCTAATAGGTCTTCAAAAAATATTTAAGACTTACCTCAAAATTCATTACCACTAATTAACAAGGAAAAAGGAACGTTGCCTGTATAGTGGAGACCAGTACATGGAGCTCTTTCAGTAAGTACATTGTTCTAAAGTATTGTATATCTTGAAGCAGATTTCACCAGAATGTTTCAGCTAAAATGAAATGAAAAGAAATTAAATCTTTTAGTTAAGTTCTACGGTTATACCTCTTAGACTAAGGGAGATGACTAAGGGAAGTGGATGATGCCCGTTAGGCTAAGGGAAATGATGACTAAGGCAAGCCAATGATGCCTCTTAGGTTAAGGGAGAAGATGACTAAGGTAAGTGAATGATGCGCGTTAAGCTAAGGGTGAAGATGACTAAGGCAAGTAAATGATGCCCGTTAGGCTAAGGAAAAAGATGACTAAGGCAAGCCAATGATGCCTCTTAGGTTAAGGGAGAAGATGACTAAGGTAAGTGAATGATGCCCGTTAAGCTAAAGGAGGAGATGACTAAGGTGAATGAATGATGATGGATCAATTGGTGAAATGACAAAGTGGAAGGAAACAGGAATACGAGAAACCCTCTGACCCCTTGTTGTGCATCACAAAATCTTACTTTGCAGCGGATCGAACCACGGACCCTCACGCACCAGAGGTAAACGATCTAGCACTGAACCTCCATAGTAAAGTACAAATAACAGAAAGGTAACACTGTTATGTTTTGTATTAAGAATTGATATATTGAATAATAGAGGCAGGGATGATTGTTCCGTATACGGGATTATACGGCAGATACCGATCTAATATTGTTATACTATATGCTTATAATATATATACTTACCTTAAATTTACGAAAGAAACAGCCCATGTGGGAGTGAGTATAGCCTATATTTTCGAAAACGGTCAAGCATATACCTACCAAAAATTCTAGCATTACACCACTTTATAGTTTTAAATAATATCATTTTGCAATAAGGCTTAGAACCAAAGGAAGGACATAACTTTACCTTTTCGCCATTAATTTTATCAATCCATTTTTACATTGTGAATTTGAATTCCCCTCAACAAATTAGGCTACAGTACGATTGCTTTAATGGGCTATCATCTTCCATAAATTATACAACTCCGGACTTTAGCGGACATTCTGGGTTTCAGTTTGAGATCGTAAGCAAGACTCAGAGCAGTATTTTCAGTGGACACAAGCAGGAGATAGAACGAGGAGGAAGATTACCCTCTCGCAAAACTACTAAATTCTCCCCCTTCTGAGGGCCATATCTAGGTAGGTGGTGATTCATGTAAATTACAATGCCTTATTAAGTTGACAACAATAGCGTTCCGGCGGGAGCTCATGTGGTTCGGATTCCACGTTAATCAGTAGGTCCACGTCTCATATAGCCTCGCTGCTGAACGGGACGTTAAACTCGAAATCAACTCAACTCAACAATAGCGTTGTTGATTATGCCAAATTCCAGGTATAGAAGGTATTGGAAGACGATATATCAAATGTATGGGTACTAATATCCTCTCATATTACTAAGCAACAGCACGTGCTTCACCACAAGCAAGGATTTTATAAAATAGAGGATCTGCCCTTACAACAAAATCTTGAAGCCATACGTCACAGTATCGCCACCCCTACTCTGCTCACTCCGCCCAATAGGAGTGCAATGTTTTGAGCCAACAATCATGGCTGAAACGAAAGTATCCAATCAGACAATGGTAGAAACAAGAGTAGCCAATCAGACGTGCCGATGCTCGGTTGTTTTTTGGCTTCATTGATTTAATAGGATGAAGATTCATATGGGCAGATTCTCTATTTATAACATCCTTGACCACAAGCACCACCAAGCAACCGACGGATGTCGCTCCGATGAAAACGAGAGGAGACGAAGAGTCATGAAGAAGACCCATTCAGCTCTTCCGCAGGCTATACTTCCATGATGGCTATAAAGAGATGTGCACAAGGAGAGAAGACATCAGTCTCCGGGTAATCAATTCCCACTTTTCTCTCCAAACTGCTGTCGGCTGGAGATACTTTCTAACCTGACCACTGCGTGCTGCTTCGGGCATAAGGTTTCTTACCAATCTCCACGCTCCACTAGGCAGAAGACACCATCTTACCTCTGCGCTGCTACGAGCAATCAAGACCTCCGTGTTGCTCTGAGTTGTATGTCCTACTTATAGAGAAAGGATTATTACACGCTCAGGATATAAACTATATAAAGACTTTTATAATAAATCTCGTGTTCATAAATTGCCTTTTCTATAGTATTTTTCTACGTAACTTGACCGATATAAGAATCATTCAATTCTTTGGACGAAATAAAATCAAATTTAAGAAAGCAATTTGACTATGAAATTATAAATATATTTGTGATTGTCATTTTTTACGTCTTTTAAATATATCCTTTTTCATTACCTCTATAAAACTGCTTTTCATTGTCGCTTTTTATGGGCAATATCGTGTCCGTGGATTGCTTTGTTATTAGCCCTTTACTTCCTTTATTCTCACTCTACCAATTCTTTCAAAATCATTTTCCATAATATAAAGCTGGGTTGGCTCAGTGATACAGCCTGAATCCAGCATGCGTCAAGTGGGCTTTTGGATTGCCAAAGACCGTGTGCGCAGATTTTAAAAGGTTTTTCCATTTCCTCCCCGTTTCTTCAGTTTGCGCAAGTAGTATACTATCATCGTCAAGGTTTTTCTTAGGCTCAGAGTATAAGCGTGTTACATTAAGCTTGTTTTATAAAATGAAATCTTTAAGTCTTACGTCTGACGATTATACCGCTTTGGCTAAAAGAGACGGTGATGATGAAAAATGAAGGAAATGGTGAAATGAAGAAAGTAGGAGGAAACTGGGAAACCCCAAGAAAATCCACGCACACGATGTTTGTCCACTAGGCGCGAGCTGGGATCGAATCAAGGACCCCATGCACCAAAGGTGAACGTTCTACCCACTGAGCCACCGCGGTCCCCAAACTCTTATATATATATATATATACTTTATGAGGGCATAATCGTGCGACGTTAAATTAAATATTTAATTTAAACGTAAACAAATACGTGAAAATTGATTTTTTCTTTCCTGTTCAAGATCTCTGTTTAAAGCGGAACCACCGAATTGTTCTACTTCAGGTTGCAGGAGAATTTAAAGTGATGTAAGTCACAGGTTTTCTGAACAAAACAGTGGATTTGTATTTGAGAAAAAATACAAATCTGATTTGTTTTCTTTCAATTTACTTTCTTTGCATTTTTCCAACCTATCAGAGGAAGAAGATCTGTTCATTCTATTAGTTCTTGCCCTGTGCATTGAACGATGGTTTTGGAAATGGCATGTTATCCTTTAGACGTGACTGCAAACATATGTTTGGGATAGAAAATTAAAGCGAACTGGATGTTTACAGTTCTAAATTTCACAGAGTTAGAAGACTCGAAATCTATTTAATACTATTTGGGTTACCCAAATATCATGATTAATTGATATTGTTTCCCCTTCACACACACCACCAATAGCCAGGGATATCCAATATATCAGTTATGATAAACGAAGTGTTTTGTATGAATACCTTTTTTTTTTTTTCAACTTTTTATCTCAAAAGAAAGATGTATGTAGATGCAGCTATGCATGACCAGTCACGTACCAATATCCACTTACCAAAGCGAAGCACAAAATGTCGACAATTCATCACTCTCCATCCACTCTTCATTTAAAGCATTTTTTTTTTTTTACATCAATACAATTTCAAAATGATGGTCACACTCAAAACCGCGCAGACTGGATTAAAATTAGCTTTCCTTCAAAATACTGTATATTTTGTGATACCTCCTTTACTATTTAGATCAATATGATACAAATGTACGTATTACCCTAAATCGAAGACGAAAATGGGATGGGGAACCCGAGGGGACAGTATCCACCTTAGTAAAAATTCAAAAAGGAGATAAGAAAGGACAAAATTCCTACTGAAGACCAAACTGGGACCGCTGTGGCTCAGTGGTAGAGCGTTCACCTCTGCTGCAGGGGGTCCCTGGTTCAATCTCAGTTTGCGAGTAGTGGACTTTGTGGTGGACAAACACCATGTGCGAGGGTTTTCTCGGCGTTCTCCCGTCTCCTCCCACTTTCTTCATTCCACCATTTCATTCATTTCTCATCATCACCGTCTCCTTTATCCTAGACGACATAAACGTGGGACACAAAACTCAAAGATTTCATTTTATTTTTCAAGACTAAATTGAATCTCACGGGCGTGATAAAAGAGGCACAGGACATATTTGGCCTTTGGGGCATAGTTTGCCGATCTCTGCTGTAGATCTACGTGTTAAGGTTTCACTAATAAAATTCCTTTTGCAGGAATCAGTGACCTTGATTTTTTTTGGTTATTTGTTCTGCTGCTAGCACTTTTGTAGGTAGCTCACGAAAATATTCTTGTGCCCCTGACTCCTTGGGCTGCGTTCTCGTGACAGGATCAGACTGTGTTTATTAATGATTATCCCATTAGTTCTAAAATTCAGTTTCCACCCCTTCCGTAACGCTCTCGCATTTTCTGCGAGAGGTCCCGGGTTCGATTCCCGGTACAGACACTCGGTCGAGAAGGTGTAAACGGGTTTTTTCAGGCTAGCCATTTTAAATGAGATTTTCCCTCAGTTTTCCTCCTATACATAAGGAAAATACCGGGTCAGAGAACGTACTTTTCTATGTTCAGCTAAGAGAAATTTTCTGTCCAGTTCTCAACTTAAAAAGACCGCTCTCTTTTTCTCGCTTCTATATAGAAATTCTTGGAAGATATTGGCCCCCCAGTGTGAGAAACTTGAAATCAAAATCAAAATTTACCCTAGAAACGAAAAACTTGCAGAACCTGTTCACTTAGCATACTCATTCTCTAATAAACATAACACAAAACTTTTGTAATTTTTATTTTTGCAACAGTCATAATTATATTGTTTTGTATTGTAGTAGTTATACTTATATTGTATTGTTAGTAAACGTGTCTGTGTGTAAGTGCGTGTATGTATTTTGTGTTTATGTACGTGCGTGTGTAATATGGATCAATGTAGCGTGTTTTTTATTGCATAAAATAGTTTTTAATTTTTTGTTAGTAGTTAAGTGTAAGAGATGGCCTTATGGCCCTAACCTCACTGCTGTAGGAAAGAAAAGACAATATTCCATTGTGCTCAAGAGAAAGCATACTGTTTACAGAAAATACTATTCTATTAAGATTTCAGATTTATTTCTTTTTTCTGCAAGGTAGAGTGGTAAGAAAGCCTGTTGCGCTACCAAGAACCATGCCTGCTAAGGACATTGTTAGCTTTCCTGTGTACACCAAATAATAAGTACAAACTGTCTATTGCTACAGCTGTTGTCTCATAGGTAATACGCGAGCAAATGGCACAATACGACAGTGTGGCATTCGACTATATGGAAGTCATGATTGATGAAAGCAAGGTTATAACAATGTAGCATAAACTGCTAATTGTGTTCTCGACCTGGTCAGGTGATAGTGATGGGCAAACCAATTCACCTCTGAGATCGCCGCTCAATAGTTCGCTCACTAAAAAGAATCGATTCATTTGAACGACTCAGTGACTCACTTATATTTTTACAACAGGGAGAGGGGGAAGTTAAAAACTAAATTTGTATTATCAGACTAAATGCATTACATAAAATGAATTTAAAAGGTATAACTCCAATTTTAGATTACAAGCATACTGCTATTAACAAATTTAACTTTAAAAAATCACAGGAAGTTACACTTTTAAACTAATGCAAATTACAATTAACAGATGTAACACAAAAATGCAATTCAGATACAAAACACACATGCAAATTAGACTAAATAAAATTACTATTAATAAGTGTGAAAATACACTACAAATGCAAGAAAGCTATATGCAAATTACAGCCTAAACAAATCAAAATACGGAATGCAAAATATTACAACTTTAGACTCAATGCTATAGCAATACAATTTTAGAATTACTGCAAAAGTGTTACAACTTTAAATTCAATGCCAAAAATATAATTTTATTACAACATCGTGAGAAACTAAATTTTTTCTAAAAATGTTGGCCACCACTCTCTCTTAGAATGCACATTTTAATCAAAGTAACTATTTCCCTCGTGGCTAAGCGGTTAGCGTACGCGTCTTTGGCGTGGGAGACCCGGCGTTCGATTCCCGGTGGGGGTTCATGTGTTTCGGGTTCCACATTAATCAGTCGGCCCACGTCCCATATAGCCTCGCTGCTGAAATAAAATGAAATATTTTAGATTAATAGCAAATGATTAAACCCTGTAGGTTAAAGAAGACGATGATTAAAGCAACTGAACGATGATGGAAGCATGGACATGATGTCCACCACGAACTTATTTGGCCAGGGAGCGAACCAGGGACCCCAAGCACCTGAGATAAGCGCTTTACCACTGAGCTACAGTGCCTCGCTACTGAAACTTTTAACTCAAAACCAAATCAAATGAGGCCCGTAGCCAGCCCCAAAATGTAGGGAGGCTCGGTGGATGTTAGGGAGGGCGATCCAACCATATTATAGTTCATCACCATATTATAGGCCATTCGCAATCCTACCGTGAAAATTTTAGGGGAGACAGTAAAAATATAGAGGTGGTCCGGCCCCCGTGGCCCCGTGGATACGGACCTGAATCAAATCAAAGTAACATGATAAAAACTGGATTCGAAGTAGGTGTTAATAACTATATTTAAAAAATTAAACGGCTCTACTGTTTTCCCTTGGCATGATTACAAGATTCTTGTCATTCTTGTCATAGACGTATTGTGTCAATAACATAATATTGCAGTTTAAGATATTTTAAGTACAGATAACCTTAACAGAGGCATCGGTCCCACCCATCCCAACCCTGTGTGCTGCCATAAAATTCAGTTATGTTGTAGGTAAAACTTACGGGAAATACGTTTTGAATTTTGTACATCACAATCTTAAGAATTTCCATATAGGCCTATATTATAAAAGTATCTTAAAATACCCTTAAGTAGACCTTCGTTATTTAAGCTGAAATTAGCTTTTGCAACGAAAATAATGAACTAAGACAGTCAGGATCAATTCTCTCCTAATATAAAATATATTTAAAATTTACTGTAATTATTACGAATTTATTTGAATTACATACGCTCATTTTAACATACCATTTCCCTTAAGAATTGTGTAACACATACCTTTGTTTAAAACTAACAATTGCACGCAGTGGCGTATTTAGAAGGCTTCCGGGCTTAAGCCCCCCAGAAATCTTACTTACTATAGTAAAGTATATGAAATATCTTTCAGAATTTTCACATTTTCAGGCAAAGCCCCCGCCCGAAACTTATCAAAACCCCTCGATACAAAATTCTAAATACGCCACTGGTTGCACTATATTGATGCACGAACAAACGCAGAGTAACTAATCAGTTCTTATCTCTACTCAGTGGCGTAGCAGCTGCCCCCGCAACCCCCGCAGTGCGGGGGGGCCCCGAGGTATAGAGGGCCCCGAGGTATAGAGGGCCCCGAAATCTTGCGATGAATAAAGGTTTAAAGAAGTAGAACTTCGACCTTACTTTTGTCGGCTTTACAACTAGGGCCCCTTCTCTATACTTTGCGGGGGGGCCCGCAAAAGTGTGCTACGCCACTGTCTCTACTGTTGGTGCGCTGTGCGCTCTCGTCTTCATTAATTTCTCAACTGAATATTCAATTGTCTGTGTGCGATTGCAAGAGCGGATCCAGGGAACAGGAAAGAACCGGCTCGTACGGGCTTTTACGTACTTGACCTACACTACACCCCCATTCTGCAGATTCGATTTTAATTGGTATTTAAAAGTTTACGCTTTATATGTAAAATATCAATGTGAGTCTAACTGCCACATCAAAGTGCTAAATATTTACATTGCTGGTACTCTTTTTAATTTATTCATCCCAGAGGTGCAAATACACTAAGGCAACGCACATTTGCTGAACTCGACTGAAGAGGCGCTCGCCATAGCGAGAACCAACGAAACTACTCCTCCAAAACAGCAACTGACTGAATCAACCAATAAGAGGGCGGTTTGCGAGTGAGCGACGTACAAGATTCAAGTTCTCCAAACATTGTCACTCCTAAAGAATCGTCCCTTCCAGAGAATAGTAGTTCAAAAAGAACCATGACTCCTGAAGAACCACGAGTCCCGAAGAACAATGGCGAACCATGACTCCCGAGGAATCATTATTTTCGAAGAACAACGACTCCCGAAGAACAACGACTCTCGAAGAATCGTTGCTCATTTCTAGGGAATAACGACTCACTCACTCATCCAAAAGAGTTAATCAGAAGAGTCGGCGCACTCCCCAGCGATACATCACTAGTTACTGATGTTGCCAAATTTCTCTTTCCTATACTTGGATGTAAAACAATAACATCAGAATTGAGGACAATAGAAAAATGAGCTGTTAAGATCAAATTTGTTGGGGGAATACAGTAGACTGACCAACTAGTATACAATGTATGATCTAACACACGTTTGAAAGTAAAACGGCATCAGAATTGTGATCATACACAGATTTTAACATACAAATATTGACGATGATATTTAGAACTGATCGTGAAAATGTTTTCCATACAGAACAGGATTTGTAACAGTACGTGGACACAGGTCAATTTCCATCAATTTTCAAAAGAACATTGCCATGGACATTTGGAATCAAGTTTCATGAAAGAATGTATTTCTCACTATACCATGTTCAGCGTAAGTTCTAAATTCCAATAAACAAAATATTTGTATTCTTCCGCTTGCCACAAATCAGGCACGTAGCCAGGATTTCGCAATAGGAGGGATCCGTGACGAAATACTGTGGTTATCACACCAGGGGATCAATCATTCTAAACTATTTTACTGGCAACATATATTCGTTCGTTTAGCCAGGATTTCGTAATCGGAAGGGGGGGTGACATGAAATACTGTGGTTACACACCAGGGAATCGATCAATCTAAACTCTTTTGCCGGCAACATACCCATATTGGTCTTTTAGGACAATAAATGAGGATATGTATTATAATAAGAAAAACTATGAAGAAATCTTGAGTAAAAGAATATTAAGAAAGTATTGAAAAGATATAGTCTTCCGAGGTCATTCAAACTCGGTTCTTCTTGTCTTCTTCTTTTTCTTATCTTTGTTTAATGCCATCAAGGATAGCAACGAGATACTCTTTCGGGAGTAAAGACATCCTATAAAATGGATTAGAGTTGCGCGAAATTCAAATTGGTTTGTATTATTGGTGATTCTGGGCATTTTTTAAGTTCTACATGAGAGTCTATCTTATTGAACCGGTTTATTGATCGTCATTTGTAGTCCATAGGATTAGCATGGAGAAAGATGAAATTTGGAATGCTTCGTTACAATAATATCCATTTTCAACTTTCCCCCCGGTTTCCTCCACACAAAGCTCCTCATAAGAAAGAGTAACCAAACGCTTGCTGTAGTTTTATATTTTTGACGCTGATTCATCTTTTTCTCGTTTCTTTTTGTTTCACTATTCCTTAATATTTTTCACTTCTGTATCAGAAGGGGGGTCCGAACCCCCCGGACCCACTCCTTGGTTACGTGCCTGCACAAATACGATTGGTTAGTGATGTATCGCTCCCACTCCCCACGGGAAGGAGCAAATTATACACGTGCATTTTGACAATATTGCCTCGTGTTGTCCAGTACTTAGAGCAATAGCGGAAAACAAAAGAAAAAACTCGAAAGATTGATATTTTTTAAAAAATTTCCCTAGTAAGCAATTGTTGTTTAGTGAGTATCGAGAGCACGCAAGACAAATGTATCAACTGAAGTGTTTGCATAATACAAACGGATAGTTCTGTTTGCAAATAATAATAATAATAAAGTAAATGGGTTGGTTACTAACAACAGTAGGAAGAGTAAGTTAATTTAAATTTTTGTTACTACATGAAAAATACATTATTATTATTATTATTATTATTATTATTATTATTATTATTATTATTATTATTATTATTATTATTATTATTATTATTGATCGCAGTTTCATGTCTTTTTCCACCACTTAGGCATCCAACTCCTACATTTTCTTTTCCTTTATTACGTGGTGAACGCACTTCATCCAGTCTTCTCGAGTAATCCCAGACACGGCAGATTCAACGAGAGGTTTTACATCATGTAACTTGAATGTTTTGTTGTACCTGGCTAGAAGCCCTTTATTTGACTCCATTTAAGCTCAATAGGGTTTAGATTGCAATGATATGGAGGCAAACGAAATACAACATGACTGCCTCTTCAGCAAGGTCATCTATAACATATTTTTAAACATTATTTTGAGCATGTTTCCCTTGTTGGTGTTTCACTAGAACACTTGCGGCACCAGGATTCATGTCAGCCATCTTTCAGTCTTAAAAGCGAAACACTCCTCTACAGTTGAATTGGGGCCATAATTACTGCGTATGCTTAGCATTTATTTCTAGTTTCATTAACTACACTTGATTGCAGTATTATTAGATAATCTGTATTAATTTTTGTAATTTATAATAATGTAGCAGTTTTATATGGAGCTTCATAGTAAAAGTAATAACCAAATCATACGAACTATTTTGCGGACGAGTACAAGTGTCAGCAGGCCAACAGCAAATCAGCGAGA
Organism: Thermobia domestica; assembly: GCF_964235325.1. Classification (NCBI taxonomy): domain Eukaryota; kingdom Metazoa; phylum Arthropoda; class Insecta; order Zygentoma; family Lepismatidae; genus Thermobia; species Thermobia domestica. Next base: position 255,172,855 of record NC_137463.1, on the reverse strand, counting down.
TTTAATTTCAGATGGCTTTGTTTGTCACAGTTTAGAGCTTAGGTCGAACACGGTTTAGATGCATGACTCGAAGCACTCACGAACACAAATAACATAATAGAGGATTTTAGTGTAATGAATATTTGTAATTTGATGATACAAGTTACCAAGAGTACATTTCTCACTCTATGTATGACTCGAAGTACTCAGGAACACAGAGAACATGATACTGAATACTGTAATGAATGTGTCGTGAGATAAGTTACCAAGAGTACATTTCTCACTCGATGTATGACTCGAAGTACTCAGGAACACAGAGAACATGATACTGAATAGTGTAATGAATGTGTCGTGAGATAAGTTACCAAGAGTACATTTCTCACTCGATGTATGACTCGAAGTACTCAGGAACACAGAGAACATGATACTGAATACTGTAATGAATGTGTCGTGAGATAAGTTGCCAAGAATACATTTCTCACTCGATGTATGACTCGAAGTACTCAGGAACACAGAGAACATGATACTGAATAGTGTAATGAATGTGTCGTGAGATAAGTTACCAAGAGTACATTTCTCTCTCGATGTATGACTCGAAGTACTCAGGAACACAGAGAACATGATACTGAATAGTGTAATGAATGTGTCGTGAGATAAGTTACCAAGAGTACATTTCTCACTCGATGCATGACTCGAAGTACTCAGGAACACAGAGAACATGATACTGAATAGTGTAATGAATGTGTCGTGAGATAAGTTACCAAGAGTACATTTCTCACTCGATGTATGACTCGAAGTACTCAGGAACACAGAGAACATGATACTGAATAGTGTAATGAATGTGTCGTGAGATAAGTTGCCAAGAATACATTTCTCACTCGATGCATGACTAAATGTACTAAGGAACGCATATAACATAATACTGGATTATAGAGTAATGAATATGTCATGTGAGACAAGTTGAAAAAGGTGCATTTCTCACACTCGAAGCATGACTAAAACTACTAAAGAATGCAGATAACCTAATACTGGATTATAAGGTAATGAATATATGTCGTGTGATCAGACAAGTCATTTTTTTTCTGTTTTTCAATGACGCAAAGCATTGAGTACACCTAAATCCTAATGAAGTGTTTCCCATTCTGAGGGAGTAGAGCATAGTTCAACCTTTACAATGTGACGTGGAATTGTTTTATGTTCATATGCTTTGACTCACTCGTACAGATCAATGTGAATATGAACATTTTATTTGGACATTTTCAGTGATCAAATGTTGCCCTTTCGCCAATATTTTCATGATAATTCATAGCGTCCTTCCATGTTCTACGATTACAACTGCCATGTTTAGTAAAATTTTCTTTTGTACATAGTGTGAGGAAAACTGTTGCATCTAATCTAGTCAGCAAAGTGTCCAAATTTAAAATCAATATTAATCCTTGATAACCAGGATCCAGACAGAAACTCCTGGCCACAGGTATATTATCCAGTGTTATGTAACTGCTGGAGTGGAACGACTAAATTTCGTTCTGTTCGAGCGATGTTATCCAGTATTATGTAACTGCTGGAGTGGAACGACTAACTTTCGTCGTGTTCGAGCAATGTTTTCCAGTATTATGTAACTTCTGGAATGGATCGACTAACATTCGTCCTGTTCGAGCGATGTTACCCAGTGTTATGAACTACTGGAGTGGATCGACGAACTTTCGACGTGTTCGAGCAATGTTACCCAGTATTGTGTAACTTCTGGAGTGGATCGACTAACTTTCGTCCTGTTAGAGCGATGTTACCCGGTATTATGAACTACTGGAGTGTTATGACTAACTTTCGTTCTATATGCTTTACCATTTTACACGTAAGCATTGGTATGAAGAGGAAAGATGCAAAACTGGGCTAATATTAAAAAGCAATAATTTGCCTGGTGATGCTTTGGAATACCTGCTGGAGTTATCAGCTGTAGGATTCGAAACTACCAAACCTACCACTACTCTTATGTAACGTACCATTTAAAAAAAAATTACGACAATCTGAACTTAAATCTACATCGTGTACACATTTGTGGCGAAACAGTTTCTACACATCTCAACTTGCGGAACTAATTTCTGTTGTGGTTTAGGGAGTAATCTATGTCATAAAATTGAAAGTGACTATGTTTGGACTTTTAATCTCTTGAACCACCCGACCGATCTTGATTAAGCTTTTGATGTAGATGCTGTTGGGGCCTGGGAATGTTTTTAGCTATTCACTTTGACTATAGGTCTTAAGGGAGGGGAAGAGGAGGAGATAGAAAAAATAAATATAAGTTAATAACTCTTGAGCCGCCAGACCGATCGCAATCAAATTTTCAACATAAATGAGATTCAGGATTGGAAAGTTTCTTATATTTTCTCTTTGATGGTAGAATCTCGGGGCGGAAGGAGAAGAGGCAGATGTATATATATGAAAATAAATAAAACTCAATAACTGTTGAACCACCCAACCGATCTCTATCAAATTTTCAACATAAATGAGGTTCAGGTCTGTGATGGTTTTAATTACTTTACTTTGACGGTGCAACTTAGGGAATGGGGAGTAGGAAGATATATATACAAAAAAATGAAAGTAACTGTCTTTGTGACTTCATCACTCTTCAACTACCCGACCAATCTCGATGAAATTTTTATCATAGATGAGGTTCAGATCTGAGATAGTTTTGTCATATCACTTTGACGGTGCAACTTAGGAGTGGAAGAAGGGAGAGGAACTTTTATAAATGATCGAAAACGACCTATATTAGTGTCTAATCTATAATTTTCGCGGTTGCTGATATGCACCTTGACACTTCTGATGCTGATTAAATCTAAATTCAGCACCGCAACTTGGGTGAGTGGAAGATATATTTAAAAATGATCGAAAATGACCAATATTAGTGTCGAATCCATAGTTTTTGGGGTCGCTGAGATGAACAGTAACACTTCCAATGTTTTGCCTCGCAACATGGAGGAAGAGAAGGGGAATATATATATATAATCAAAAATAACCAATATTAGTATCTAACCCATAGTTTTTGAAATCACTGAGATGAACAGTGACACTTCCCATCCCCTTTAAAACCAAATTGAGCCCTGCCACAGGCGGTAGAGAGAGATATCCTATATAAAAATGATCGAAAATGACTGATATTAGAGTCGAATACATCGTTTTCGGGGTCGCTGAGATGAACAGTGATCTTTCCGATGCCGTCTAAATCGATGTTATGAAAAACGAAAACATCATACTTCACGAAGCTCTTACACTAATGAAGCACTAACGTTAGGGGTTGGCGCACTAAGAAGCACTAACGATGCACTAACGATTGACACTAATTTTATCGTTAGTGGGTCAAGTGAGGGGGGGTCAAGTTCACGCACCTTATTTCACGGATACCAAACACATGATATCCGGAGTTGTGCATTTAAATTTTCATTTTAAACCAGAGAAACGGGTAATTGATGCTAGTGAACTATAATATTAAAAGAATGTTTGCAATTACGGTAATTTCGCATTCTTTTAATGTAGTTTCCAGTGGTGTGTTTATTATACTTGAATCTAAAACACCAGAATTAAGTGCAATTGAAAAATGTATTGCTTGGAACTTGATTAAGGAGATGGATTAGAATTCTGTGTTTATCTCTAAGAGCGAGACGAAGAGTCATCTAGTGAACACGTTGCCTACAATGAAAAATAGTAAGGTAGACAACGCGAATAAAATCAATTCAAGCTTCATAGAGATAAATCCGCTGTCTTAGAAAATAAATGATCAAAACATGTTAACAATTGCGCATTTCTATCTCTGAAATTAAAGTCTGAGCTTCATAAATCATTTGTTATGTCTCTGACATGTTATATTTGTCATATCTAGAGGCTCACTTTGAAATATAGAACACTCTGTTTGAACAATAATTATTATCTAGAATTGAGTTATTCTTTCATCCGGGATTGATTCAGAGTACTGATTGAGACTTGAGCTGTAGTTATAGCCAATTAATTCAATGGAATCGATAATCAGGAACATACTTACAGTCAAGAGTAAAAGTGGGTGACGCAGTTCCCCACTTCCATAAATATAGAAGGCGTTTCTCCACTTCTTGAAAAGCTACAATGGTCAAAGACAGGTACGGGGGTCGGCGAAAAAGACATTTGTGCCCCTACCTTTTCAAATCCACTTTTAAACCTGCTTAGAATTAGAAGCTTCAGTAGCTGTCAACCCTTGAGACGATAATATACGGAACAGTTGGAGACAACTTGGAAGGTGATTAAGTAGGTTTTGTTATTTAAAAACTAGCTGAAATAACCCATTCCTCGCACGGGAGAATAAGAGTAATCCAAAAAGAATTCAAACCCCTGAAAGATATGCAACTTGTAACACATGAGAAACTGTTCGCTTGCTACTTCACAGGCAATATAATTCAAGGTACATATATGTACTTTACTTAAATTTCTGCACAGGGGTAAAAGTGAATCTGAAAAGGTAAAGGGACGCATGACGTCACGCCACCCCCCGTGCCTATCTTTGCCCATTGTATTTTTTTAGAAAGTGGGGAACACTATAGATATTTTTCGAAGTGGAGGTACGACGTTCCCTTGCGTTCCTATCTCAATTTTACCCCTGTTTCCGCATACATTTTACCCGAGGGTGCCCCTTCGATTTGAAATCGAAATCATGGCTTCTCACGCAATTAGATCTAGAGATGATATATCTGTATACAACATTTGGTGGCTCTTTTCTATGTAAAAATTTATCACAAACATACACACACACACACACACACACATATATATATATATATATATATATATATATATATATATATATATATATATATATATATATATATATATATATATATATATATATATATATATATATATATATAGTTTGTCTCAGACATTCACAAGACATAAAATATGATACATAGTCAAATACTTTTTATCTTGAATTGCATGCAACATGTTCAAGATTTTACATACACAATGTATATATATTTTATATACTGTGATCATTTGGTTGCCCGAAGCATACTCAGGCAATATTCCAATTTCATCCCATGTGTTGGTCAACCTTACGATTTCAACGTATGTATGTTATGCCTTCAGTAATTCTGCGCCGTATTGTTGGAATGTCGTTTACTGGTGTTTGATAAATCTGATCCTTGACATAACTACAAAGGAAAAAATCCAGTGGAGTTATATCCAGTGATCGCGGAGGCCAGTTTATGGGACCATCACCCCCGATCCATCTTCCCAGAGATATTGGTCGCTGGGACTGTTGGATCTCAGAAGTGTTGTATCCAAAATAGGCACGGACATCTAACGCCAATGAGGTGACGCATCATTTTGTTGGAAAATTAAGTCCGGAATATCCTGAATCTGTAGCACTACAAATAACTGCAACATTTCAAAATAGATATTGGCTCTGATTGTCTTTTCACTGACTGAAGAAAAGACACCTTTTATTGTTCATAAGACCATGGGCGGCGATTAGGGGGGCAAGAGGGGGCAGTTGCCCCCCCACTTTTTTGAAGTGACGCCCTAATTTATATAGTTTTATTTGCAAATGTAAACAGGGTGTTCACACAATTTGGAGAAAGAAAAATCTCTGACTTTTCCCTGACTTTCCATGACGAAAATTCCAGATTTCCCTGACCCCTGAATAACTTCAAAATATAGAAAAAAGAAAGAAACTCTAGCCTCTACACTTCCAATAGTTGACCTTGTTCTCTTCCGCTTCTCTTTCTTTCTTTTTTTAATTTTTCTTTCCAAACGAATGTAAATTTACAAACATGTGCATTAGGCCGATATTGATTAGGCCTACATATTACACAAATTGTTAGAAACGAAAGTGTGCAGTATACAGAGTACTTAAGATATGAAAAAAAAATACACATTATAATACCAATTACAATATTATAATATTGCCTATAGTAATAAACAGTTCATACATGATTTTACTGATTATTAAAAAAAAAACATATACACACACATTATGTAGCACATACTTTTGCTGGTGCAGTTGTTAAATGCAACCCATTTAGAATTTTTTTCATCCTTTCTCGCATAGTTTTCTTTTCATTGATCTGAATATCCTTCTTGTTGTTTCCGCAGTTTAATTTTCTATTCTTCTTCCTCCAACACCTTTAGTTGTTGCTGAATCTTCCGTTTCTCCCTCCTCTTCTCGTCTCCAGCATTTATTTCTCTTTTCTTTTCCAGATACAACTGATATTGTCTCTTTGAACTTCTCAGTGAATTTATCATACCTCTTGTAATTATTAATCCTGATGGTCCACTTATTCTCATCATAGAATCATATATGATCCACCAGAGATTCTTCTTGTAAGTTCTCAACAATGAGAATTTTATTTATTGTGAAACCACTTTCAAAAAATGCGTTTCCGTGAAAGAAGTTAAAACACAATTTCATAACTGACCGTAAGTCAACGAAGTTCTTCCCATTTCCTAAGACTAAGTAAAAAACTTATCAAGTCCAATACATTCTCTGTCATTGGCTATGAATTCACTCGAGTGTTCCTTAAATTTTTCAGTCTGAGCTTTCACTGTGAGCTGGAGATGCTGCTTCTTCGCGTTCTCAGCCACTTGTTCAGATATCCTCTTGGCACCATGCAATTCTTCTAGAACATCGTCTACCCTTTTGAGCAAATATGCCAGGATGCAGTTAGATGTGTTTCTCGCAGAAAATTAGTTTCAACATCTATATCAGAGAACACTACATTTTGCATCCAGTAACAGTAAAGAAATCAACCCTATTTCATAAATTCAGTAATTGAACAATGGACCTAAATCGATTTTTCCCTGACTTTCCCTAACCAACCTGCCATTTCCCTGACTTCACCTGATACATTTTTACTTCCTTACCTTTCCCTGACTTTCACTTATTTTCCAGAATGTGGACCCTGGTAAAGGTTTTGTATGTATTACTGTTTCATAGAAATAATGGTGCAATATATATGCCATTGCATGAGTACCTATTGGTTATTTGTCTTCGCGTGGAGTTAAGAAAACTACAGAAATTGCGTTTTAATTGCAGTTCAAAGCAATTAATATTGCAATTGCATATTTCTTTAAATGTCGTAGCATATGCTTGCAGTACTTACTGTATTTCATTTTCTAAGAGTAAAAACATTCCTTTAATGGCATATGTGGAATTAAAAGTACAAGTTGTTCATTAATTCCTAGTTTCAATATATCTTCTGCAAAACAAGCGTCATTATCCATTACTATGATTAATATTGTCCCTTCTATTTATTTGTTTTGCAAATTTAATAAATAATCTAATCTCAGAATTTTCCAGACAGAAAATTAAGATGTTCATAAGCAAGAACTCAAATCTCTTCTTACACTTTCATTGTATAAGAGTATAAAGGGTTAATACCTACCTGTATTGCTCTTAAGAATTTACTTAATAAAATAGAAATACGATATGCGGTATTTTAAGTGAAAAAAGATAGTATCCTATTAGTTATACAATCTTTCATCAAACAGTGTTAGAAACACTCAGGAAATCTAACATTGACATACAATTGTTCAGATCATGTCTTGCCCCCTCACTTTTAACGTCCAACCGCCGCCACTGCATAAGACCATAACACACGTTCAGCTTAGTGCTGCCTCGGATGGTCTCGAACACAGCTTAAAGATTCTCTGACCCCCAGATCCTAGTACTGTGCCGGTTAACAACACCTTCTAAATGAAATGTGGCCTCAACTGAGAAAAGGAAGTGTTTTAGTCAACATCTTCCTCAATCTCAGACATCAACTTCCATCAGTGTCGAAATCAAGAAAGTGTAGAGGCTTTACCGCTATACCAAACCTTTTAACTTTCATTCTCTTTCCCGAATGGAGTACAGCCTTTACTTTACTAGGCACTTTGTCTCCCGCTTTGACTTTAATCATATTTCCCCATCCAGGATATATATTTTACCATTCTTAAACTTAAAAAAGAAAGTTTTTAAATTTTCACACAGTACTTCCATTTCTCAACTTACGTTTCTTGCAGTAATTCTATGGCATCATGGAGTCTTATATTATACTAAGCTGATAGGTTTCAATATAGGCCGAGTGAAAAGAGTACTGTACATCACGGTATAGCAATTTTATTACAAGGACCGAAAGTTATTGAAAAGGGGTTTATTCTTGCGGCTGAGGATTTCGTAGCAGAGAAAGATATAAGTTATGCTGTGTGCCAACAAATGTGGAAATCAATGCTGCGCATTACCAGAAAAAAAACTGTTATTTACAACAACGCACATCCTCAAAGTGAATGAAGTTGGCACCAACAAGATGGTATTGAATGAGAACAAGGCGTCGGTGATTTCAGAAGAATTTCTCCGAAGAAAAGGTTTCCAATATACAGAGGAGAGGATAGTACCGCGAAAATACTTGTAATGCACATTGAGCACATTGGAGATATATCCAGCAGAAATCTCGTAACTGTGAGGATAATTCTTCCCATGAGCACCACCTGAAATCATCACTGTAACCAAATCATTGCAGGCATTCTGTATACGTATTGAAGCTAGACCCATATCCCTGGTGACTGATGACTTCGAAACATTTTTCCTAGGGGGTACTTTGAACAAACGGAGAGATGAAAGTAATAGTGCGGAAATATGAATAATTTTAACCCAGGTTGAACCACGACGGATAAATGCCCCGGGTTACAACTCAGATGGTTTTATACTATTTCCGAACCATCCCTTGATATCATGACTGTTCGTGCTATTCCCATCACCGACATTCCAGTCAAGAATATGAATGCCAGCCCAATAGACTACTCTTCGTTTTTACGCCTGAAGCATCACTTTTTTTCTCGTAGGGTGCGCACAGTTTTCTACCTTGTGGAAGTGTCCCAATAACAGTGGAATAAAATGAGCATTATACACTACAATGAAGTATTTTGCTGGGGAAAGTAACCTGTCGGGCAATCGCAGACAGTACGTCGTCCCATAGAACATGATTGATGGTATTCGGACAGATTGTCATCTATGACTGAACACTTAGAAACGCCTATATGGATCCCTGCAAACATCTAAAACTACACTAATTAAAAGAGATTGTCTTACTTGCGAACCCTATAAGTTAATAAATAAAACTCCACTGTAAAAATATAAGGTATATTGTCAATATTTCCTACATTTGGCGGACACTTAATTGGGATTTTCTTGTCATTTTGAAACAGAAACTCACTCAGAACTTGTTGTTGGGAAGCGAGCAAACGTTGCGGGAGTTGTTCAATTCTACAAAACACTTCATCTATGTAGAATAGAACTGATATTATTCTGCATCCGAAATGGCTATACAGTATGGCGCTGAATTCGTTGTACAGAAGCAGAGGAGTGATTCCTGAGAGTAAAACAAACAAAAAAGTAAACAAAAGTTCCAGTAAACATTGGCGAAAACCCCATCGTTTACGTGTTATAGGCTGCCAAAATCATGAAAAAATGAATTTTAAAGGTTCATAGCTCCAAAACTATGGGACCTACCTTGGTCGGGTCAAGACTTCACTTAGGAACTAGTATGTGCCCTATCCAAAAATGCGTGTTTCAGAATCCTGCGGTGCTTCCACAACAATTTTTATAGAGGGACTTTGACTACGGGCCTATGATATAAAGTACTCCCCAAGTACCTCCATAAAAATTGTTGCCTGAGTACCTTAGAATTCTAAAACATGTATTTTTGGATAGAGCACATACTAGTTCCTAAGGGAAGTCTTGACCCGACTACAGTAGGTCCCATAGTTTTGGAGCTATGGACCTTTAGAATTCCATTTTCATGTTTTCGGCAGCCTATAACACGTAAACGATGGGGTTTTCGCCATATGTTTATTGGAACGTTTTTGTTTTACTCTCAGAAATCACTCCTCTGCTTTTGTACAACGAATTTAGCGCCATACTGTATGTAATTGTAAAGTACTATTTTCAGAAAAAATGATAGAACTATACTGTTATTTTAAGGAAAGAAAAATACAGATTAAGTATAAGATCATACCTTTATACTACATCAATCAATTCTCAGATAAACTAGTATAGCTTTACTAAGTGGAGCTCCTTCGTGGCTAAGTTGTTAGTATACGAGTTTTGGTGAGGAAGATCCGGGTTCGATTTCCGGTGGGAACTCCTGAGGTTCGGATTTCATGTTAATCAGTATGTCCATATATCATACAGACTGCTGCTGAACGGGACGTTAAACTTAAAATCAACTCAACTTAACTCAAGTTTTACTAAGAAAGTGTACAAATGTATGTCAAATTTCTAACTTCTGAGAGGAGAGGGAGACCGGGCCCGGTGGATTCCCTACGTAGGCGGGCCCCTATCCCGAAACCTTCTGAAGTTCTAATATCATTCAAGTTCTCTTTTTAGAAGGCAGAAAGTTATTCATTTTCTTTTTTAGTTGAACACGTAAGTTTGCCTTCTTCTCTAAAATAACTTATCTTAGATTTCCAATCCATTTATTACCTGCTTTAGGCTTCAATGTTCGTGTCCTCATTAATAATTCAGCTGAGAAATATCGTTTCAAGCAGTGACAGTTTCCTTTCAACAGGAAATCTTTACATTAGCTTTACCAATTTTCTCTCTTTAAACACAAGTACGAGTTTTACCATAAAATGTTCCTATTTTATACCTAGGAGCTGAAGATTCTATTAATCGAATTCTTATGCTGTGAAACATTTAAGTTGTTTCTCTCTCTCTCTCTCTCTCTGGTTTTCCTTTTTTTCTTTCACACTCGGAAGTGGCAAACACCTTTATACTTACGTCAACCTGAATACCATATTTCAGTAGTATCGGTAATTTAAGCTCGATGAGAAGGCGACTACCTTGCCTTTTACGAAAAGTAGGGCAATTCATTAATTTCACAAATGATACAGAAAAGCAATTTCTGTACTTACTGCTGAACGCAGTGGCATAGGGAAGGGGTCGCTCTCCCCACAAAGGGTTCCGACAATGTACATTGGTACTTTGATGTTTGTATTTTTTTCTTGGAACAAATAGCATTTACCTTTCATGTACTCTATTTCAAAACAAAATCATTAAACAGTTCCTAGACAAGCTGTGCTCGTCAAAGCCGTCTTTATTCTTTAAAAATGTTTTAAATCGTTAGTATATGGAAATCGAGTTTTACAAGAATCCCTGGTGTTCAAAGAGAAGAGAATGAAGAGAGCTTATATGCGTATGGTGACCTTAAACGTATTGTTCTACTGTTTGACATAGCAAAGACCACAGTTTTTACGTGTATTCTTTGACCCAAAGCCAAAGTTTGCAGACTGAGGCAGTCAATACTAAAAAAGAATCAGTTCCTTTCTAATCAAAAAAGCAGGTTCCGAAAAAAATCTTTACTTTAGTTCAAGGGCTATGAGGGAATGGAGATATTTGAGCCCAAGAAATCATTGACTTTGATAAAAACAATAAAACACGTAATCTATCATAGTCTATTTTGAATCTTTGACAGCCGTTCCCAATAAGATTAATGCAACAGAAAACCTCCGCTTAATGCCAGTCACTTCTAGCCGCAATTGGCATCAAAGTAAGTGGTGATCGATTGATTTGGATAAATGCTCAGCAGCTAGTTTCCTTAACCTACAAGAGATGAAAGAAAGAAGGAGTAAAAATAAAGATTTTCCTTTCTTGTTTTGGTTTCATTCAGATGAAAAATATTTGGGGGAAAATGTTAACAGGAGATTGTGGAATATAATAGTAAAGTCTTGTAGCGTGTGGCTATGTCACCGCAATCTCTGATGTTTGATCAGTTAGAGTAGTTCAGAAGATTTGCTTGAGTTAGATGTGTTTAGACTGTCGAAATAAAAATTTACTTTGCAATTGCAAAACTTCGGAAAATGTTTTCAAAAGTAGTTTAAGCGAAAAAAAGGCAATTGTGTTAGTTTCGGTGAGAAAAATATGCAAACAATGAAACCAAATAAACAATGCAGAAAAATCTAAACAAGATATTAATTCAGGGAAAGACCTGAAAAACGGTTTAGATAAATGGCTGGAACGTAAAGCTGGAGATGGGCTGGGTCGTTTGGGGCCACCAATTAATATCGGTACCAAAATGTTTACCATCCTCTTAGGTATTGATTAACACCAATATCATCTCTCTATATCTTACTGTTCCAGTGATATTGGCCAAAAATAGTTCCGATTTCAGAAGATTTAAGGAGCCATATCTCGGGAACTGTAAATCATAGGGAATATTTGTGTTGATCAACACCTAAGAGGATGGTAAACATTTTCCTACCAATTAGTAGGCGGTGTGGTGTTAATTTTGGCGAAGAAAATGTGCACAAAACAGCAATCGAGAAACAACGAAGAAATATCTGAAGAAGCCAGTACTACAGAGAAAGATATTATTATTATTATTATTATTATTATTATTATTATTATTAATAATAATAATAATAATAATAATAATAATAATAATAATAATAATAATAATAATAATAATAATAATAATAATAATAAATCTAGCACAACAAACGCATATCCATTAATCTAAAAAAATATATGTATAATATATATATCGAGTGTTTTAAAATGGCGCCCACGAACCATTCTACAAGCCAAAATAAAGCGAAAATATTATATGATGATATGTCCTCCGTGACCTCCTTCAGCCGCTATGGGAAATCAAAATTTCACAATGTGGCAAAGTAGCAGATTAACTTAGAGCCATTAGCATTACTCTACGAATACAACAAGCAGTTGAATCCATTATTACAATAAGTGATGTTAATGTCAATTAATATCGACTTTAGATGCCATCTGGAAAGAATCGATGTAACTATTTGATACATTGGTAGATCTAATCTATGGTTCTTTATTTGCGACGTTGCCGTATAGTGCAATTTGTGTCTCCAGACGAGGACTCGAAAGGCATTCAAATATATATAGCGCTATTATGCTTTATTTTGACATAGAATAATGCTCTGTGGTCCGTGGTCACCATTTTTAGAACACCCGATATATATATATATAACAACACTAAAGCCCCCAAACAAAAATCCTGGCTACGCTACTGGCTGAACGTGTAGTGTTTTTCACTAAGTAATCACAATAAAATCTGTACAATCAAGTTCGTTGAAACTGTGGCTTCATCGTATTATATGTGTAGAAAGCTTAGTAAACTTTTTAATTTTACAAATTTCACACTTACTTCAGCAAGAATACTGTCTTTCAATAAAGTCTCGATAATAATTCGAATTCGATGTAACGAAGGCTACCCTCGATTCTATGAAAAGCAAAGCAAAATTATTATTTTATTTATTTATTTATTGAACAAATTCCCAGATACAGCATAATTCTGCCAGTTTACACAGGCAAATGTTAACAAACAGGGGGGAAATGAGAAATAATTAAAAATAACATATCAACAACAGTATCAACAAAGAGTGCAAAAATAATATTATTTGACGAACACACGTTTAATTACTTTTCAAACACCCGGTAGTTCGAAAGAAAATGTCCACATCAGTTGACAGATAATTATAATAGTTCAGTATTCTGTGAAAGACAAAGCTCTATAATTGTCATCCTCCGGTGGGCAAGATGAAATATATGGGCAGTGGCGTATTTACGATTTTGTTTCGGGGAGGGCTTTCCTATCTTTCGGGGGGAGCTGCCTGTAAATGTTAAAATTCTGCAAGATATTTCATATACTTTACTATAGTAAGTAAGATTTCGGGGGTGGCTTAAGCCCGGAAGCCCCCCCCTTAAATACGCCACTGTATATGGGTATTCAGGTTATGTGAAAAGGGGCACGTAAGGATAGTTCTTGAAGTTCCCGAGTTTCCGATCTTAAGTTCCCATTAACTATCTTACAAAGAAACTTCTGGTCAAAGTCATTTCTGCGTACTCTCGGAGTCTGATCTTAAAGATATCGCAAGAGTTTCTCATTAGGTAATATACGAAGTGCAGGAACAGGATAGCGTACAATAGCAATAAAGAAATTGAGAATGGATGCAAGTCCAGAGAGATGTGTAGGTACAGTCATGGCCCATGTCATAGAGCAGTATTCAATCTCGGGAACTATTAGTGTTTCATAGAATGTTGCTAATGATGCCACGGTGCGTAATTCAGTGAATCGGTAAAGTAGCTCTAACATATGCATTGATTTCTTAGCTATTGAGGGGATGTGGTTAAGAGAACATAAGTTTCGAACGAAAGATGACACGAAGATCGTTGTGGCTAGCAGAATGTGTTATAGGGAAATCGTTAAAATGGTATTCGGAGGAAACAGGAGGCTTTTTCAGAGTAATGGTAATACTGTCATAGTTCTTGCTGTTAACTTTCAAGTGCCACATTTCACACCAGCCTAAAAAGTAGTTTATGTCTTCTTGTAAGGCAATCATGTCATAGGAACATGATATTTCTTTGTAATAGTAAAAGACCACTAGGATTTTACAGAGGTTATACAAAAACGACCTCTGCATTTACAGCAAAATGGATGGCAATCTTTTTCACCAGATAATTACAGTAAAGTCATAATATTTTAAGTTAGATGAGTCAGAGGTAGTGCTGTAGTCCTAAACTTTTCACAGGGTATATGCTCTATTGTTGGTGTAAAAGACATATATGAGAATACAGTAAGCATTTTAATAAAAAGAAAGAAAAAGAGAGAAAGAGCAATGTAAATCGATTGTGTTAATATTTTCACTAGAATATAAAGACTGCAATATGGTTTAAAGTCTCAAAGCATTTTATGCTATTTTCTTGATGATACTTCTTAGAGTGTTTACATCCAGTTATGATACGTCGCGTTCAGTAGCGAGGCTATTTGAGACATGGACCTACATCTTAACGTGGGATTCAAACCACACAAGCTTCCGTCGGGAATCAAACCGGGTCTCTCACGATAAAGGCAAGTACGCTAACCGCTTAGCCAAGAGGAAGCTCTTTCCTGTTTTTTTATGAAGAGACATTGCTCATGTAGTGTGAAGCTTCCTAACAGCGTCTATGTGAAGCTTTTATTTATTAAATAAGTGCAATAGCAGATTACTTTCACTTTTTTCTTTATGCAACTTCTTATTTTTCTACAGGATTATACAAAAAGTGCGTCAGTTTTGGATCGTGTGGCAAATTTTTGTTTCTTGGTTGCCGACATTGTTTTATATTGTTGCTCTACCCACAAACATTCCGATTGTCGCCTTAGTCTGAATTTCTCGCATTTCTTCAGTTTGTGTCTTGCCATGGAGCAATTCACTATAGTGCAACGTGTGCTAATTGTGGAAACATTTTTATCAGAACGGAGAAAGTTATGCAGCAACTATCAGGTGACTTCGCGCGTTCTGGCCAAATGAAGCACCGAATGAATCAACAGTTCCCAAACTTATGAAAACGTACATTGAAACGGGTTCGACAGTGAACATTAAAAGTCTTGGGCGTATCTGCAGTGGTCATTCTGAACAAAACATCGCGTTGTCAGGCAATCATAACGAATTTCACGAACAGAGTTATTGCCTGCCAGCGCAGTAGAGGAGGTCATAGGCCGGACGTCATTCACCATACCTGAAATCGAAATGTATGATAAACATGTTTATGAATTTTGTAAGTGTGTTTTGAAAAAATAAAGTACATAATTTGACGTAACTAAACTGGCGCGCTTTTTGAATAACTTTATACTTTTATCAAACAACGTTTCCTGGCTTCATCGTTTCTTTAAACTGTATTTCACGACATTGCACATATATTAATTATTTTATGAATTAATCTCTGACACCTTGCACTCTTTAAGTTTGGAACAACGATGTAATCGATATTAGAGATTTATAATAACACAACGTCTGCGATTATTTCTTAGTTAAAAATTGTCAATGTTATTGCTGTTTACTGAGGTTTGGCTTTCCGACTTCCATTTCCACAGAGAGTAAAACTACGTAAGGAGTTTGAAGTTAATATCCCAGTAAAGAGGTCTATAATTCAACCTCACTACCTTTCATTTTGACATTACGAACACGTTATTAAGAGGAGGGTCCAAGGAGTTTCCTTATGTAGAAATAAGAAGGGACAAGAAGTGTAGTTCGTGTCTCCTTCTTAGAATAAAACCGTTTGTTTCGAGGCACACAAGAACTTCGATCAAAATTACTTCACGTACAACATCTAGGAGAACAAGGATAGACTTCCAGCTACTGACGAAGATACAACATACTCCGAAACAGTTCAGTGACAACACCTGACTTAGAAATATTTTCAAATTGCTTTAACACCCATTCTAATCTGCTCCATTTCGTTCAAAATGAATTTGTATTCATGTTTTATTCCACTGATTTACCTTTGAGCCACATTTCCCACATTTTTTTATAGACGTGCATCTGGCAGTTTATGTTATTGAATGACGTGTTCATTCATGTTCCAGCTGCCAAGTGCTATCAAGGCTGAGGCTTTGTTACAATAAAACATTACCGTTAATACATCATATGATACAATAGATTGACAGTCCATCATACTTTCACAACTGTGAAATGAAATTCACTGTGGATCAACATTAAAAATGGAAATGGTATAAAGAGATAAAGATGGGTATGATATCACATTCTTTGAACACTAAATCCATATTAGGGAACTGTTTTGCTCGATCTCAGAATTTTGCTCTCATACCTGTCGACAGAGAGACAGACACGGACGAACGGACACAAATAAGACTTCGATGGTTATGCATAACATCGTTTAGAACTCTAAAATGAACATAGTTTATAGAATGAAATATGTATAACTTTAAAATTACAATAATTGTAGACAAATAAAGGAATTAAACATTAAAGCATTATACAAAACACAATTCTGTCAAATTTGAAAACTTTTCCTTTGTAGGAAAATGTTTTGTGATTGTAATCGTAAAACAAAATGCCAATGAATGTTTAATTAAGCGTGCTAGCAGGATACATTTTTTTACACAAGAGCGAATGACTACTCTTGAATTTTTGATTCGTCAGTTACACCTGTGGTTTCTTTTGTAATGTAAATTTGTTTGTACGACTTTTTTAAAAACCGTGAAATAATAATCCTCGCAGACATATACAAATCAACATACACTGATATACAAACGAAAAACGTTTCTAAGTAGCTTTATATACACAAAAATTGCAAAACAAATGAACATTTGAATACTTTATTTAAGGTACAAAGCAGTTTGTAACAATTTTCCCTGTATTTTTTAATTGTGTGTATGTTTTTCTTTTGAGTATTGTGGATAAAGTACACCCGCAATTGCAGATTTGCATATTCATGTATTTAGCATTAGAGGCCAACCGCATTAAATGAATATATACATATTTTTGTGGTAAATATCCTGTGGTTGGACCAACAGCTGCTCCCAGTAATTGCGTACTTCTTTAGGGCTAAACGAAAAGAGACTTCATCATTAACAGTGTTTTGCTTTGAAGTTCTGTGTTGTTTCTATTGAAACAACTCTAGTAAACGATACATGTTACACATTAATAAAACCAAAACATAGTTCATGTGTATAAGAGGATTCATGGACTTTAGTTTCCACTGTACGACCGACGGCTTATTCCTCACCTACATAGAATAACGTAAATCTTGAGATGCCTTCAAATCACATCCCTGGCAGAGGGCGAATCTTCGCAATGGAGGATATCCACGTATCTATATGGTTAACTCACGTGTCGGTATGAAAGACCTGGGTTAGGTTGCCGATGGAAGTTCATCTGGTTCGGAACCGATGATAAATCGAGTCCACGTCTCATATTTTCTTGCTGCCGAAAAGGTCCAAAACTGCAAGAAAGATGACCTTTATCCAACAAAAAAAATTGTAATCCTAAGAAGTATGAGAAGATAATTAGACAGTAAGTTCCACGAGAATACAATTAGATATGTATAACTAACTACTCTGATTCATGTCAGACGACTTTTGGACCATGTAAAGGTAATGAAATACGAAAAATCTCTAAATACTTTGAATTCGATTTATTTACATGGCCACAAGACTTTTCACTCATGTTCCCAACTGAAAGTTAAAAATACTACCATTAGTAAACTCTCTTAGTGTCTGCACCTTAAGTAGAGATGTTAATAAAGTATTGATTTAGTAAATATGAATAAAATCACCTTATCAATTTTCAGATACAAAGAAGGACTCATTCTTCACCATCAATTTTGATTTTTTTTAAAAAAAATGAAAATAAGGCATATGCGATATTGCAGATTTGCTAATGAAATACTCTATCCGAAAAATGAGCCTCTGCTCACTGCTACGAACTACCTAGGTTCACAGAGGGAAGCATTGTTGCCGTTGGAGTTCGCATGTCGTAGATCCTGCGTGGGTAGTACCTAAACCTTCAATCCTACGTTGCATAGTATTCAATAAGTCATCAGCTGATATAATGTTCGTCTCAAAATTCCTCAAAAAACTTATTTATTGGCAAATATGTATGACTGGGCAATATTAGTTGTAAGATGTATCAAACATTTTGTACAGAACTCATGTCGAGAAAGTTTTGGCAACACGGCAGAGCTTGAACCCTAGTTGTACCCCATAACAGTTAACTGATTTGATAACTTACACGTTGCAGAAAATGATAGTAGGATTATTATCATTCAATATCACGATTTTTTCGCAGCTTTGATGTATTAACCAGAAAAATATATTATAACCATTTTTTATAAATTGTATCTTTACTCCATGGCACACCACTGTACTTTGTAACAGAATTGTGACGAGTTACGGTGTCTTTATCGGTTCTACAGTTGCTGTTTACTGCTGTCCACGGATTTAAAAAAAAAATCAACTTTCATCAGAGAGTACAAGAAGCTCCGAAAGTGTTATGAGTTGTTATACATGACAATGGGTGAAATTGTGTCCCCGTATAATTTATAATTGTATAATCACAGGCTTTATTTTATTTATTTATTTATTTTTTTTTTTTGGCGATGCCTCGGTTCTTTGCCGCATTATGTAAATACAGCAATGACCAAGACGGAAATGTTTGTTGATAACAAAGTGTTATTTTTTTTGTTACAAATCAAGACAAAATTCATAGCTTCACTATTTATTTCTATTTAAATCAAATCGACGTCGCGTGTCACCTTTTAATCTCATTGAAGTTGCGGGATCATTTTCAACATCTTTGCAAAATAACTTTTAACAAAGTCAAGAAAGCGTCACATTTTTCTCACATCGATGAATAGGCCTACACCCAATTCATGCAAATTGTGAATGACAAATCTTTATGAATACAGACGTACAAAATAGGAATTTTCAATAGTATACAGAATTCTGTTTTTTCTCCGTTTAGAAGGAAAATCTTCGAGAATGATGGAACAAGTTTCACATACACAGTATTTTTAATAAGTAGTTTATACGTCGAGTTTTATCTCCCTCACTTGAAGGTTCTCTAGGTAAACGTTTAAAACTCACTTCCCTTAGGATACGCTTGTTAACTAAAATGATCTGATAGAATTCCGGCTCATCTTAACTTGGAAAAACCAGTTCAATTGGTTCAGCAGTTTTTTTTTTCAATAAACGTGTATTAACAAATATCTTGTAAACAGACAAAAAAAGTTCATATACAGTTTTCAAATATTTTTCATAAACTTCATTCTTAGCGTGCAAATAAAAGAACATTTTGCTACTGTTGTGAAACGTAAACTTGTAGTTTAAAATTACTTTTACATGTGAGCATTACGTTTACGACAAAGTCTTTAGAGATGCTGAAATAAGAGTTCCTACTAGATTCTATGGCTTATTAGATCCGAGTAAATAAGGAGCAATTTCTTCGTTTCATTTTAATAGCACATATATTCAATAAATTTGAAATAATTGTCAATTATAATTCAGTTTTGTTTGGTGTTCAAATTCTCTCAAAGGGACAGATACCTCATTGAAATTTTAGGAAGTCGTTATTAAATTAGGCTAAAATATTCAAAACATAAAATCACTAAAAATACTTATTGCGTTAGATCATATGCGTTAGATTAAAATACTTTTAAAAACCACTGAAACACTTCTTTTATTATTTTAAATGAAATTTCCAAGTACCAAATTTAATGCCTCTAACCTTAACAAATTTCGAAATATGGTCATTGTTTTATATCAATTGTCGATACTCTTATCCTTTATCTTGTCACTTTTTCTTCTTTTTTCTTGAGGTAATATAAAAACTTTTTAAAACATGTGTTTAATTATTTCAAATGGGAAGACAATATACCAAACTTCATGTCTTTACTCTTCAGAGATTTGGAAATATGGATATTTTACCATAATAAATACTAGATCTATTATTCCCTTCTTTCTGGTCGAATTTCACCAAATCCGTTTTGTGTTAGTTTTCGTCACTGTCAAAGATTCTAGTTTAAGCGGTTTGCCCTGAAATTAGATCAGTCGGTCAGTCATGATGTCATTCATTCACTCAGGACGTCATCTTTTATATATAGAGATATTTTCATTCTCCATTTTCCATTGAAAATAAGTGACTATGTTCCACAACCACACATCAGAACAGGCACAACTATCGTTTTATACATTTTAAGGTTTGAATTCTTAGACAGTATTCGCAAAAACAAGTTTCTGAACTAAATAATAACACGAATTCGGTGCTTAGAGTTCACAATTAATTTCTTTAACACAAGGTATTAATAAAATATAACCAGTTGTTTGTCTGTGTTATTACTAAATTTCGGTTAGCTAGGAACTTCGCCCAAGTTGCAAAATCACGTGATTCGTTGAGTTGATCAGAGTTGCTATGAGTTTACTATCATTAACTATCGGAATCACCTTCGCTTGTTATTGGAAGAGTGCAGTGTTGTTGAGTTCTACGTCGTGATTGATTTTGCAAATTTGAAACCGCTGAATGTCTTACGTAGAGGTGTCAAAGCTCCGAGCGTAAACAAGCACAGTTTCAAAGAGCAGAAGACCGACCTGATCTGAAAACTTAGAAACTTAGGCTTCCAAACGATCAGCAATTTTTTCTGTGAAGATGGTTGAGAACCAATAAATTGAACTTTGAAAAAGTATTGTCATTTCAGGTTTTGTCATAGGACGGGGAGAGGGGATTATCCACTTAAAAAAAAATGAGTTCCATTATTTTTGTTAGCATATTATTAAAAAGCATACGTTTCTCACACTATGACAGAACAATTCCAGTGTAGCTCTCCATAAATGATGTCCCCCTGCTTCGAAATCGATTAATTCTTTCTGAATAACCCTGCATATCATTAGTAACAACACAAACACATGTGAACGAAACAAACACAATGAACAAATTAAACACAGTGAAAAAATCAAACATAAAGAAAACATAAAAATATTATAGAAAATTAATAAAGTTTTAATGTATGTTTATTATGGAAATTGTTTAAGATTTTTATCCGCTTGATAACTATAATTTTTTCAACAGTTTTCTATTCATGCTTGTCCGAGTCAATTTCCTCAGAGTTCCATGCTGCACAGTCTAATGAACAGTGAAGTAAAATCAATTTTTTATTACAATGCAGTATATATCAGTTGAAAGGTAATTAAAACTTCAGTTTTAGTTTTCAACAGGAAACATTCTAACAATTGAAAGACAACCATTGTATTTTATCTTCATTTCATGTTGGCTTTTTTTTTTTTTTTTTTTTAACTTTCGTATCAACAGAATTGGATTTGATTTGATTGAATGAGAAACTCTGTCCTTTGAAGGGCATAAAACAGTTGATCAGCTGCAGTCTATAAAAGATAGAAAATCCATTATTCTAGCCTCGCTTGTCCTTTTCCGGTGGTGAAATGAAGAGAGAGATGTGACGGCAACCGATAGTCAACTGTTGCTACGGGAACAATGTCATAATCGTTTTTCCACAACAATAAAAATGCTCACTCATCCGTTAAAAAGTTGTTTTTTTTTAAATGTTAGTATCAAAGTTTCTTTTTTTTAACTTTTTTGTTTTTTGATTCTGTTCGAAAGTGTGATAAGGGGATAATTTTTATGTTTTTCGGTTGAGAAACATGAATAATAAAAATACGTAGAGAATAGCCGTTCTGCACTGTTTTGTACCATTGCTCCCTAAGATTGCTTTGAACATGCTTATTTCATGTGTGAGGTTTGCTAATTCTCTAGTTTAGATCTGCCTCATGTACTTTCTTCGTTCCGTTTTAGTTGGAACTAGTTGCGTGATTCTATAATTCTATTTTTCTTGGAAACGAATATGAAGGCATGACAACCAGATAAAGACCAATTTCTCAAAAATGAGATTTCCATATATTCGAAATCTATGTTCAGTGGTCTATCAGTGAGTGTGAAAACAAGAGTTGTATGCTTACCCATTCTCCCACCAGAGGGCTTTTAAACTTACCCCCTCCTTTTTTTTTTTTTTTTTTTTTTTGACAATGACAACCAGACAAAGACCGAATGTATCTGGTTTTCGTTCTCAGTTTCTGAATAAATATGTTCTGGCTTGGTTGAAAGGCTTGACTTATACAAAAAGGTCGGTAGCACACCTCCGATGGATATGAGAGGGAAATCTGAGGGTTCCAGGGTTAGTAAAAAGCCAGAGAATGTTGCGCGTCAAGTAATAGAATACATCAAATCTTTTCCTACCAGGGAATCACACTATTCTCGAAGAGATTCTCAAAGAGAATATTTACAACCGGACCTTACTGTAAAAAAAATGCATGAACTTTAATTGGAGAAACATGAACCAGAGGTTTTCCATAATATTTCTCAAGTGAGCAAATGTAAGCCAGAAATTTCGTACGAATATTATAATAATGTTTTTAACACCACATTCAATTTAGCTTTTGGTAAACCTCGCAGTGGTGTGTGTCCTACTTGCGACGAATTAAAAGTCAAAATAGATAGAGCAATCGATGAGGATAAAATGAATTTGCAGTGTGAAAGAGAGGTGCATTTGTTAAAAGCACAAAAAATCTATGATGACTTGAAAGAAAAAAGCAAGTAAGCCCAGGAAGATCCATCAGTCGATATTTTATGTTTAGACTATCAGCAGAACTTCCCTCTCCCTGCTCTACCTGTTGGAGAAATATTCTACAATAGAAAAATATGGATTTATAACCAGTGCATTTATTCTGCCAAGACAGGAACATCAAAAATGTACATGTATGATGAAACAGTCAGAAAAAAGGGAGCAAATGAAAGTGTGTCTTTCCTACCATTACATCGAAAATTTCGTGGACCCTAGTGTAAAAACTCTATACATTTTTACAGACAACTGTGGAGGACAAAACAAAAACGTAACTCTTGTCCAGTATTTGTCCTTACTTGCTACTATTAAGAAATTTCAAAATATTGTTCATCACAATCCAGAACGAGGACACTCGTTTCTCCCATGTGACAGACAGTTTGCACAGATTGAAAAACTCAGACGCCAAAAAGAGTATATAACTACTGGAGGAATGGTATTCACTTTTTCAGAGAGCATCCAAAAAGTTTTGCGTCATAAAAGTTCAGCAAAACATGGTCAAGGACTTTTATAATTTCTTGGCACCTTGGTTCGTAAGGAATAAGGAATGCGGCCAAGGTGTTCAAAATCTCTAATTACAAGGTTTTCCAGTATGAAGACAAAAACATTTGCGTATCCCACGAACACTCTCCGGAAATAGAATATGATTGTTTTATCGGAGTCAAGAAGATTGCAGACATTAGTGAAGTAAATCTGAGCAATGCACCTCGAGCTTACTACAACTCCCTTCCAATTAGCGCAAAGAAGTTGCAAGATGTGCGCAAATTGTGTTCAAAATACTTCCAGACATTTATAAAGGATGGTATGTCAATCTTCACTGTGTAGAAATTGAAAATAACACGAGTGATACTGATACAGATATGAACAAGTAGCAGACATTTTCAGTGAGTGTGAAAAACAGATATCTCCATTTGCATTTTGGTATTTCTGTAATAATGTTCTGTAATAATAAAAAATAAAGATTTTTTTATTATTAACTATAAGTATCTTGTACAGTTAAGAGTTACACTTAATTCCAACCATGTTGTAGCAATTATATTGGACATACGTAAGTATTCTTTGGTCTTTACCTTGTTATCACTCTCACTCAGTTAATATTTTTATCTGGTTTTGTTTTCTACGTCTCTTGTAAAATTAGCATTTTGGTCTTTATCTGGTTGTCATTTTCATGCCTTCAATTGGAGTGGTAGTGAACGGTCTATACTGTCTGTAACAGGGGCGTAAATAAGAGCCCCGCAGACCCCGCATTGCGAGGCGGCTTGAAGCTATCAGGGGGCCCCCAAAACGTGAAGTGGGATGTAGAGAAGGGGCGAAAATCCACTCTGTCTGCGGGGAGGCCCCTAAACCTCTAGTTACGGCACTGGTCTGTAAAGTCTTTCCTTGTATGATTTTCTGTTCATCCATCATATGCAACGGATTTAAACTGTAGTTGTGCTTTGGAGTTTACCTTAACCCCTTGCGTTCGAGGTGTAATTTTCCAATGTGCGTGCTGTAATACCAGGTTTTCAATTACTGTTGAAAGACTGTCTGCACCGTTGTATAAGGCATAGTTATTGTGTACGCGCGAGGAGAGCATTCATATCACTGATCTAAAAACCTTACTTGCATTGTGGAACTTTTGGACTCAAAAAAGAAGGAATTTTATGCTACTTCAGGTTAGCAACACTGACCGGAGATCAAAGACAAAGTTTTTTCTTCTTTTCCGATCGTTAAATATGATCTCGAAGTTGCCAATTGTTTATCGTCAAAACAAACATATGTGTGTCGTAATTGATGCTCCTTAGGACAGTCATCTAATGAGATAAAATATTTTTCTTTCCTTTCCGTCAGTAAGGTGCTATCACATAAGGAGACGTTCAACTCCGGTGCTTGGGGTCCCTGGTTCGATCCCAGCTCGCGCCGTGTGGACTTTGTGGTGGACAAACACCCTGCTCGTGGGTTTTCTCGGGGTTCTCCCGTTTCCTCCCACTTTCTTCATTCCACCATTTCATTCATCTTCCATCATCACCGTCTCCTTTAGCCTAACCGGCATAACCGTGGGACGTAAAACTTAAAGATTTCATTTCAATTTTTTACAAAATAAGTAAATACAATTAGGGATGCGCACGAGACGAGTCGAGACAGCATTTTCCTGACAAAATTCGAGTCGACACACGGCTCTTCCAATAGAAAAATATATATTTTTCGAGTCGAGACATCACTTTTACAGCACATTTTCGAGTCGAGACAGCCACAAATCTTGTCTCGTGCGCATCCCTAAATACAATAAAATTAATAAAATGTTGAAACAAATTTTTAACTGTTTCGATTTAGAAAATTCAACATTTGATCTTTGCTAATATGATTTCATATGATGTAATTACAACCCCATGGTTCAAATTAAGGTTTTCCATAGGGGTTTCCATACAATCGATATGTTCAGTGTATTAATTAATATAGTTCACGTAAGATACTTCTGGTGTACAATAAAAGCCAAATTATTTCCAACTGCATTCAGTGAATATTACGCTTACTGTTACCCGCCGTAACAGCCCGTAGTCACAATATTTATAAAGTGCTCGAGGTATGTCTTTGAGGTACATCCTCCATTTTTGATTGCTTATTTTCGAACAAATATTTATCTAAAGAAACAGCTGAACTTTTCATTCAGCTTAATATGAGATTCTAGCTAAGAGCGTATATAATTGGCAAGAAGTAAGAAAATGTTAATAAGTATTGGTGATAGCACAGTCGCAAATCCCGGGGAGATGAGGAGGACATGTCCCCTCCAATCTTGGAACTGGGGGCTGTCCCCCTGAATAATTCGATTTGAAATCTGTTTTTTTTTGGGGGGGGAGAAACGTGATGATTTGTGTCCAATTGCCACAACGGAAAGCGAGATGAAATTGATGTCCCCTCAGAATAAATTTCAAATCCGCCCTCCTCCCAATGTTGAAGACAACTCTGTTCCTCTGATCCTCCACAGCATTGTTCTTCAACTTCATAAATATTTTGAACATCCCTTTTATACAGTATATATATATGGGAAAGGTCTTAGTCCCCCCTCCCTCAATGTTGAAGACAGACTGACAGTCACTCGGCACATGATTTTTTCCCAATTCCCGTAGTCTTGGCTTTGTCTAACATAAAAATATAGTAATACAAGCCCAGGGTCCCGGAAAGAGCGGAGATACCCAAAAGTAAGGTACTTTAGGGAAATAATATACACATATAGATCCAGAAAACAAAGACATTCGATAAATACATACAAAATATTTATAGTCACTTTTGAAGCTCACTTACTTCTTTCTTTGAAGACACTCAATTTAGACATACAAATCTATAAATCATATATAAAAGCGAATGTGAGTTTGGATGTTCAAAACGTCACGCAATCACTATTGAACCTTCTAAAATAGGACTTAGGTTTCAGATTTCTGGGCTTTCGGCATCTAATGCCATGTTAGCCCGTTACGTATGAGGAATGACGTCCCTCGGCGAGCACATTATCCGGGGAAAGGGAAAGAAGAAAGGATTAGGGATGGAAGAAAGGATTGGGGAAGGAAGGAAGCGGAGTGGGACCTATAAGTTAGGTACCACCCCGGCATTTGCCTGGTGTGAATGAGGAAAACCCAGGAAAACCTCATACAGAGTGGCTGACCTGAAAAAGCATTTAGACTTTTTCGACCGAGTGCTCCCACCGAGAATCGAACCTGGGACCGCTCACACCTTTTAAAATAAACTTGGCATGATAATAAACTTTAGATGTATTAAGGATCTTATATTGTATTGACAAATTTCAGGATGGAGGTAACGGGATGATGAGAAGTGGTGACGGGAAAAATTCATCGAAACCAACCGGTAGCGTCCAATCCACATCCTAGGATGAATAGTGAAATACCCGATGCTGTTAAAGTCCAAATTTATCCCGCATCGGCATGAGGTAAGGAGAGAAGTGGGAAGGCGATGACATGCAAAAATAATCGAAACAAGTTATATTAGTATCCACTCCATTGTTTTCAGGGTCGCTGAGATGAATAGTTACACTTCTGATGTAAACGCAAGTTCAGCCTATTAGCATGGGAATGAGAAGGGAGAGACATTACTTTTTTCTTGTCCTTACACCTTGATTCGAATGCTTATCCTAAGGGGAAATAATTTTCCGTAAACCAATTCTTCCCTTTTGAATGTACGCCCCCCCCCCCCCCCATTTCAGCTGGATAGAGAGAATCGCCTTGGTCAAATCACTTTACTAGCACGATACGAAAAATGCCGATGCTCCAAATGTGTGACGTTTCATCCCCTAAGAACTCAACGAAGAAGGAATACGCAGAGGCCAATAGGAAACGAATAACAAAGAAAGAAAAAAGAAAATGAGAAGATATATAAAACAACACCAAATAGAAGAAGAAAAACAAAGAAAATAAAAATGAAAACAAAGAAAGGATGTCTAATAAGAAACTGCATGCAATAAATAAGGATTAAGGATAAATAAAACTATGGAAATAAAGATGACTAAGAATAAATAAAACTATAAAGTATATGTAAAGAAAACAGAACGAAAGTTTGCATGAAAGAAACAAACCAAAGCAAATAAGCAGGGAGATGGTGAAGAAAAATGGACGATAGCGTACTACCAAACATTATATAGACTAAGAAGAGAATATTTCATACATTTGAAGAAGAAAGAAATTGATAAATGTAAAATACGAAGAATGAAAAAATAAGCACAAAGAAGAGATGTATAAAATATAAGAAATATATAAGAGCTCAAGGAAGTAAATATAAATATTTAATAAGTAGAAGAGAGTTAATACGTACAAAAAAGGTTTTCTTTTTGACATTTCTAAAATTTCGCTGCATAGTATTTCTCCGACTTGTGAAATTATATACAGCAGTGCTGTATTTTACGAAATGGCCGTAAGGCGTTCTTGAAAAACAATTGAGAAAGTAAAGAAGAGAAGAAAATGTGTACATAGAAGAAATATGCATAAGAAATTTTGTGATATGCTCTTCCTCTGCTTACAAGTAGTATTGCATAAAGAGTATGCGTTATAGTGAGTCTCAGTTAGAAAAATATGAAGAATTATATATAGTGTCTGCTAGTTGTTAGTGGATTTTGGTAAAATGCAATATATGTATAACAATTTCTTCAAGTAAAGTACTAATAACCAACAATTATTACTGATAACAGACTTAACAAATATAGAAGAAAACAACAGATGTGAAATAAAGAGAAGAATGTCACAGGCCAAGAACGTCTTTCACAACAAAGAACTCCTCCATGACTAAGCGGTTAGCGCACATTCCTTTGGTGTGGGAGACCCGGGTTCATTTCCCGGCGGGAGCTCATGTGGTTTTGGATTCCACGTTTATCTGTAGGTCCTGTCTCATATAGCCTCGCTGCTGTAAGCGACAACCTCAAAATCAACTTAACTCAAGCCTTTCAGAACAAGAAGGGCCTTCTCCTGAATAAGCTCATTACCATCAACGCTAAGAAGAAATTTATAAGAACATTTGTGTGGAGTGTTTTGACATATGAATGCGGAACCTGGACGTTAGCAAAACAGAAGAAAGCCCGTCTTGAGGCAGCGGAAATGTGGTGATGGAGAAGAATCACCAGAACTAGCTGGACTGAAAAGGAAGAGCAATAAGATGGTGCTGCAAGAAGTGAAGAAGAAAAGACAACTAATCAAAGTAATAGAAGCACGAAAAGCAAAACTCATTGGTCATTTATTTAGACATATGCATTTTTCCAAAATATTTTCGAGAGCAAGATATTAGGGAAGAAGACGAGAGGACGACCGAGAACATCCTACCTTAAAAATGTGGTCAATGAGATGAGATGTGCTTCTTACAAAGAGATGAAAAGGACTGCTGAAGCTGCGGCTGGAAAGACAAGGCTTAGCCCTTTGAAAGAAGAGGAAGAAAAAGGGTTTAGGTTTTTTTTTTTTATTTGTGGGCTTTCGGCATCTAAGGCCATTTAGCCCGTCACGATTTGAGGGATAACGTCCCTCGGCGAGCACACAATCTGAGGAAAGGATTGGGGAAGGAAGAAAGCGGCCTGGGACAGATAAGTTAGGTACCACCTCGGCATTTGCATGGTGAGAATGAGGAAAACCCAGGAAAACCTCATTCAGGGTGGCTGGACTGAAAATGAGTGTTACACTTTTTTGACCGAGTGACCCCACCGGGAATCGAACCTGGGAAGAGGAAGAAAAAGAAGAAATCTTTTAGCGCAACTTTTTTTAAAAAAAATTCTTGGCAACCGCATGACAATTAATTATTCTTTTCTCCTCGATGTGATCAGTTAACTGAGATGAGTCCTCCATTTTGACAATACTTTTATTAATCAGAAATTAATTTTTAAAGCAAATGATAGTTTTAGAGTATATTTCATTAACCACCATGGACTGTAGTCTTCCCAGTATCATAATGGAAAGTTTATCGTGATTATATTTTAGTAAAAGTTTCATCTCAAAATGTGGCATGATTCTCGTACCTCAAATTTAAGTTTACTCATTAATAGAGGAATCCACATTATGCTTTATTTTTGTTTAATTATGCTTTATATTTTTCCAAATTATATGCTTTATTGTTAATTTAAATCATTGTTTTGCATTAATCCTGTATAACGTATAATATTTACTATACATTAAATATTCTAAACATCTTGTTCTATTTATTTTATTCAACCAGTTTCTTTCATATTTAATGAACTTTCTACTTTATGCACTATAAAGAGATACGCTTTACTGGAGTCAGTTTTTTTTATCACTTGTGTGCGCCCTAGAGGTGCACATATAGGTCTACAGAAAGTAAAAGTAAAAGATGCCAGCAGAAAAGTACAGAAAGCGCTCAAGTTCAAGAGGTATACATAACAATATAGTGAGGAGTTCTTGTGTACAAATCCACTGTTGGCGAAAAGTTTTCTTCTTTTCCTGTTTTCTTTTCTGCACATCAAAGGATTACACCGAAAAGTTTATGGAAATAAAAATAAGCTTTTCGTTGTTGCATTGTTATGTTCTCAATTATTTGAAATGAATGACTACATATACATAGATGAAACAGCACTCATTGTATATCACAGAAAAGGGATAGAGAGAGAGCGTGCTCCATAAATTTAACGTCACGTTAACAAATGAAATGAAATCTTTCAGTTTAACGTCCCACGATTATGCTCTTTAAGCTAAGACAGACTTTGATTGAGGCAAGTGAATGATGATGGAAGAATTGGTTGAATGATCATGAGAGAGGAAACGGAAGTACCTGAGAAAACCCACGGAAACGATGTTGTCCGCCACACACTTACTTGGGCGGAGATCGAACCAGGGAGCTAGGGGCGGAGATCGAACTACTGAGCCACACTATGCCCCCAATATCACGTTAGTTATATCAATTATTCAAAATATTTTTATTTTTATTTTATTTTTTTCGTTATTCACTTTTTTCTAATGTCTATATTTTACCTCGTAGGCTTTCATACCCAATAAAGGAGTTAATTGTTCTGCAATTAGTTTCCCTTTAAATCACTTTAAGATTAGTGAAATCGCTACTGCGCTACTGTGGTTGTTGATAAGCAGCAGCACATTTCAGGTAGAAAGTCGGAAGTATTTTTACTTGAGTCAATGCCTCTAGCACTGACCCTTGGATGCCATAATCATCATAGGTATTCTGCCATTATTGGCATGTCACTTGCCACAACTGAGAAACTTCCATTAACCTATTCACGTACGATTTTTTTGTTTTGATATCGCCCATTAATTGTAGTCTCCTTTGCCCTTTCCCTCTCTTTAATGCCACTATACTCTCTAACACGTAACTGATGATATAATTCTTTGCTCCATGGATATAGTTCTCTTTAAACAATAGGCATATTGATTTCTGTAGAAAACTTGTAAATATTAAGTAAACGTAGTAAGGTATTACGGTTTACTGTACTTTTCTTAAAACTTGTCTCCGTGAGAATTAGTCTACTCAACAGGTTTTTTACATTGGATTTCGTTTCTGAAATGTGCATGTACCGTTATGTTCTTAAAGCTAACGAGACTATAATAAATTAATGGTTATTATAAAATGGGCTGAGGAAGAATAATAAATAACGTAATATGTTATTTTTGAATTTTTCGCTCCACAAATATGCTCCACAAATATACTAAGAAATTCAATAAGAAAGAAGTGGAAATATAAGGAATGGTGAAAAGGAAATACGTAACACCCATAACCTGAGCGGAAGTTCAAAACTGCGATTACAATGATAATTTTTCATGGTCGTTATGCCATGTCCTCTAGATGAAAAGTTGATGTCATAGCAAGAGTATAGATTGGTCATAGTCTTCCTTTCATTTGATTGCAGTAGACAATTTCTTTTGTGTACTTCCACATAATTGTTAAAAAATAATAATGCAAATGAATATAATATTTGCATGTTTCTCATGAAAGTTTCCGGATAGAAATGGCGCTAGGTTTAGAAGCGAGTGTGCCTCATTGTTGCCATGCCTGTGCTAGAGACATTTAGATTTTTTTTTTTTTAATGTCTACACTGTCATGTTAAAAGAGTGCTGGTGGACAGACACTCACTCACGTTATTCAGTGATTCTTTTTGATGAATAATTTCGTTTCCCTGATTGTTTCTTTTTTTCTTATTCCTATTTACTTTTTAGGAATTATTTTATCGTCATTCATTTGCATTAAACAAATGCTTCCTATTGTCTAATGAAACGTCTGAATATTTACAAAAGAATTTTTTTTAAAATATTAAGCAAATAAGAATAATTTTAAACAACACCTAACTTAAGCTGACGCAGTATGTTAGTTAAATATGTTTTTGCTTATATGCAATATAATGACAAACTTTAATTACTTCCATAACGAATTTACTCCATTTTATGTTGTTTATTGTAGACAGTTGGAGCATTAAAACGTCTATTTTAGCATTAACTTTTGTTAAAATGGAAGTATGGGTACAAAACTGGATCCCTGTGGAACACCTATTACAAAAAGAAAAAATACGAAACACATTTTACTGTACATCACAAAGGACTGTTAACAGCGTAATTTGAAAGATCCATTTTCATCAAAGGTCAGAGCTGTAACGTGTATTCTAAGCCTTAATGCATTTCGATATCTCGATCTGGAAACGGGTTGTATAGAAGTTAATCTCGTCTAGGTAAGTAAACTATTTCCAAGTAATGCGTTGATCATAACTGCATTGTAAATGGCTCTGAAATGATGATTCGGTGACATTGTCTTCCCTTAATGGTATTTCTATGTCCTACTTTTCGGCTTCATCCCTATTACACAGTTCCCATGAGATATACGTGATTCTCTTTCGGACTGCCACGAGTTGTATTATGTCTCATGTATTTCATAGTGTTTAGACAATGTTTTCATGAGCAATATACTTAGATTGAGATGAAAACACTTTTAGTATAGAGTAATAAGGTTGCTGCTACACAATGTTCTTTGAATACTTGGAATAAGTCAGGGACAACAGGCTTCTTCAGCAATCATCAATCTTTGCATTTGCCATAATATAGGAGAACGTAATGTGATTAAATTTTGAGATGTTTATGTTTGACCAAAGTGTTTAAACTTCGTTTCAAAGATTTCGTACTATTCATTATGAAAAAAAAAAATCCTTGTAAATAGTCAAAACTACAAGACTAATTATGTACGATATTTACTCAGAAAAAAATGAAACTTTTTTTTTTGGACATGTAAACATAAAAATATGTTTGAAAGAAGTTGCCCCGAGTAGCGTAGCCGCAAACGCTCTCTTCATTGGTGTGAGCAATCCCGGGTTGGATTCCCGGTGGGGACACACGGTCGAAAAAGTGTAATAGCTTTTTTCAGGTCAGTCAACCTGAGTGAAGTTTTCCTGGGATTTCCTCATTCACACAAGGCAAATGTCGTTATGGTACCTACAGGTCCCAACTCCGCTTCCTTCCCTCCCCAATCCTTTCTTCCTTCCCTTTTCTCGGATAGTGTGAATCGCCGAGGAGGTCATCCCTCATACGTGGAGGACTAGCATGGCCATTGATGCCGAAAGCCCAGAAATCTAATTCCTAATCCTAATCCTAGTGACGGGCTAACATGGCCATAGATGCCGAAGGCCCAGAAATCTAATTCCTATTCCTAATTCTAATGTTTCAAAAGAATTAAGGTACAGAAAGTAAACTGACTCTACTTCATATTTCCTTTGCGATTCGAGCGCTTTGCATAGTATAATAGAAGTTTTTCTATATTGTTATTATACTTTTTCACACCAATGTATTCAAAGCAGGGGCGTCATTTAGGGGGGGGGCAGGAGGGGGCAATTGCCCCCCCCCAAGAGTTTGAAGAATACATATACTTTGATCGATTGTCTAATAATATACTACTACAAAACGTGAAAATCTTATGTCGGAAGTGCTCTTGCCCCCCCCCCAAGCGAAGTCTGAAATGACGCCCCTGATTCAAAGTGTCTTCGATTTCATCAATGTAAGGAAAGTGCTTTCAATATAGAGTATTTTACACGTGGAAAAAGTGAAAGTTAAAAGCCCTAAGACACTTCGTATCTCATATAGTTGAAAACATTCTTAAATTTGTCGCGCATATTCTTTTGTTTGATATATTTATACATATTTCTGACTATTACCCATATCTATGGCCTTAAGCTCTTCACGTATGTGAGATGAGCTCCATCGACGAGTACATTATCCGAGGAAGGAGAAGGAAGGAAGCTGCCTGGGACCTGTATATTAGGTGCCATCCCAGTAGTTGTCTAGTGTGAATGAGAAAAATTTAGGAAAATCTCCACTCAGGATTGCTTGCCTTAAGAGCTGTGACACCTGTTTAAGCGAATGTCCCCATCAGGAATCAAACATAGGATCTCTCGTACCGAACATGAGAGCGTTGGTGACTATGCTACGTGGATCCAGTCGCCCATGTTAACTCACAATTTGATATCGATTATATTCGTGTCTGCAAGGGTTGTAGGTGGAGATGCTGCGTGCTACAGTAGAATATTCCTTCTTTACGCGAAATACTTCCTCACTGATGATGAACTCAAGTATCTGTTGTTTTTTTCCCTTGGAGTTAGCGTCCCACGCCACTCCTTGAGGCTGAGAGAGACCGTAATGATAATGGGTGATTGACAAACCCACTCAGATAAAGATTTTCCGTCACAGAATTCACTTGGCGAGACTAGGATCGAACCTTGCTCCTATATGCCAGAGATGAGTGCTCTACCCATTCTTTGCATGAGGAGAATACCTTTCAGTTTGGACACAGATGGGTAAATTTGAATTTAAACACCATCGGAAATTTTACTGTTCATCTCAGCGACCACAAAAACTATGAATTCTACACTTCTATCGACCGATTTCGATCATTTTCAAATATCTCTCCTCTTCCTCTCCCTTAAGTTGCACTGCCAAAGTGAAATGATGAAAACAGTCTCAGGTCCAAGCCTCGTCTATGTTGAAAATTTGATCGAGATCGGTCAGATGGTTCAAGCAATGCAGAGTCACAACCATCTGACTTCAATCTTATTTTACGTTTGTAGTTAAATTAGTTCCACCTTTTCTGCTAATGATATTATATCATGTGCAAACCTTATTATATTGGACGCCTTCCTTTATATATTAGTGTATCTTAATACGAACTCAATCAGAATAAAGTTTCCAGTAATATCGGGCAAAATTTCCCTTCTCACTTTCTAGTGAACTTCACTGTTTTCAGTTTTGCGCTCTTAAAAATTTAACGCCTTATGTCCATACCTAATATTTGTAATAGTGTACTCCTACCGACATTCAAACTCGAGTGTCTATCGAATGCAGCCTCATATTCAACACATATAATTAGTAAAATGTCACTCTTGGAAACATGGCTAGATGTGTATTCCGCAGAAGTTAACTTGGTTCGATTCCTAACGGAAGCTCCTGTGACTCGGATCCCACGTTAAGCCTTTAGTCAAAGTCTTGCGTAAGGATGGTGCAGCACTGAGAAAACCCGTTATCCCGACAGCGGTATATTGTACAAATATACGGAATTCATAAGTTTACTACGGAGATCTGTAGGAGAATACGTTATCCATACGCTACATAGACACTGCCTTTTACCACTTAGATGTTACATCATGAATCTGCAGGATGTCTGAAATTTATATAGTCTTTCGTATATTACATACGTATACGTATGTTACATACGCCAGCAATATGTTATATACGTTCATCTGTTTGTAAAATCCTTACCGCGAATATGTTGTTCTAGGAATATAACTCGATTACTAATTTGCCTGATATTTCTTATAATGTTAGTATCTGTATAATCGGTTGAGACATGTATGTGGCAAATTTCATGTCAAAAGAGCAGTAAATAAGAACAATAAAACGAAAATAAAACTTTCTTGTCCATTTAGCAACATTTTGTTTTACTCATTCTAATTTTCGTATTTATAATTCTTTTCCTATGACATTTACCACAAATATACACAAATATTTCCCGATTATACACATAGTATCAGTATTAATAGTGCCTACAAAATCAATATCAAATTATATTCTTACAAGAAGACAGTTATATGCGACAATTATTTTGGATATGAGTGTACGTTAAGTCCAAAAACTATAGGATTTACGCATGTAACCTAGTGTTTTCGTTCGCCACGTACGTTTTTTTTCCTCTGTGTGGAAAGGGAGTGTTTAGTTCAAAATCTATCTACCTACCAACCGCTAGTCCACTAGGTAGTTAATGTTTAAGTTTGGTTAGTATTTAAAAAGACTACTAACATAGAGTTGTCACCCTGAAACTATTATCACCCTCGGCGCCACTGATCGTCACAGATATATTCATCCTTGTTAGTGGACGAATGGCAAATAAAATGATGAAATTCTTTCAAAATATTCTGAACAGAGGATTTTTATTATACAAGATAAATATTTTTTTCCTTATTAGGCAGGGGAAGGTATTTTATACATAGACCACATTTACTGTACAGAATACATTAAACGAATTATGTCACAGCGTAGAGAAAGGAACGAAAGAATTTGTTACATGAATAAATTCATTTCACAAATTCCACTGTGAAATCAAAACTTGTCAGGGATTGAAGAATTTTCTTGGAAAGAGAAAAACGCATGAGAATGCCTGAAGCACTACTCACTCCAACGCTTAACGTAATCTCTTGTGCTAAGCGTCTAAAACGCCACAAGCATCTAATCCAGTCTTCTTCCAACTCCTAGCTACAGGAATTTCTCATTATAAGAACTTCAGCACGCTTCTGATATCAAAAGAGCCCTTCTCTTTTCTATGTTTTCAACGGAAACTTCAACGATAGTCTTGTAATCTTATAAATTAAGATATTCCGATGTGAATATCTTGTCACTCTGTTGGAATACAGTTTCTCGTGAAATATCAAAATCCGGGAAGAATATTTTCATTAAAAAATACTACTTATTGTAAAAATATCAATATAAGGAAAGAAAAATATACATTATGATAGTAAAATGAATGTGATTTACATGAACCACTGGCAAACGGTTCATGTATTTTAGAATTTTAAACTATGTTATGCACACGTAATGATTGTGTTCGACTATTTGCCTGTTTATTATCTTTATGAGCTGCTTTTTTTTCAAGCGATAGACTATCGAACTGCTTTAAGTTGGTCACAAGCAAGCAGGTGAGGTTAGATTTACATCGAAGTTGCACCGCTCGAGTATGACGTATTATCATGGGGGTCAAGGTGGAACAAAAACGAGCAATGCGATACTTCTAACCCCTTTGCTCGCTGACGCTCGCTCAGCTATGTTTCCTAACGTAAGTAAATCACTTTTTTTTTTAAATCAATAAAGTTGTGTGCCCAAAGTCTTTCCCTCTTCTGATGCCTTTGGTAACTCCCTCTTCTCTATCTCCCAATTACCACCTACAATCCCTTGCATCGCGAGGGTCCCACTCACTTCTTACTCTCCTGTTGGTATATAAATTCATTGTTTATAAGGGGTATCAGAAATATCTAGGTAGATGGTGAAAAAAGCACAATTTAGCGCATTTTATATTACGTACAAGAGAAAACGAGTAATATTTTTACCTTATTTTAATGATAAAAGTGTTATGGAATTTTTGTAAAAAAAATTTTAAAAAAGCCTTACCTTTGACCGGGTTTGAACCCACGCCAAAATATATTTTCATTACTAGTCCGTGCGGTAGCATAGACAGCCACGAGGACCAGAGCGTTTGATTTTGCTACATGTATGCTACGTGTCGAGAAGCGGGTAATTCCAACCAATCAGAACCATGTATTTAGGTCCTGTGACTAGGTTCGAGCGTGATTAAAATATATGCTTATGTCAGCTTCCATACTATGCTGTCCACAAGGGAAGGAATTCTTATAGAATGAGTCTGCCCCATTTCGACATAATGTTTTCTATTGCAGTAGGTGTCAGCAACATTAGGTGTCACCCATAGAATAACTATAGTGTTTGGAAACAGAATATATCGATACATCATTTGAATTTGTTCATGCAAAAAAGGCTTCAGTCACCCATATGACGAAACTGACTTAACAACGAACTTTTTTTCTTATAGGGTACATCTATGTTTCTATGCATAATGGGCTCTTCAGTTTCATTGGACTAACATGTCGTATTTTGTAAACAGATGTCAACTTTGATTATTCTTCATAGAATACGGTTCTCCTGCAATGTTTTCTTAATAGTTTGCTCGAAACTAAGTTTGTTTGATTGAAGCCCTTTTTGCATTACCTGATTCATTTAAGATGGCCACGTATATTTCAGTATATGTGTAGAGAGAAGAAACGATGTGTTCTGGATGAAAGTATGGTCAAATGTTATAAGTAATCGGAAAATGTGGCAACTGAGGAATCTGAATTTGTTATCAGGGAAAGTGTATTTATTTAATGCTTTATAATGTAAAAATAAATAGTAAAAATAATTGGGCCGAATGACTAAAAGCTGGTTCTTTATTGAGTTGAGTTGATTTCAGTTTAGTGTCCCTTTCAGCAGCGACTATATGAGACTTGGACCTACTGATTAACGTGAAAACTACATGAGCTTTCACCTTGAATGGAACCCGGGTCTACCACGCCAAAGGCGCGTACGCTACCCGCTTAGTCACGAGGGAACTCCTGGTTGTTTATGTTAATACAATGAAACTAATATAGAAAAGTATACAAATTGATATGAGATGTTATTTATAAAATCGTGGAACCATTTATACTGGCAAGTGATGTTGCAGCACCACCTAACATGGTGGATATTAATTTCTGGAGTGTTGTTTTATGATATTGATCTTGCATCGTCATTTGTTTTGGATAATTATTTGGTATGTATGTTCCTGAATCAATTGATACTTAGTTTGTGAGTGGTGGTTTAAATGTTGATCCTGTATTGTCAATTCTGGTAGAACTAGTGCTAAATATTGCCCAGATACTATAACTAATGCTGGTCTCGTTGCGAAATTAGGTCTCAGCAAAAACGACTAGACAAAATTCACATTGGCCCAACCACTTTCTTCGAATTGTACCAGCAATTAGTGCTAGTTAGTGACTAAACCCTATAAGTAGTGCTGGTCTTCTTGAGAAGTTAGGGTCAGCAAAAGTGACTGGACTAATTTCACATTTCAAATTAGTCCTACCTTTTTCACGATTTTCTCGATTCTGGAATATCGCTTTAACTTGGAGATTAAGAAAAAAATTAATCCAAAATATTTCTCATTTTGTATGCTTCTGTTAGCCTCCACTTCCCCAATCGGACCAGATTTCTTTACCTTTAGACTCATGACTTTAGGGCACGACGAGGGAAATCCATGACACGTAAAGCTACGCAATGTGAGATATACTAATATTTTCCTACTTACTTGTTAGAATGTTAAATGAGAAATGACACACTCGTAATTCCATAAAGACAATGTAAGAAGTTTTTGAACTATATGCTTAAATGTCTATTGCTTTATTTTTTTTTTAAATAAAACATCAGTATATTACAATGTTGACCAGTTTTTGGTAACCATATATTTAGCCAATAAGCAGTTAGAAATATTACCCGTTAAGTACAGATGAGGTGTTGTAAGCGATTTCGAGGAGTGACTGAAAACTTTTGAGCCTAACATAAAATATGAGAATCTAGAATAGTATAATTATATGTATTAAAATAGTATAACATTTAGTATTAATATGTATCAAGCTCCTGCTTCTAAGTAATTTCTTTAGTTTTTTACCGACTCTTGAAGTGAGTGAGATGGCAGAAGTTGGGAAAATAGAAAAAATCGAGTTACATCGAGTACAGGTTAATCATCAAGTATCTACAATTGAAATGAATGTCTGTGTCTGAGATCCACTAGGATATGGTCAATACCGTAGGTGAATCTGCCTCTTCATATGCTACCATCAAGAGATAGGTGCAAGAATTCAATCGTGGTTGGCAGAGTGTTGAAGATGAGCCTAGATCTGGGAGACCATCAAGTGCTACCGCCACGTAAAACATTGGTCTGGTGCTTGATATGATCATGGAAGATCGCCGATTGTCAACTTGACAGATAGCAGACAGGCTAGCCATATCACAGGAGCAAGAATATCGTATCCTGAAGAATGAGCTTGGTTTATCAGAAGTTTCTGCTCGATGGGTCCCACGTCTGCTGACTTCCGAATAAAAACGCGCTCGGTACCTCCTATCCGTGGACAATCTGAAACTGTTAGAACGTGATGTGGACGATTTTCTCTGTCGGTTCATCACTATGGACGATTGTTAATACACCATTAGAAGCCAGAAACAAAATAACAATCCAAATAATGGAAGCACCCCTCCTTCCCTGCCCCAAAGAAGGCAAAGGTGATCCCCTCCGCTGGCAAAGTGATGGCCTCTGTCTTTTGGAATTCCCAAGATGTGACATTCATTGATTGCGTGCAAAGAGGTTATACCATCACAGGACAATACTATAGTGACATTTTGGAAAACATCGAGTGCAAATTCAAGAAAAAAAGGCCACAAATGATGTCCAGAGGCGTTCTCTACCATCATAACAATGCTCCCAGCCTCACATCAACAGTTGCTGCCAGTTGCCAGTCTCCCGTTTCCTCCCACTTTCTTTATTTCACCATTTCATTCATTTCTCATCATCACAGTCTCCTTTAGCCTAACCGGCATAATAGTGAGACGTAAAACTTAACCCTTTATTGCACGAATTAATTTTGGTCGTGTTGAAATTATTTTTGTTCTTTTTTTCTTTATGCATTACATAGATAAATATAAATAATATTCAATGATATGATTTTTTATGTTTTTACTTCTGGGGTATCAAATTACAGGATAGATGTCATGGTTGTATTACACTAAAGAGAGTTTAGTGTCAATATCAGCAGAAATCAAGCGGTATGAAAGATTGTGAAACAATGATTTTTTTAAATGTTAAGAGAACAAAAAATATTTTGTGAAACAATTTACAAGTCACAAAGTGCACGTTTTGAGCTTTCTATATGCTCTCCGACGCTCACTGACACTCTTTGTCCGATCTATGCCACTAGACGAAAACTATGTTGTAAAAAGATTAACTCCATTGGTACCACATGGCATCGGCGCGCGCTATTCACTCTTATACACATTTTAAGAATATCATTATTATTGTTATTGATTCACTGTGATGCAAATTGGCATCAAAATGCATTTTAGGGTTAAAGATTTCACTTCATTTTTGGTACAGTCTATCTCAGAACTGATACTAACTAATTGGTCCATTAAATTCTGAAATAAGAACCAGGGTTCAATGACCGGTAGCTACCTTAAAAAAAAAAGGGGGGCGACAGTACATTCTGAGTGAAGTGTTTCTCCTGAGATTTCCTCATTCACACCAGGCAAATGCCGTCATGGTACCTGATACACAGGTCCAAAGTCACTTCCTTCCCTTCCTGAGATAGCGTACTCGCAGAGTCATCCGTCATACGGCAGACTTTAGATCATATGGCCGTATGCTATGCGGTAGGATTACCATATTCTCATATGTTAAACTACGGTCATCTTTCAATCTGGCTAACTTGTTATATAAACATTATCTCTGAACTCAAGAATGATAAGCTGTTTCTATTACTTTCAAATTAGCTTTTAAAACACTACGAAAAATATATTGAAATATATGGAAAATAATTAAACAAGTATTTTCACAACATTATCTTAACTTCACTTATTCATATTTTGAGCCCCCCTTCTAACTGACGGTTAGTGTAGGCACCTTTGCCGCGGAAGACCCGGGATCGGTTCCCGGCGTGAGCTCATATGGTTCAGATCCCACGTTAAGCTGTAGGTCAGCATTCCATATAGTTTTGCTGCCGCAAGGATGCTAAACTGAAAACCAAATCAAAAAGGAGCACGGTGACTCAGTGGCACAGCGCTTTCTCTGGTGCTAGGGATCATTGGTTCGGTCCCCGGCTAAGTAAGTTTGTGGTGGATAAATAATGCCCGTAGGTTTTCACAGGGTACTCCCGTTTCCTCCCACAATTATTCCATCATCACTCAGTTGTTTTAATCATCCGTCACAATTACCCTAAAAGGCATAATTGTCGGACGTTAAACTGAAAGATTTCATTTCATTTTTTTTTTCAAAATAAAATCAAAGTAAATCACTTATTGACATTTTTCATACACCTGACATTTCAAAATAAAATCAAAACAAATCACTTTTTGACATTTTTATGCACCTGATATTTTTCATACACCTGACATTTCAAAATAAAATCAAAACAAATCACTTATTAACATTTTTCATACAACTGATATTTTTCATACACCTGACATTTCAAAATAAAATCAAAACAAATCACTTATTGACATTTTTCATACAACTGATATTTTTCATACACCTGACATTTCAAATTAAATTTAAAACAAATCACTTATTGACATTTTTCATACACCTGATATTTTTCATACACCTGACATTTCAAAATAAAATCAAAACAAATCACTTATTGACATTTTTCATACACCTGACATTTCAAAATAAAATCAAAACAAATCACTTATTGACATTTTTCATACACCTGATATTTTTAACAATTCTTTTTGATTGACTTCAACTCTCAATATTGGGGATATGTAAAAAGATAAACATCATATTGTAACAAAATGAATTAGCTATTGCATAGGTAATCGCAGAGTTTTATTTCTATTTGATTTTATATATTTATTTACTTTTTTTATATCCGAGAAGTGTTCAGACTCCTGTTATCGAATTAATTTTAAATCCAAGTGATAGAGATGATCCTAAAGCCTCAAAATATGTATCATATTGGATTTTTTTCACAACAGCTGTCATGGAAATTATTATTATTATTATTATTTTTAATTTTTAATTCAAGTGAAAGTATTCACCACACATCAAGCAGTAAATTCTCCATGTCCGTGAAGTTAACCCAACCACTTTCTCGTAATCTAAATGTTTTCAAACCACGAGATCAACGGTAACTCGGAAATGAAATGAAATCTTTCATTTTAACGTCCCACGATTATGCCCTTTTTAGGCTAAGGGAGAAGGGTGATGAAATCAAATGAATGATGATGAAATAATCGATGGAATGAAAGTGTGGGAAGAAATAGTTGTACCTCGAGAAAACCCACCGACTCGATTTTGTCCACTAAAAACTTACTTGGCAGGAGATCGAACTAGGAACCCGGCACACCAGAGGTAAACGAGCACTGACAACCAGACATTATTTAGAAGCAATTTCTGGCTAGAACATTTTTGGGCTCTGAGAAAATGGTAGGTTGCGCCAGTGTGAAGTTGGCTCAGCTGTTTTTGCTGGGTTATGGCTTCTCAACACGACCAGCACTAATTCTGAGAATCGGGCACTAGTTCAGCACCAGTTTCTAGCGCGATTTTTTTTTTAATTCGGAGGAAGTGGTTGGGTTAGTCAATGATGCCAATTTAGCCAATTTTTGACTATATCTAGCCTATTTAGAGAGGCATTTAGCCATACAAATTTACGAAATGCTTATAGCCTCAAATATAGCTAATTTTATGTAACTCTTTTGCCATTTTTGCCTTTAGCCGTTAAATTAATTGTAAAAATACGTTTTCTTTCAAAATAAAGTATTTTTTTTTTTTAATTTTAAGCATTAATTGATTTCTCTAGACAGAGGGTATTTTATTATGCAACAAACATTTTTTTCATTTTTCTTCTCTCTCTCCCCACCCACAGATTTACAACTATTTAACAATATTTATCCACTCAGAATTACAATGCCGCTCCCGAAATGTCCCCATTATTTGCTACTTTTTAATTATTTTAATGTTCACATTTCATTACAAGAAGGAAAGTTTTCTAATACAAATTTAGTGAGCTGTTCATTTCTTCAAGCTACAAAGATTGTTTTTGTTTATTAAGAAAACAAATAGGATATCTAATTAGCTTCAAAACTCTCAATACAATCACGATGATTCATGTGGATGTACGGAGAAATAAGAAGTGTTTATAAGAAGTATGACCTGCTGAAAGAAGTACTACTGAAAATTCGGACAATGGCAGGCTACATAAACACAACCAATCCACAATCCAACGATGGTGAATCTAGTTTCAGCGCCTCGGCTAGCTGCGATGTCATCGATGATGACTTATTTCAATTAAACTAATAATATGGCTGTTGATTTTCATAAATCAGATGAGTTGATGGATTTTATTGTAATTTAAAGTCATGTATGTTGCTAAAACATTTCATATTTTACTATAACTCACTTAGACCCTATAATCCTACGCACAAAAAGGGGGGATTAAAACCTACAATGTGGGTTATTGGTTAGCAGTTCAAAATCTAGCCAGTTTTTGCGTGAAAAAGCTTATTTCTGAAGACCATCTAGACCAGTGTTGCCACACTTGGTACAATTGTACCAAATTCAGCCCTTTTTGTTATTCATCGGCCCGTTGGTACCACGCTGACATTTTCAGCCCCTTTTGTGAAAATCTTGGTACAATTCTACTCAATTCAGCACCATTTAACAAATACTTGTTACATTTTCAGTAACAGCAAGACTTTTCCTACACCTCATGATACTCATACTGTATGTTGGAGTCTTAAAAAATGCTGTTACATGCAACATTCAGTCTGTGACGTTGCACCGCATAAGGCTACGAACTTTGTGTGGAAAATTCGTAATTCGAACTATACCGGAAAGCATATGACGCTAGACGGGCGCATCCACGCTGCGCATGCAGACGGAAAATAAGCATTGTGGTGGAAATTTTAGCTTGAAATCTTTAAAACAAATGAAGAAGAACACACACGTTGAATATTGAATGTTCTGAAGAAGACCATCGTGCTAGAAAAGTTTAATCTATTTCCACGGTTGTTCTGGTCCTTCTATTTGGATGTTTTTAAAAAGCAATTTTCAAAAAGAGCACTTTCTTGAATTTGGACTCTTGGAGAAGAAGGGTTGTTCTAGGTTTTACCTCTATTACTTTCGTGTTATAGAGCCATGCATTACACTGGTATACGGTAAAATAATGAATTCAACCCTTTTTGTTTCAATTTGGTACTATTTTTCAGCCCACTCCAGAGCTAGGACTGTGGCAACACTGATCTAGACTATTTTCTTCAGAGGTTATTGGCAACAATGGTTAGAGTGAAGTTGGCTCAGACACTTTCAGTAGATCCTAAATTCTCAATGACAGCAGCTATAATTCTGGCCAAACAATAAGTAGCACAATAATTCCCAGATCAAAAATTTCTCGCTTTGAAGAAAGTAGTTACGCTAGTGTGAAGTTGGCCCAGCAAACTTTGTCTGTTCCCTAACTTCTCAACGAGCCCAGCATTAATTGTGAAAATGGAACACTAATTAGCACGAATTCGGAACTAGTTTCTGGTGCGAAATTTTTTTCGATTCGGATAAAGTGATTTGACAAACTTCATGCACGTTATCTGTACGACTTACCTATTAAAATACTTAAAGCCTGTACACCACTCTCCTAATACGAATTGTGCATTTGTGTTTTCTGTGCTGAAACACAAATTCGATAATGTTACTATTTGCCGAGAGGTTCCAAATTCCTTCCGAATGGATTATTTTTTATTTAGTAAAGGGTAACAAGA
This sequence comes from Thermobia domestica, assembly GCF_964235325.1. NCBI lineage: Eukaryota > Metazoa > Arthropoda > Insecta > Zygentoma > Lepismatidae > Thermobia > Thermobia domestica. The sequence continues at coordinate 255,127,885 of NC_137463.1, read as the reverse complement.
AAAATATAATTGACAACAAAATAAAAGGTGATTGATGGTAATTATATGTATTTACAGCATTGATGTTACTTATTGTCTTTTCACTGTTTGTTCTTCTATCCTTCAGAGAGATCAATGTTAAAAACTATCTTGAGAACAGGTGTAACTATTTTGATTGTACAGTAAACTCTCTATTAGCCGTGGAATTGGTTGTTGCGTCAACAGCGGGTAATCCACAAAACGGCCGAAAAATGCACAAATCAACATCAAAATGCTTCGAATATTTTTATTTACAGTACAGTGTGTAGCATATACAATTATCATTTAATAAACGTTAGATTTCTGTACACTTTTTGTACCTTTTGACCAAAGAAATGTCAGCTATTTTTGTTTCTTCGTGTTAACCATTAAATTGGCAAGTATTATTGATTACCGATACCATTAAAATATTTAGTTTGCTTTTATGGTTAAACCATGTCTTTCTGATAATAATCTCGTAGTTTTTCAAGTATTTTTGTACTTTGGTTACAAAATATAGGGTGTTCATTTCAAAGCAACATTGCAATAAAATAGGTCTTATGTGTAGCTACTGAGTAGCATTGCCCTATTATGTAAAATATCATAAGAATACTCTCAGTAAATAACAGCAGTTTCGTAAAATATTTCCTACAGAGCATAAAACCATACATTAAAAAAAATAGAAAAAGAACTTTCGCGGAACGTATGAGATAAATCTTCTATAATAGACCCCTACAAATTTGACTGTCCCGTTTGACGAAGATTAGAAATATCTAAACAAGCGACCACAAATCATGTATATGAATATTGTATGAAAGCAATAATGCCAATTAAATGATCACTGAAGTTATAATTCTTGCGGATAACGCAATAGAATGCGATGTTGCTTGAGTGCAGCAATGCCAAATAAAGGGTTAAATATTTTTTTTTTTCTTTATTTGCGATTCAAGTTATAGATTCATCATACTTTGCGAGAAAATAAGAAAAAAAGGAAAAGAAGATCTCAAATAGTCTCAAAGTTTACTGTGTTTCATAAATAAATGTATTTAGTTTTCTTTGAAATGGCTCAGGCGATATTTTTCGTACCCATCAAATACTTATTTCAACCATGTAGCGTGTCACTTTCCTTTCCTTTTTTTTTTAAAGTATATTTTACGAAGTCTTAATTGCTCATATTATATATGAATTACATAATTTAGTTTACCTTACAACATTTCAAGATGTGTTTTATTGTGACGATTTTTTAAAAATGCCTAATGATTTTTGTCGATACTTTAAAAAAAATATATTTCGTTATTAAACTACAACATGGTATATTCCATTTCTATTTGGGGTCGCGGTGGTTCAGTGGTAGCCCTTCCCGCTGGTCTAGCAGTTAGCACATCCGCCTTTGGTGTACGCAATCCCGGGTTCGATTCCCAGTGGGAGTGCCTTTGGAATTTTAACTGTCTTGGATGTGTATGTGTTCGTGTCCCTGTCGAATTTGGTAAAGGTTAAAGTAACCTTGTATAGCAGGAAACTCGGGTGCTCAGGGAATTGGAGTATGCCTATGATCGGTTGATCTTTATTTAAGAAAAAAAGTGGTAGAGCGCTCACCTCTGGTGTATGGGGTTCCTGGTTCGATCCCAACTCCCGCCAAGGGAGTTTTGTGGTAGACAAACGCCGTATGTGTGGGTTTTCTTGGGCTTCTCCCGTTTCCTCCCACTTTCTTTATTCCACAATTTCATTCATTTCTCATTATCATCGTCTCCTTTAGCCTAAACGGCGTAATCGTGGGACGTAAAAGTTAAGGATTTCAATTCATTTTTTCTAGTTCTATTTGAAGAAATCCCAAAGATTACCCCCGTGATTGGTAAATTTCATTCGGATGTAGTTTTCTGGAAAAGTGTATCACGAGGAAGTTTTGTATGATGGTCATTACAAAAATAATAATATTAATAATCAAACAAGAATTTTAGATATGATCAAAATATGCATCAAAAGATTGCGATCTTGGCCAAATAATTAGCTTTTGAATAAGGGATCACAAAATTTTTGAACGACTCCTAAATCGAGTTTTAGTATTTTCTACGGAATAAGCTCATCATACTGAGTTAAGTGATAGCTTGGGTTGGCTACACTATATGCAGTTCTCCACATATGTGGCCTACAATAAAATTTTTGATTGAAATGTATTGGATCTTTTGATGCATTTTTGGATCAGGGGCCACAAAATTTTCGAACGGACCCTAAATCGAGTTTTTTTTTTTTTTTTTTTTTCGGAACGTAGTAGTTTTCCAGATATAAGGCCTACAAGAAAATGTTTGACTGAAATATAATGGACCTTTTGATTGGAAACACCAATTTGCTGTAATTTATTAATGGTATCGAATTTCATAGCCTTAAATATATCCTTTGTTTGTTCCCTAGCTTAGTAATTCTCTGTGATATTTTCGCAATAAAGTACCATTATTTTTTTGCATGGAATGATTTTAATTTAACCAAGCAATACGAAAAAAAAATAAACACCACACGAATTAATTTACAATTTATTTTTCTCGCTGGAAAGTAGATTAAAAACTGTCAATTACAGGAACTGAGATAAATTATTTGTTCATATCCCGTATTTTTTACTTCATTTAAGGGATCATTAGATAGCCCAAATTATATATGCATATATATCATTTTTTTAAAAGAAAAAAGTCATATTCACTACCGAGGCGTAATTATTTTCCTGATGCCCGCACAACTTCATTAACTTAGCTGTGTTTTTATTTCTTTTTTTTTCTGTTGGAGGTTTCGAAGTGACATATGCGGGTTAATCCTCTTTTTCCTGTCACACAAGGTCGTTGTGCTCCGAGTGTTCTTATCGAGATTAACAGAATAGAACATGTCACTGTTAGCGAAAGGAACTAAGAGATGGGAGAGTTTTTGTGCCAATCACCTTTGGAACACCGACACAGTAAGAACCTTGAGTGTCCGTATCTTGTTTCCACTTGGTAGATTGTCAAGACAAAAGAATCACATTAATGTTTTTTTTTTTTTTTTTTTAATAAGTATTAGGTTCGCAAATGCACTTGCTACTTAGAGTGCTTTGTGAAGGTTTTGCGTTGGTAAATAAGAACGAAAGTACAACAGAATTTTTTGTGTTTAATCCGTTTCGGCACAACTGTGAAAATAAATAATATATTAAAGTAATAAATTGTTGGTATCAAGAAAAAAAAAGAGAAAATACTAGAACACAATAATAGCATGGAATACAATACTTCTTATCTGTATATTCTAATATATTCTTCGGTTTATCAGAAAATGGTTTACCAAAACTCCGTTATGTAGAAAAGCCTTTCTTTTTGTGTACATGTCCATCAGAAATACAACAAATCATAAGACCTAGTTCATGAATCAGCATCAATTCTGGCCAGGGTGGAACAGGGTCAAGAATTAACAACGATTCCAAAATGAGAACTTAGCACTCCTTCATCTACTTGGCTTAATTTATTTTGCTAGTATCGGCCCCTCAATGATCTTGCAGTTCCCAATGCGATGACAATTAAGCTGGGTGCACACTTCAGACTTTCAATACAAGAGAATTTTTAATACAAGAGGATGGGGTGTAAATAGTACTGTGCATCTACTGGTAACCAACATTAAGTAAGTTTAAATGGATATTAGATTTTAGGAAAATTTTGCAAGTTTGGGGATTTTCCTTCCGGACATTGATTGGCTTAAAAGAAAGGATATTTAAACTACAGGTAAAATACAAAGAATAGCATTCAACGTTGTATCTTTTAATTCATTTGGGTTGAATTCTAAGTTAATAATTTTGCATTGAAGACTAGACAAGCAAACAATACCTTATAGGGGAATGGAGTAATCATTTCAAACCTCTGTGCTCCCATAACATTGTTAAGTTAAACATCATAACTGTAAGACTTTTTGTATGTATTACACGAAATATCTTATAATAATCTTAAGTAGATCTTATTAATTAGGCTAAAATTACCTTCTATACAGAAAATAATGAATAAGTGGTAGCAAGGATCGATTTTCACTTATTATAAAATGTAGTTAAAAATTAATTACAATATTAAGGGTTTGTTTTAATTATATGCTAATTTTAACATAACATCCCGCTTAAAGAATTATGGAATACTGTATCTTTATGTGAAACAAAGAGTTGAACAATTAATGCAAAAATAAACTCTGATCGACCAATCACTTCACTTCTGAACATGGATTTTTTTTATTATTATTATTATTTTCAAATGAATTGTCTGCTTCCGGTTAAAAGGAAAGATCCAAGGGAAAAGAAAAGAAGCGACTCTTAGTGTCTTTTACTTACTGGACCTACTCTCCAGATCTGCAAATTCGTTTCTGGTTTTTCTTGAGAAGTTTACGGATTTAGTTTTCTTGTATGTGAAATATCATTGTGGATCCAATTGCCACAGAAAATGTCTCAAACAAAAACTAAACTAAAAACATTTGACAACTAGAAGTCAAAAAGTAAAGGAACTTTTGTAACTTCTCGCACTAGATTTTGGTAACATTGCTAGTATCCAGAGCTGAATTAGTGTTGTCTGCAACACTTCTATGCAATATGTCATTCTTATGGGGCGTTTACACTTAGTCGATTTGCGTTCGATTCAGTTGAATTGACGTCACTTTCAACTTAAACGACCGTGTAAACGGAACTTCAACTTAATCGCTTGTTGATCGAAGGCGACTAATCGACTGGCAACTGAATTAAAAGACGTTCTATTTTCTGTGGTTGAAATAATTGAACACATCCATCAATCTGATTCGGCCTAGTTGCTTCGATTTAGTGGCAAATGCAGCGAGTCGATTTAGTCGTGCGACTAAATCGACTAAGTGTAAACGCCCCATTATTCCCGCGTTAGTCCTTGGAGTGTAGCAGGCCGTTAAACATGGCTGCTCCATTGTCAATCTGCAAAAAGGAGGAAAGGAAGTCAGTGATTCGCTTTTGTGTTTGCGGAAGGTGTTAAACCGTCAAATGCAAGCGCAGTATGGTGATAGCTGTTTATCGCGAAGCAAGATCGGACAAGCAAGCCATCGACGTCAAGGACTGAGGACAATTTGAAAGTCGTTGAGGGTATGGTGATGGGAAACAGACGAATCACAGTGGACGAAATCGCCAATACTTTACATTACAGTCATGGTTCAGCATATTCCTTCTTACACCATTAACAACCCTCAGAGGAAGAAGATTTGCAACCGATGCAGAAGTCATTGATGCGGTGCAAAATTTGTTTCAGATGCAACCGAAAAACTTTTTCCAACAGAATCAAAAACACTTATGAAACGTTGGGAAAAGTGCGTAGAAGTGCAAGGAGATTAGGTATGTTTCTTTTTTCTATCATTACAATGAATGTACTTTTACTTTCTGACTTCTCCTCGTATTTTATTTTATTTATGTTGGGAATATACAGCATATACGCTACTTCAAGTCTCCTTATCCGACTCTTTTGCCACTAATTTGGAACTTACAGCAGACTAAAGCGTAGATGTTCCCATTCTGTTCTTCATTTTACTTGGCAGTTATCACTGTCTTCCCGCTGCAATGTAATGTTGTCACATCCCGAGCAAACCTTCTCTGTCATTCGTAGGTGCATTTTCCAACTTCAACAGTCTACATACTCTTCTGTGATACGATCCTAGCCCATTCGACATTATCACTCAATTTCGATGGAAGGGGCGCTTACAATTATCTTCCCCTGAGATTCGATCATATATAAAACCATTGTTTATTACTCATACCAACACCATACTAATTTTTGTGAGACTGTTAAAGATTTATTTTGTGAGAGGGAACTATTTACGCTGTTAAAGGGTTTCAACTTCGATTATTCGATATGGGCTATAACTTATAAGATAGTAGCGGGAAGATAGTATCCGGTAATATACACTGTATTGTGATATCACATAAAGAGAAATATTATGAAATATGTTTTTAAAATTATATCTCCGGATATTGTATTGCATTGTCTTCTTATATGCTTTTCTTTATCTTACAATGGTTCTACGGTGTTCTCAGATCTTACAAAATCAGTTTAGCTGCCCCATCAGGACGTCGCGGTCGGAAAGATGGATTGCCGCCGTCGACGGTGGCGGGCCGCCGGAGGCAGCCGGCACCCGTCCGCGGCGGCACGACGATCTACTTGTTCAAAGTTGCCGACCTTTTGCCGAGGCGGCAAGCGGTCGAAAATCGTCAAGTAAAATTCCCTTTGCCGACTCTTTGCCGACTGTTGCCGACCGTCAGAGCCGGCAAAACAATCGGAAAGGCCTCTTTCCGACCCTCTGCCGACTCCTTATGCCGGCCTCTTTTCGACGGCGGCACCGGCGCATTTACTGCGCCTTTACGGTTGTTTGCCGACTGCTCGGCAAGACAACTTTCCGACGGCGGTGCCGGCGCATTTAATGCTCATTTCCGGCTGTTTGCCGACCGCTCGCCAAGGCAACTATTCGTCGCGGTCGAAAATCGCGCTGAAAGATGCCGGCGTCCGGCGCCGGCAATCCGACCGCGGCATCTGGTCAGCATGGACAAATTGTCCGACTATAGGCGGCAGAATCCTGATGGGGTGATTTCCCGGTGCCATATAATGATGAAATTTTCCACAGCTACATAAGTCGAATAACAATAAGTCGAATAACTTTCACATTCATTGTTACTTTCACATACAGGGTGATTTTTTTTAAAACTCATGGATTTCATTTGGGTCTAGAATTACTAACAGAAGTCCGATTTTCATACCGTTTGTGGCAAATGATCAAGAAATGACGAGAGATTTATGGAACCATATTTACTTGTTTAAGTTCATCCGGGATAATATCGGCCACGCCTCAAGAAAAACCGCAAATATTCGGCAGTGTACCTTACAATTGGAATCAAGTGCGGTGCTGTGTGAAGATTTGAGTTTTCTTCGTTAGATGGCAACCTCGCCAAGGTCAATAAGAATAAGAAATAGGAGACTGGGCCGTTTATTGAAAATTGCGCTGTACAATTCTGTGATACTGTGTGAGTATAATCAGGTTGGTAAACGGAATCTGTTGTTGCTTTGCGAAGGTCATTTAGAAACAAATTTGCTTCACATTCTGCCCCAGATAGTAACATAATATACCTATGGTCGCTAGTGAATAAATTGGAAGAAACAGCATCGCTTCTGAGTGAGACAGGGAAGCATCGGACCCTGTAGACAGCTCTTGTGGAAGATGTCATTTATCGACTCCTTAGGTCGCCCAAGAAATCTCTCCGTTCTTTGTCGCAAGAAATCGGCTGTAGCTATTCAACGTGGTATTTTTGGGTGTTACCGTTAATTTCTATTCTCACTAACACTTAATTTCTATTCTGCAATTTCGCTTCAAATATCCAAAACCTCATTCCAATTGCAACGTACACTGGCGAATATTTGCTGTTTTTCTTGAGGCGTGGCCTATATTACCCCGGATAAATTTAAACCAGTAAACATAATCCCATAAATCTCTCATCCTTCCTTGATCATTTGCCACAAACCGCATGAAAATCGGACTTCAGTTAGAAATTCTACACCCAAATGAAATCTGTGAGTTTTAAAAGAATCACTCTGCATTTCAGTACATACCAGTATATAAGAATGATTTTTGCTTGTACCGTATGGAGACACACCATACGGAGATGGATAATATGGAAAATATAACCTAATAATAAGTATATGAAATTGAATAAAAGTTAATAGAAAATTTATTTGAATGCGGATAAAGGTAGAAAACAAAACAAAACAAATATTTTTCTAATTAGAAACAAAGCAAATAGTACCAAAATAAAAACAAAACAAGTCGTACTAAATGACATAAAATAAATTTGGTTTCAAGAAAATAAAGATCAATTAAGCATGACTAAAACAAAAGCATGGAAAATCAATAACGAAGTATCAAAACACGTAGGATACTTAACTAGTATCAAGCGGGACCTATTCGAGCTCGACAAAATGCAGCAGTTCGACGTGGCAGTGACACAAGAAGTCGGTGGTAGTCAGCTGGATGGAATGCTATCATGTAGTTTTGATTACCGTCAAGACTTCGGTGGTTGTTCCGGATGGAGTATCCTAGGCACGAACGGTATATGGCCTTCTCGTCTGGTCTAGAGGCTACTGCGTTTGGCTTTGCTCTACGTTTGCAATCATTCACTTCTATTAATCATCCATTTCCATAGAGCAAAGGTCGTAAGCGTGAAACACTAAACTTAAAAAAAAAATCATTTACGAATGTCCCGTTCAATGATATTCCACATGCCCGATAGAGCTAATTTCTGGAGATCTAGGAGGCCAAAATAAATGTTGGAATGGTCAAAATGTTTGTCCAACCACCTGCATCCTATTGATGCCGGTGACACGGCGCAATACTATCCCATTATTGTGATGATACATGAAGTCCATAAAGGCTGAAGATGATCGCCATACTACTTAGCATTGCAATGAAAGTTCAATATCTTGTTCAACTGGACTAGAGGACTCAAACCTCCTTTATAAACACACCCCAAACCATTACGAAGACAACATTGGCTTAGAGAATCCATTCTTGATATCTTAGGTCCATGATCTAAGGAGGTCTCTGCCACAAACGAACCTTACTATCTGCGAGTACCAACTGGAAACGTGACTCATCTTGTCAAGCTAAACATTAGCAGTCGTCTAAGGTAGAAAGCCAAACAGTTATATGAACTAAATAAGCGGAATTAAAAGAGTTCTATTATATTGTTATTATGGAACGAAAGTAAAAGTGTACGATGATGAGATATACACGACAAATATATATTACTGAGTTGTACACAACGATATGGTTCAATATAAATCCTCATGTGTAGTTTCGAGAAATCAAGGAAATCTATTTCTTTGTAAACTTGTGAGATTTATAAGAATATACACTAGTATCAGTTTTATCTTAAAGAGTGGCGTGGTTCTTGTACAGTTTTAATTATTACTTTTACAAAAATATTTGTTTTGATCGTTACTCATGATTTAATTTGATTTTAAGTTTAGCGTCCCTTTTCAGCAGCGAGACATGAACCTACAACTTAACGTGGGATCAGAACTACATTGGCTCCCGCCGGGAATCGAGCAGGGACTTCCCACGCCAAAGGTGCGTACGCTCTTCGCTTTGCCACAAGGGAGCTCTTAACTGCATATGAGTCTTGTACTGACACGTATAATTTTGTTGTGCTCAATCATCTCCATCGATTAGTATATGAGTCATTGTTAGACATTTTTAAGCGCCAGGTCAGCTTTGTGGTGGAAAACACCGTGTACGTGGCTATTTTAATGGTTATCCCGCTTCTTCCTACTTTATTCATTCCACCATTTCATTCATTTATCACTATCACCGTCTCCTTTAGCCTAGCCAGCATAACCGTAGAACGTAAAACTTAAAGATTTCATTTTCATTTTTTGTTAAACGCCAAAGAAATGTTTGTGGATTTATACACTGCATGTATATGTAAAAAACCTATACATATGTATGTATCTACTCTTAACTACTAGACTCTATTTATCATTGACCGTCTGTTAACAATAATATATGTGTCCCTATACCACATACTGCTTGTAGACCAAAGAGCATATCAGAATCTATAAGCTCAATCTAAAGAACAATTTCCACCTTTTAACAGAGAATTGTATTTCAGTAGTGAACTGTATTAAAAACTGAATTTACACGATGTTCTGACTCCGAAAAGTTTCTGATGGATACCTGAAACCAACGTTACAAGAGAAAGAGTTAGTAAAAGTTTTCTAATTACGTAATGTTCAGATGATTAGAACGAATCATTCCTTCGTAATTAAAGACTCATATTTCCGTGTAATTTCGTTTTTCGTACTTGTATGTGACACACGGATATTTCAACTAGTATCACTTCCTGTTCATCTAACTACAATATTCGAAAAAAAAGAAGGTTTAAAAATGAAAAAAGAGCGATTAAAAATAAGAGAAGCAAAAACCTAATTCACACGTTAAACTATAACGAATTTCTCGTTTCGTGAAAGGGTAGTGAGAATTCTTTTTTTCTTCCCTTTCCTAATTGGTCATTTTTGACTCATTGAAATTTTGTAGAAAAAAATTTAATCAGAGGTACGCAAGAGTTCAACTATCTGCTTTTTAACCACGCAGCTATCTACGACTTCGTAGCTAAATATATAAATGAATATAGATGGATTTTTATTTGTTGGAAAACTTCGGAAAAAGCAGATTTTTAACTGATACTTTGAAACCACGAAATTCAATATTTGAAAAGTTAAATGTACAATCCGCGGCAAAAAACCTGCAACATGATAATGTAAGTTTATTGTAAAACTACGCCTAACAGTACAGGGAATGAACATAACGTCTAAGTGGAACAAATCATGCCAGGATAAACCTCGGCCTCCTCTCGTGCACACTTATTTTGGAGCAAAAGACTTCGTCATTTCACAATAAACTTATATGCTCATGTTGCAGGTTTTTTGCCGCGGATTGTACAGTAAAGGAGATGTTCCAAAAGTGTCCAATTGTCCCGTTTGCGTTACGCGCATACAATTTCTTGTGGGAAGAGGTCGTGGCCTAAGACCTTCATATATAAAAAATGGTGACCATAGCTCAGCAGGAATATGGCCAAAAATGGGTCAACAATACAATGGAAATGCCCATAAGGCATGCATGGTTTTGACATATTTTGTGTATATCTCCTAAAAGTGGGAGCGCGCTTCGTGGAGGTTTCATGCAAGTGAGACTACATATTGAGCTGTACCATCACTATGAGTTTCATCGCACTCCAGCCTACGGAACAAGGAAACAAATTGGGTCAAAGTCAGGGGACGTACCATCTCTGATGCTTAGACTGGGTTGATATGAGGCAAACACCTTACCTTGTTCGTGCTTATATTCACTCAAGGCACAGTAATGAGTTAAAGCACTGCACATTCGTTTTATTCAATCTTGCTCGGGAAAGGGACGATTACATTATAGGATATTTTTGTCAATGTTCAAATGGAGCACGGATAGTTGGATATTGTACTCATGTCATGCTCATTATTTGGTACTTAGGAATGAGCAAACCAATTGCACCACGTCCGAAGACATCTGCATTATTGGATAATTTATTTTATTCACAAGAAGACGAATCTAGGCTCTTGGGGGATGACGAGGAACCATTCCTGTAGACGATGAGGAAATCGATAATTGAACCATTTTGCTTACTTACGTATAACACACTGTATCGTACATAATAATCACCTTAACTGCCTGAGCAAAACTGGAATAAGAGAAACCTTGTAGTTCAGATGAGGTTATCAATTATTTTTTCACTTTTCAATACCACGTGTTACGCTAGTATAATCCTAACTACCATTCAATTGCACTTATTTCATCTATAGCAATGGCATTCAGCGGAATCACGACACACGGTTACGGCATTCTCTTCCTAGAGCTTTGCCTCATATCAAGCCAGTCTGAGCATCGGAGATAGCACGTCCCCTGACTGTGACCTGATTTGTTTCCCTGTTCCGGAGGCTCGAGTGCGATGAAACTCATACTGTTTGTGGAGCTCAATGCGCAGTCTCACTTCCATCAATCTCAACCGAGTGCGCCCCTTCTTTTGGGCGATATAAACAAAATATGTCAAAAACATGCCCACCTTATGGACATTTTCATTGTATTTTTGACCCATTTTGGCCGTGTTCCCGGTCCCGAAGACACAAAAGGGAAAATTGGGCACTTTTGTAACAGCTCCTTCGATGAGAGCTTTCTAATGGCTAAACAGTTAAAGTACTTGCCTTTGCTGTGAGAGACCCGGGTTCGATTCTCGGTGGGAGTTCGTGTGGTTCAGATTCCACGTTAAATTGTAGTCCACGTCTTATATAGCCTGAAAATGACGCTAAGCTAAAAATCAATCAATCAATCAAGTAAATTGGAGGCTATAGCCTAGTATCGAAACTGTCTCATAACTGATATAGTTAAATCGATCATAATAAGAATGGATAATAGCGACGAAGGAATATAATTTGATGAGAAAAACATATTTTCGCCATGCAATACAGAGTTTTCCATGATACAGTAACAATTTTTGTTATACATATTCGTCATGGCAAAACTGGAAGACTGTTAATACTACAGTTTGCCGAGAGATTTGTTAGGAAGTTATGGAAGTTCACAACAATTGTGTTCGTCACATATGAGGAGTAGTCATAAAGTTTTAATTACCAGCTCGACAAAATCAAGCTGTGAACATGACACTTGGTGATGGTGTTAGTCTTTCTGTATATATTCATCCTTCAATGTGACACGTTTTTGTCAAGGATAGGTGATTTTGCATAGACCTTGTTTATGGAAGTTTTCATTTTGGATGTTGAGGAAACATTCCACTTGGAGTATCACTTCCGGATATACCTGGCACGAAATGGTTTCTTCATTTGCGCAAACAAGAAAAGTTATTGTGCATCATGCCTGTAGAATACGGAGTTAAAGCAAAATTTGATAATCCAAAGAAGCAGCTAATGTGGATGCGCTCTGTGCAGAATGAACTGGAGCGTATTTCTGGAGCAAAAAGGTACCCTTGGATAGTTTCCCGGGACACTTCGTCTTAATAGCCTCCCATAACCTGATCAGAAATTTTCGGTAGTAAGCTCCTGTGATGATTTACCCTTATGAGTACAATCTGTTAGCACTACTCTATAGCAATCTTAGAAAAAACTCAGAATCACCTTGCCCGACGATGGTTGGGTCTTCACCTTTTTCGGCCGTGATAAATCTACACGTTTTATTGCTCTGTATTTTTTTTGTTTCTTTCTTTCAAGGCAATAATGGTACACCCAGCATTCGTCCATGGTGATTAGGCGTTTAAAGAAGTCATCTGGACAGGAGTGATACAGCAGCAATATTTCCTCTGCTGCCTCGATTCAGAGGGCTTTTTGAATGAATATGAGTAATCATGAACCCAGAGGACGACGACCTTTACCATGCGCATAATATTGTACAAGATACTGGAAACTAATCCATGAGTGATTTTGACTCTTTCCACTATCGCGTCGATTGTAATACGCCGATCTGCTGTCAAGAGGGCCTCCATTTCTTTTCCGATTCAAGGTTCTTCATAGAGAGAAGGTTTGCCACTTCGTACTTTGTTACTCATACTTGTCTGACCACACTGCAAGCGACTGTGCCACTTAACCAGTGTGTCATATGATGATACATTGTTGCTATGCACTTCCACCAACTCAACATGGATAGTTGCAGTTTTGGTCCTCTTCAAATGCAGAAAACGAGTTACCGCACGATACTCCACTTTGTCAATGGACTGCAACGTTTTGTTTTGGCTCCTCCAGTGGCGTGAGACGGTGCTCCGGAGCAGGGATCTCAATGTGTACCACAACTAGAGACATTTATCCGCAGAGAAAGAAAACATTAGTTAAGTAACTATTTTTCGAGTTGATAATTAAATCTTTAAGACTACCCCTCGTACAACATTGTAATGTAAACGATAGGAAAGGGAAAGAAATACCTCATATCCGATTGATAAAAGTGTCCATGCCTGAATACCTTTGTAATAACTATGAAGACGTAGGAAACAACGAAACTATTTTAAAGCTATCCCTTCCATGAGATTACAAGAAAATGTCTTCAAAGATAGGATATAAATAAAATATAAACATCCTAACTTTGAGGTCGTTTTTCTCGTGATCCCATAACAGGATTTACGACTAGGTATATATCTAGGAAATTATTCCATTTATGAAACAGCTACAGAGGAAAATATCTGGGAAATAATAATCTCTGAAATGCCTTATATTTATTTAAAACACCTAAAACAAAAAAAAATCAACAGTGAGAACATTGTTTTACCTGGGCTGTGTCTATTATCGGCTTCCTCTTTACGTTTAAGCTTTTAATGTTAGAGCTAGAATGAAAGCAGTTGGCTCTCGAGAAATGTTAGTATTATCAGCTTTGAAGATGTAAAGTCGAATTCCTTTGATTTATAAAGCTGATTAGTCTAACGTTTGCAAAGTTCAAAGAACTTCCATTTTAAAAGCTGAAAACATTAACGTTTCAGAATTTATGATTTCTCTGAACGTAAGCTGAAAACAAATGGTATGTTGATAATGATGATGATCATCATAGGAATTCTGCCATTATTGGCAGGTCACTTGCTTCAACTGAGAAGCTTCCATGTTACACGATCTTCAGCTAAACTCTTCGTCTTCACGTACGATTTTTCTGTTTTGATATTGTCCATTATTTGTAGTCTCCTTCGCCCCTTCCCTCTCTTTACCTACACCACACCCTTTACCTCGTCCCTCATGATACAGTTCCTTCTTAGCCAATGTCCTAACCACTTTTTCTTCCTCTTCTTAATAATATTTAAAATTGTACTTTTCTTGCTTATCATTTCTAACACCTCAATCGTTTTCCGCTTGTCCCAGCTAATTCGCTCCATTCTTCTCCACACCCACATCTTGAAAGCTTCCAGTGGTTTTTCGTAATTTTTGGGTAATGTCCATGTTTCTGGCCCATACAATACAATACTACATACGAAGAATTTTATGAATCATTTTCTCAACTCTTTATTCAAGGTCCCAGAAAATAGTATTTTCTTCCTCCTAAAGGCTTATTTCGCCATTCCTATCCTTGCTTTTATTTCATATTCACAATTCATATAATTACTAATAATACTACCCAGATATCGAAAAGTAGCCTGTGTTCTATTTTCTCCCTTTCTGCTTCTATAATATAATGGTAATACGAGTATATAGTAGTCGGACGTTAGCGAAATGGGTGATTATTATTCTTGTTGAATGTGCTGGGAAAAGCTGGATAATTTTATTTTTATGGAGATGAGACTTTTGTTTGTTTCAGTCACAGAAGTAACTTTAGTTTCTTAGTTGAAATTTAGCGTCCATTTTCTGCATCGATACTATCTGAGAAGTGGACCTATAGTTTAACATGGTATCCGAATTACCTTATTATGTTCAATGTTCCCCCAAGTTGGAATCGAATCCAAGACTATATGAGACTGTTCTTGTCAATAGATCACAGGCGATGGTTAGTTATTTTTTTAAGGAATTCAGTTAACCAAAAACTAATTTGTACAGAGTAAACCTGAAAGGTGTGCACAAACTCCGGGAAGTGATTCGTTACATCAAAAGAAGCCAAAAAATCCTCTTGAATGCTGTTGAATTCCGCGTTGTGTAAGAGTGACAGGGGTGTTAACTTGAAATCGACAATCGAATCTTGACAATTGAAACGGAACAGAAAGATGTGCACAAACTCTCTGTCTGCGCAACTGCCTACTGTACTATTTTGGGGATATGAATAGCCACATTTAACTAGTTTTGATCTCACGGACCACTTCCCGCAGTGTTCGCATCTCTTTCTGTTCCGTTCCAATAGTCAGGACTGATTATCGATTTCAAGTTAACATCCCTGCCACTCTTACACAACGCGGAATTTGACAACATTCAAGAGGACTTTTGTCTTATTTTAATGTCACGAATGAACTCTAGGAACAGGTGTGAAACAAAATTTACAAATAGATCACAGTTCAAGGAAAAAAATACTAACAACTTACATGTCGTTCTTTTTATTTTCTTTATTGAATACACGCTTAAATGTTTAGAAACAAATTATTTGAAACCATTAGTTAACATATTTATAAACATATGTTTTATTGACACGACTAAGGTTTGTCAATAAGTTCTGTTTTCAGCTACTATACTCGATGAGAAGCTAATTTGAAAATGTTAGAAATAATCGTAAAAATGCATATTTTTCCATACTTCGCCAAACTTTAGAGCACATTCAAGCCCCGAAAATTCGCAAACCGATTTTATTTATTTTATTACTTGTTTTTAGTTTCCCCAACTCGCAACTTTTCCGCGGTATTACGACCAGGAAAATTATATTTTGTACATTATTCGGCCCACTCTAGTCCATATGTCCTATGTCACACAAAAAATCTGAATAACTACCTAATAAGTCTATATCATTGAGATAATATAAAGAACTGGAGATGCCCTTTCCTATGTCGCAGTGTTGATTCGAGCCTGCTCTCGATTGTAGACTTCGATTTGTGATATCCTCTCCCAAGATGGCGTATTCCGCAAGTTTCAGTCAGCTGTATCTTTTAGAAAATACTACACTTATTAATGGTACACATATGTTGGGCTAGTTATCCACACCTCTGTCATATATTGTAGTACAGGACATGTTTTTCAGCGCTCTGCACTTGTGGTATTTAACTAAGGTTAATCCTTCCAATGGTGCAAATGTAAGCGAAGTGGAAGTTAAGAAGATCTGTGGAAGGCGAACTTGGAATAAATGCCTAAAAATGACCGTAGATTTTGAACAATACCTAATGCCCTTACGTTATTAGCTCTACGATTTACGACACTAAATCGGAAATGATTATTTTAAAAGGTAAATCATAGCGCCTGTGATTTTCAACTAACAAATTAAACCAAAACAAAAATAATTATATACTAAATACAAAATACAAATTTTCAATTTGGTAGAACCGTCTGCTATACTGAACGTAAACCCATTTACAAATATATTTGTTTTGTACATAGTATCGATAAATAATGTGCAACTTGTATTAGAGATTGGCCTAATATTCCTTTTAACAGTGAGTGAGGATTATTTTATGCAGTAATTGCCATCATTAGCAATTTTTAGCGGAATCAAAGTAGGCCTACGCCCTCAACAACCAAACAATTGCCTTGCCAAGGTGTCTCCGAACACTTGTACGTTACATAATTTAGGCAAAATTTCCAACAACTCATAAACATATAGTTCAATAAATAAGCAAACTTAATAATAGCTTTACAGTTCTCTAGGTAGTAGTCATTACGAGCTTTTTGACAGTGTAAATACAATGCATATGCCTATTCACCCAATGCGTTACAAATAGACAACCACATTATATTACTGACTGTTACAGGGTAAAAGAAGAAAGAATATGACTTACCTTTGACATATTATGAAATTCCAAAGAATATTGATTTTTTTCGCCGTACAAGTTCTCCTAGAAGCACAGAAAATCAACAATAAAACAGACATCAATTACTATAGAGCCTTACGTGAAAAACACCTCTTTATCCCATTCCAATATGGCGGATCGATTCGATATATGTGAGTTCGATGCCATCAAAGATCTCGCATCAGGGCATCTCTAGATCTTTTTATTATCTCATCTCATACTCTGTATCATTCTTGAGCTCCTCCGTGGCTAAGTGGTTAGCGTACGGCTAACCGGGGTTCTATTCCCGGCGGGACCTCATGTGTTTCGGATTCCACTTTAATCAGTAGTCCACGTCTCATATAGCCTCGCTGCTGAACGGGACGTTAAACTCAAGACTCAACTCAACTCTATATCATTCTTGGCGAGAGAATCAAAAATTAGGAATTGGGATGTTTGATAGAGATGATACATAGTATAGTTGATGACGAGTTATGGACAATCAAAAACGATTTCCCTGTATTTCTATTGGTTTAATTACGTCTCCCTTGTTTGATAAACTACTGGAGGTACGATAGTGCTTACTTCTAGTGCCTGAGGCTCCGGGTTCAATCCTCAGCAAAGTAAGGTTGTGCAGGATAACATCATGTCCGTGTGTTTTCTCGGGATACTCCCGTTTCCTACTCTCTCATTCCACCAATTTTTCCATCACCATTCATTTGTCATTATCATCTGTTTCCCATAGCCTCATATGTATAATCGTAGAACGTTAAACTCAAAGATTTCATTTCCTTTCATTTCTTAGGTTGTGGTAGTCTAAGTTTTAAATTCAATTTTTCTGTTCTTTTTTAAAATTCCCTTTTCGTTTATTTTCCATTACGTAACCTACTTTATTTCAACGATGATATGAAAATAAAGAAAAAGAATACATTTATTCCTTGAAAAGAGAAAAAAGAAAAAAAAATCAATTTTATGTGTGTAAAAGAGACGAAAAGAAAACATAATGCAGTTCATGTGCATATAACCACGTAGGAAATGAAGATAAAATACAGGAACAGGTAGATAATCAGGAAAAAGAACGTGGAATTCAGCCCCTGTAATTCCATCAAAGTCATCTCCAGCACCGTGTCTTGCGAATAACATACTGTACTCATACATAACCCTGTTGTCAGCTGGTAATTCTCATTCTGGAAGCAAAAGTGGGTCAGAGAAAATTGGAACTATGGAAAAATGAAAAGTTCTTAAATTGATCCGATGAGTATTTTGTGTACAATACATGTCAAATGCCGTTCCACGTTACTTCGTTCTGATAAATGATGAGAAAATACATTTTGGATATTTTCCCCAATGACCTTATGTCAAGTGAGAAACATATAGCTCAGATTGTAGTGGACATTAAATCACTGATACAAATCTAGTGATCCATCAGTTTCGTCAGTTTCTTCTGTAACATACGAATTTTCTTGAACAGTAGTTCCCAATCTGTGTATCGAGACACACTAGTGTCGCACAATCGCATACATAGTGTGTCGCAAAATCTTACGATTTAAACATCAAGAAAGTTTAATAATTAGTGAAAATCAATTTTGGGTCAGACTGTACAAATCAACAATTCCTGTGGCTACAAAAATGCTCAGCTCTATATACAGGGTGTTGCAAAAATGTGCCACTTGGAAACAGATTTCTTACATCAAAATAAGGGGAAAAAATTCATATGGACCTGTGCTCAGAAGTGGATAGTTTCGGAGTTATAGGATGCCGGAAACGTGAAACAAGTGAACTTTAACAGTTCATAGCTCCACTACTATGGGACCTATCATAGTCGAGTCAAGACATCACTGAGGAACTGGTATATGAACTATCCAAATATCCATGTTTAAGAATGCTCCAGTACTTCCAAACCAATTTTTATAGAGAGGTAGGTGGAGAGTGATCAAGTACTCCCAAACAGAATCTATAAAAATGATTGTGCAAGTCCCGGAGGTTCTTACTAAAAATAATGCAAAATTTATCATTTTTCTTTTGCTTGTTTATTCATAAGTGAAAGGAGATAATGATATGCAACTTACCACAATCATAGACAGTCTATGTTGTTCTAGAACAGAAAATATGAACCTGAAGAATTTTCATTGTTTCCCTAAAATCTAAGTTATGGCAGCGACTAGAGGAACGATCTCAACTGCACTTGGTTACGTATTGTGATGTTTTGGTTTGCTGTGAACTACTTTTTAAATAACATTATTATTTAGTTTTAATAACTGTATGTTAAAGCTATTTTATTTATTACAAACTAAATACAACTATTATTTAAAAAGTAGTTAACAGAAAACCAAAACTACATGATACGTAATCAAATACAGTTGAGTTTGTTTTTCTAGTGGCTGCCTTAACTTAGATTTTAGGAAAATTGTTATTCTGGCAACACTGCAATTTCTATGGATGGGAACGCTGAAAATTCTTCAGATTCATATTTTCTGTTGTAGTACAACATTATCTATGATTGTGGTAAGTTGCATTTTATTATGTCCTTTCACTTATGAATAAACAAGCAAAAGAAAAATTGTAAATTTTGTGTTATTTTTAGTAAGGTGAGTTGACATACTAGTTCCTCAGGGATGTCTTGACCCGACTACGATCTATTCTATAGTAGTGGAACTATTGACCTTTAAAAGTTCATTTTTCACGTTTTCATCAGCACCTTATAAATACGAAACTATGTACTTTCGACCACAGGTTCATATGAACTTTTTTTTTCTTATTTTGAAGTGAGGAATCTATCCAAAAATATTGTGTCAAATTTTTATAACACCCTGTAGAGTCACTATACTATAGAAGCTAGTGTCATTGGGCCTTATGCAGAGTTGTTCTGACGCGTGATCAGTGCCATACTAAAGAGTTTTACTAACATATGTTTCCTGCATTAGTCGGACATTTAGTACGACGCTAATCAGACGTCAAAACGTCTCTGCATAAGGCTCAATATGTTTAGAAGCTAGAATCACTACGTTGTAGAAGCTAAAGTCACTACGTTATAGAAGATAGAATCACCATGTTATAGAAGCTAGGGTCACTACGTTATAGAAACTAGAATTCTACGTTATGGAAGCTAGAGTCACTACGTTATAGTAGAGTCACTAGGTTACAAAAGCTGGAGTCACTATGTTATAGGAGCTAGAATCACTACGTCATAGAAGATAGGAACACTACGTTATAGAAGATAGAGCCACTACGTTACAAAACCTGGAGTTACTATGTTACAGTAGCTAGGGTCACTACGTTATAGAAGATAGAGCCACTACGTTACAAAACCTGGAGTTACTATGTTACAGTAGCTAGGGTCACTACGTTATAGAAGATAGAGCCACTACGTTACAAAACCTGGAGTTACTATGTTACAGTAGCTAGGGTCACTACGTTATAGAAGATAGAGCCACTACGTTACAAAACCTGGAGTTACTATGTTACAGTAGCTAGGGTCACTACGTTATAGAAGATAGAGCCACTACGTTACAAACCTGGAGTTACTATGTTACAGTAGCTAGGGTCACTACGTTATAGAAAATAGAGCCACTACGTTACAGAACCTGGAATTACTATGTTACAGTAGCTAGGGTCACTACGTTATAGAAGATAGAGCCACTACGTTACAAAACCTGGAGATACTATGTTACAGAAGCTAGGGTCACTACGTTATAGAAGATAGAGTAATTTCGTTATAGAAGATAGAGTCACTACGTCTACCGGATGAAATTGATACTTCTAGCGGGTGGTTCTTTTCACTGTCTATGAACATTTACTAAATCTTAGAATTAGTCCATATATGTTTGTTAGTGTTCATATATTGTATTTGCGTAGTAACTATAACATTATTTAAGTTTGAAGTCCAGAAAATGATGTTGTAAAATCTTTCTGTACTTTCTATTTTTTTATTTATTTATTTAATTATTTGTAGCATTACGCACATAAAAATGAATAATCATAACATGATATCTTGAGTCTCTCATAAAATATTTGAACATGAAAAATTACTAGAAAATCGTGTAGCTAGATTAAGAATACTCTATCTGTTCATCTAAACAGCAGAAAGTGTAATAAATTATATATTGGCCAAATTTATTGGATACATTTTGCGAAAAAAAAAGTCTTCTTCATGCCGTTATAGAAGGAAAGATTGAATAAAATTGCAAGGTATCGGAAGAAGAAGAAGAACAAAACTGATTGATGATTTGAAAAATAGAACAAAATATTGGGAGCTAAAACAGGAAGTTGAAGACCAAGAAACGTGGAAGAAACTTTTCCAAGCCCAAACCTTTAAAAAATATTACAAAATACGTAATAAACTTTATTATTATTATTGTTATTATTATTATTATTATTATTATTATTATTATTATTATTATTATTAGTAGTAGTAGTAGTAGTAGTAGTAGTAGTAGTAGTAGTAGTAGTAGTAGTAGTAGTAGTAGTAGTAGTAGTAGTAGTAGCAGTAGTAGTATTAGTAGTAGTAGCAGTAGTAGTAGTGACAGTAGTGAGCGTTTCGTAATAATTATGTTTGATTATCTGATTGGTTAAAAACCTAGGAACAGGACTCAATCAGAATCAGAGAGATTAAAACAAAAAGTGATAAAAAAAAAGAGTCTGTCTGTAGAGACCAAAACGTACATCGAGGAAAAACCGAGCCCCAACTATATGAGAGTTAAAATAATTAATCGTAGCGTGGCCACCACAAGAGCTCGAATCAACTTTTCTATCCAGGTAGAGCCAGTAGAGGTCCCAGACTCACAAAGTGAAAAAAAAGTCGAATACAGTACAACCCCTCAAATCCAAACCCCGAAAATCCAAAAACCCGGCAAATCCGAACACATTCTCAGGAAAAAAAAAACTACAGCTGGAAAATGGAAAAAATAGATTTAATCACACAAATTTAGTTTTTCTAAGGTTTTAACATATTTAGACTTAATGCTTATTCAAAATCATTATCTAATTATATCCTTACAAGAAGACAGTTATAGATATGCGACAATCATTGAGGGGTTGATTTGAGGGGTTGTACTGTAATTCGGTTTGTTAATTCACAGCGACAACCTGCCGAACAACCCACCTAGACAGCCTTAAGCCTAAGAAAACTAAAGACCATGAAGAGATCTCATTAGTAGCCATTACCAGAGACTGAACTCAAAATGGAAAGGTATTGTGCTTATGAACCTCTAAAATATCCTATCTTCTACCTTCCCTCTTTTATCTTCCACTTATTTATCTTGTTCAGGTCTTCGGTATTATTTCACTTATAAGACAATAGTTCTCCAAAGAAGTTGCTCAATTGTAAGGCCTATTGAAAAGAATGTCAGTTCATTTCCTCAAAGACTCCTTGAGCTTTTATGAAGTTTAAAGCTGACATTCCCTTGTACACACTCTTCAAGATTCCTCAAAGCTTTACGAGAAAAAAAAAACATATGTTCTTCTTTTTCACGCAGTTTGTTTCACGAACTACTTTTTTCTTTTATGGTCTGAGCCAGTATCTTTGATGGCAAAACGAACTGTTCTTTATCTAACAAATAGTCGGCTCTTAAAAACACACTTCTGTTGAGTTCGTCTCGATAAACCCAATATCTTTTTCACTAACCCCCTTGTTAATGAAAGAAGATCAAAGCAGCTAACTCAAGTTCTTTCAAGTGCATCGAGAGAGCTTTATCTTCATTACTTGGCTCTTGGTCTTAGCCAAAGAAGTGCAATGCCAAGTTAATGGTCTCTCAGACAGACCAAATCGAAACAGCCTCTTTTGTGGTTAGAAAGAGGCACCAGTTGATATATAAAAAAGAAAGAGTTGTTAGGATCATAGCACTAGGTATCAGGTTTATCTTTCTGTTTGTCGAAAGTCAGAGAAAATAATAGACTAGAATGAACTCTGCCTCCTTAGTTTGTCAATATTACAAGTAGTACATTATTTTAAAATGTTCACTTAAGCTTTGTTTTTGACAACTTTTCTCAATTTCTTTATGAAAGAAATAGCTTTTATATACACAGACTGAATATAATTCAAAAAATGAAATCTTTGAGTTTTACGTCCCACGGTTATGCCGGTTAGGCTAAAGGAGACGGTGATGATGAGAAACGAGTGAAATGGTGGAATGAAGAAAGTGGGAGGAAACGGAAGAACCCCGAGAAAACCCACGAGCACGGTGTTTGTCCACCACAAAGTTGGACGGGGCTGGGATCGAACCCGGGACCCCAAGTACCAGAGGAACGCTCTACCACTGAGCCACCGCGTCCCCTGACTATAATTAAAGTCCCACATTCAAAATGTACAAATAATGAATCACAGGTCAGAATGACTTCAAATTTGAACTGAATATACTTGAAAAAGGGAGAAACAGTATGGCATAAGAAAATATATACAAAGTTTAGCAACAGATGATGCTGTAAGCGGCAGAACAAAAGTGGATTCGGCTACAAGTGACATTTTGAATCGAAGTACGACGGTTTTGGCATGGGTTGCATATTAAACCAATAATACTGTCTAATGCACATGATTGTTTCGGTTTTGCGACAATAAAAAATGACTTCCAAGTCATTCAACAGTTGTGGCACTATTAGTGCAAACTTCCTCCACCGAATCACTATGTGGGCCGTTTCACGATTAGGGGCAAGTTTGAAGGTACAAAATCTGAAAAAGAAATTGGGGTTCAATGCTTTTTTTCCTAAATATGCACTATATATAAAGTGGCAATGTTACCTTGTGCACGGCAGAGCAGGAACGTTTATATTTTCTGAGGTACGTGGCAAAGTTTCCAAGCACGTTAGATTAATTTGTCATTACCGTAACGCGTTTCCAAATTTTCGTTTTATTCTGTATTTTTCTGTTGAAAAGGCAGTATTATGTTACAAATTGACAAACGGAGGTGTAAAAATATTTTACAATAAAAATATAAAAGTATTAGTAATTCTTAGTACTTTATTGAAACAAAAATACATTATCGTGACGGTAACGACAAAATATAATGGAAATGACTTATGACACACAGGATGCAATTATTGGAATATATTTGACAGAATACACTAACACATTAATATAATTCTCCTATATCAGTGGTCTGGTCCAAAAATGGTGAACCCTACTAATACAATTTGGAACTCATATTGTATATTTGTTCACTAGCCAAACATTGTTTACTCTTCTAACAAAATATAAAGATATTGTAGTAAATTTTATTTGTGTTTTATATAATTTCTGCACAAAACCCGTATGAATACTAATGCTCTACACAGTGAGTTCTTATTGCTAGTGCAATGACACAATATAATACAATGATTATACAACAATAATACACACAATAATACAGTGTGTGAATATTGCCATCAGTTTGAGAATAATACAGTTCGGATAAAAGACTAAAAAACATAGTTTGCTGCTGATAAAGCAGATGAACACTATGCAATTGTTTCAGATCAACAGAAAAAATAATTATATACTTATGTTATTTTTTGTACTGCTGATCTGTTTTAAAAAAACGAAAGTATTCCTGCATTCAAATAACCTTCATTTTTAACAATATTCATAAACTATTCATGTCGTTTTTTCTGACAATACAACTTTTACAGATTTGTCATGTCCACTTTTTTGGGCCTAAAACAATTGCACACTGTTGATCTGTTATAGAAACAGGAAATAATTCTTACATTCAAAGAACCCTTCGTCTCTGAGACTGCTTGGTGCACTTTCATCAAATCTGGTATTTTTGGCAAGTTGTTAGGTACTAAGGAATCAACAGCCGAAATTGCAGAATTATCAATGTAAAAGAACTTAATGTTTGAAGTTTCAGACCTATTTAGCATATTGAACGTTGCTTTTGCATCAGTTAAGTCGTATCCATGCGAAACTAATATGTCAGCTTGTCTTGCGAGAAGCACCGAAATGCATCTGCTGTATTTCTTGAGAACACTCACACTGATAGTTCTCAGAAAAATCAACATCGAGTACACATTCTTTCTGTGTAAGTGTCTAAGTGTATTTACTAAGTAATACTGATGATATACGTTGCAATTGTGTCTAAGAAAAGGCAGCATATCGTTTTCAAACGCACGTGCTGTCTATCACCGAAACTCTTTTTTTCTGTAACTCGTACTGAAATTGTTTCGGATGTGCCGTTCGTATTGTACTTCGTTCTGTTTTCTTTTTTATTGTTCCAACAATACCAAAAAGTCTGCTCCTGTGGATTTTGAATTGTCATATTCAGCGATTTGCTTTTGCACTTCAAACATTCTCGGTATGAACAGGATTGTTTTTGGGATTACAACATAAAGTTTAAACAAATTCATGTAGATTATTTGTATGAACCACCCTACAAAGTTTCAATTTATCTGTTTTGAACTGTAAATTGCAATGCATTTCGCAAGTGCATTTTGCTGTGGGATAAATAAACATACAAATGGAATGATACAAATAAAAAAAATATCTTTAAGATAAATACATACGAAAAATCTTTAACACTTTTAACTGAAAATTAAAAAGAAAGTTCTACAGCACATACCGTAACAATTTACGTGTTTTCGCAATTTATTTTGAAAAAAATATGCGTTGTCATTGATGTTGAATTTTGATTTTCAAAATATTGCATGCATGACATATCGTTTTCTTGGTTCAAAATTGAATACAAAATCAAAATTGTAAAAAATTTTTATCATCATCATCAAAATCGAATATGAATACTGATGATTCAAGCTGATAACTGAATTATTTCTATGTGTTAAATTTACGTGCAAAATAACAGTACAGCACGTTTTATATTGTCTTTCATATTTAAAATACAGTATAGCCTTCTGATTGTCACTACCAAAACAACAAGTCATTTCCGTAACAAAAATTGACGTAACTGTAAGGACCGTTATGGGAATGACGTTTCTTCGCATTACAGAATTTTCTAGAAAACCTTGCATAGGTGGGAAGTCGAAATGAATTCACCAAGAACCTGATCCATAAGGATTACAAAACAGACGTTACGTCATTCAATTATATATTATATTTATAGCATAAAACTGTATAACGGTTATGACAATGAGAAAACATAACTCAACTCACTTGCAGACAAAAGCAATGATAAAAATCTTCAAACCGCCGTGCGTTGGATCCCATGTGCCTCCCGCACATGCAAGGGATACGAATTACGCTGCGCATTTGTTTCGGATGCAATATTGCCAAATCGATAGCAATTAAGAACAAAAACGTAAGTAGTAACGGTACTGACACTAAAAACTAGGGACACAGCTTTCATCACCAAAATGTAACCTCAAAACAAAAGAAAAGGAAAATACTTTTATTTATTTATATAAATGGGCTCAAGTTCTCTAGGCGGCGAAATAAACAAATACATTTTCGCACTTGTATATACCAGAAAATATCATGAATGTTCACGTACCTGTTGCTGGGGACACGTTATGGTAGTGACATTTACGAATAAAATAATCAATTTAAAAAAAAAAATAAAAATAAATAATTCAAAGTTGCGTATTGACAGTACATTAGTGTGACACTAGCTACTTATGTCCACCAAGACAAAATCGTATTTCTTTTTAGAAAAGGACATTTTAACACGGGGCATGAAACTTGCCCCTAATCGTGAAACGACCCATGTGCTCTTTATGCGGTTTTTGGATTAAGGATAATTAAAAACCGATATTTCCCATTCAATGTGGTAAGACCTTGCCGTATTGAATGGGCTTTATATTAACAGTGCCACAATTGTTTAATGACTTGGAAGTCATTTTTTTTTTTTCGTCACAAAACCTAAACATTTATGCACATTGAACAGTACTGTTGGTTTAATGTGCAACTTACGTCAACACCGTCGTATTTCGATTCAAAATGTTACTTATAGCCGAATCCAATTTTTTATGAGCTTACAGTGCCACCTATCAATACATTTTGGAACGTTCTTTGTTATGCCATACCGTTTCCCCTTCTTCAAGTATATTCAGTTCAAATTTGAAGTCATTCTGAGCAGTGGTTCTCTTTTCTTACAGCATCTTCAAAGTGGAACTTTTATTATGATCACCTTGTACAACTTCATAACAAGCGTTAGTGTGAACATGTATGATTAACTCAATGGGAGAACATTTAATATCATTATGTTCCATACATATCATATATACATATTTGTTATTGAAGTTTATCTATCCACTAAATGCAATTCTTCTGAATTATTGCTTGAGAATAGAACTCTCAAACTTTTTTTTTTTTTTTTTTAGAAAAAAGGAAAGAAACTCTGATGTGGGGAGTGCAGTTGATGCGTTCTTTGTGGAGATATATTTCCCATTAAAAAGACATCAGGAACACACCCACACTTTCATGCAGAGAAAATAGACTGAACGGATAGCTGCACGTATGGAAGATCCATCTAGACGGTTATACTTTATTGGAAGGGAAAGTGGGATTTGAAATTGATTTTACTTTTTTATATAAGTTTTCCTATTATACAAATTATTCAAGATTTTAAAAGTTTCTTTACTACCTTTGACACCATTATTATATATCACTTAAAAAGAGATAAGTAATACCTTAATTTTCTATCTAAGACATTCATAGAGATTTCTTTGTTTTGCAAAGCGTATAATGTCTTAAAGGAAAACGACCAGGCTCCAATACCAGCTCAGAGTAATTTGATTCATATCATAGACAAGTGACACTCCACTGAGTCCAGTACCCCTTCCCCGAAAATTAACGAATTTTAGGAATGATCGAAAAAACGAATCAAAAGATTGCGATCTATACTTAGTTTGTGGATCAGGGGTCACAAAACTTTTGAATGGCCCCTAAATCGAGTTTTCGTATTTTATACGGAATAAGGACATCACACTGAGTTAATGGTACGTTGTCACTTTACATGAATCTTGTACCTGTCGTGAAAAAACCTTGAAACCCTATAATATTTTTCCATGTAAACATAGTCTTGAAAGGAACATACAATATTTTTTTCATCTTGCAAGGAGTCAAACCATGTGCAACTTCCTGAGTCTTCTTGCTTGCTACCTGCTATCGCCCTCTCGCTGACATTAAAAAAAAAAAAAAAAAAAAAAAAAAAAATAGACGCTTCCGAAACGACGGATTCTTTTGGACAGGGAAAGGAAGCGCGCCAAAATGCACGTTTTTAATTATGAGATTCACTATTTGTCCACTAGAGTGCAGTGCTGTATGAGAGGCAGTAGCTTCCTTGATTTTCAGAATGTTTTTGTGTATAAACATTAAATATGAACAAAAACACCAGAGGTGCAAAAAGTACAGCCAAGTTCGTCAGCCTCAAAAAGTGTTGAGATGAGGATGGATGAGCCAAGTTCCTTGGCCACTGCATCTGAAAGGAACAGTGGAACTTGGCGCGAGGTGTCTGACATATTCGAATACATTAAGATGTCTGTTCCTAGTTTCACGGCCGGGACATTTCAGTCCTAAGGCTAGTGGTGACCCCCAAATCCACCACGCTCACAAACACCACCCCTAAGGCTCGCTAACATCATTTACTTTGAGACTTCGTGGAGGAATATAAGTTTTCCTTGTCTGGGTTTCGAACCACCAATCTTACTTCAGTATACTGTATATGTGCCTTAGCGCCTTAGCAAAGTTGATATTCCTAAGGTTGATGGTGGTCCCAAACTTACCACGCCCACCACCATTATCCCTAAGGTTCCTTAACATCATTTTCCTTGACACCTCGCGCCAAGTTCCAGTGTCCCTTTCAGATGCAGTGGCCAAGGAACTTGGCTCATCCATCCTCATCTCAACACTTTTTGAGGCTGACGAACTTGGCTGTACTTTTTGCACCTCTGGTGTTTTTGTTCATATTTCACTTCTTTTTGTAGTTCACCATGTCAATATCGTATATTGGAATTCACAATTGTGGCATATTGCTGGATTTAAATTTAAAATTGTACATTTTTAAAGGAGTCATAATATATCACAGACAACATTAGTTCCCAAGGGATCTCCCACCGGGAATCGAACCCAAGACCTGTACAAGAAAGGCGCACATGCTAGCCACTAGAACAGCGGGGAGGATTTATTCTATCAAATATCTGTCAGAGAGTTATGTCCAAACGAGATTCCAATTCATTTATCCGAACTACAAAATCACGATCGCTAACATCTTATTTTTCATTACCTAAATACGAAGAGTATCAACAAGGCCCAAAACCCTTGATGCTGAATCCTCGCTGCTACATCACTAGACATAGCTGGTGTTTCAATATACCTAGTTGTTCTCTATCTTTTCACATTGCGAAATTACGGAGATCATTACATGACGCGCATGTTGCGCAGTTTCATACTGCCTCGGGTTTTCCTTCCAATGATATACACCTTTCAAATAGCTTGTAAACTTAATAATATTTGCCACCAACATATCCTAACTGTATATAAAGCTACATGAACTGGCATAAATTAAAGGGGTGCTTCCGGTTGACGTGGAAAGTTGAAATGATGAAGGCGGATGAAGAATTTTCCCATGTTATTTAAATGGGTCTTTTTTTTTTTTTTTTTTTTTTACATATATTCTTATGTTAAAAAATTCGGTATGCTTGTACGTTTTCATTAGTATTACCTAAGTAAATCAGTAAAAATAAACAATTCCAACTTTAGAGTGGTTTTCTGGAGAACTGAAATATCTTTCCCATGGTACGTATTTATATGGGACACCTTTTACACCCCAAAATTATATGGCACTTCCTGTAGGGCTACAACGATTAAATTTGACATGATTGTAGTTTTTCGGAACTAACCGACAGAAAAATTGTCAAAAGTGAATATTTTTAATTTTTAGGGAGTATAAAGGGGAGATGAAGAAATTCCCCATGCTATTTAAATAGGCCTTTCTTTGGACAAATAATCTCATATTTTAGGTACTTGAAATTGGAATACAAACGTGAAATTCGGTATGCTTCAACGTTTTCGTTAGTATTACCTAAGTAAGTCAGTAAAATTGAAAATATTCAAATTTAGAGTGGTTTTATGGGGAACAGAAAAACCTTTTCCATGTTATTTATATTGGACGTCTTCTAAACCCCAAAATGTTTAGGCACTTCCAGCAAGGTTAGAATGATGAAATTTGGCACGATTGCATCCTCCCGGGACTAACCAACAGGAAAATTGCTAAAATTGAATATTTTTAAATTTTAAGGAGTCTAAAGGAAGATGAAGAAATCACCATGTTATTTAAATAGACGTTTTCCTGGAATATAAAATCTTATCTTTTAGATAGTTGAAATAGGAAAAGAAACTTGAAATTCGGGAATTGTAAGCTTAAGAGGTGTGAGGAAGTAGGACGAGCAAAGGCGAGGGTGTGGGGGCGAACCCCCGAAAAGCAAATTCAGAAAATATGAAGAGCAAAGGCACGAAATTCACTGTTGATAAAAAGGCTGATACGTAAGAAATTCTCACACTGTTCACAGATAGAGACACAAAGTATCAAGAGCATTTTTACATAACGACTGTGGTAACTATAATATAACTCTGGTACCAATATATTTACGAAATCGGTTACATTTTGTTGCTAGTCTCACATAAATTCGAACAATTAGATTTCTCATTTCTTCGAAAACTTCATTAATTTTAAACATTCTCACCTCTACATTATCTTACTTATCAAATTAATTTTAATATCTATTTAATACCAATGGCTGCAATAAAGGAAAAATATTCACCGAAAAAAGACCAAATATTGGCTTTCCTTGTGTGGGTTTCCAACCACGAAACTTACGGCAGTATGTACGTGTCTTAGCCCACGGTTTTAAAAGTTAACTGATTCACAGAACTGATTAACTGATTATCATTGGAAACTAACAAATCAATGTGATGAGTGACTGAATGAACCGTACTTTGCTAAGGACAGTTTTCCGCCCATGAAAAATTTCCAATAGCACATACCTCACATTTCGGAATTTTTCACACTTAAGCCATTATAAGGTACAGTACCTTTATGCAGAGTTTCACGTCTCTATCTCATTGGAAAGTACCTAATCAGTTTGATGACTGAGAAGACGAACATATTTATGTTTGGCTAAGGACAGTTTCTCGCCCATAAAAAAAAATCCCATAGCACATTAATCACATTTCGGACTTTTTCTGTACTCTAGTCATTATAGGGTGCTTCTATGCAAAGTTTCACGTCTATACCTCATTGGGAATTACCCAATCAATTTGATGATTGAGAGAATGAAACGATTTCTACTAGGCTAAGAACAGTTTTTCGCCAATAAAAAATTTCTTATAACACATGCCACACATTTCGGAATTTTTCTATGCTCAAGTCATTATAGGGTAACTATTCAAAGTTTCACGTTTCTATCTCATTGGGAAGTATCTAATCAATTTGATGAGGGAGAGAATGAACCGATTTGTGTTTGACTAAGGAAGGTTTTTCGCCCATAAATAATTCCCATAGCACATTCCTCACATTTCGGACTTTTTCCAAATTCAAGTTATTATAATGTACCTTTATGCAGAGTTTCACGTCTCTATCCCATTGGAAAGTACCTAATTAACTTGATAAGTGAGTGAGTGAAACGATTTCTTGCTTGGCTAAGGAAAGTGTTTTGCCTATGAAAACTTTCCCATTATACATTCCTTAAATTTCGGACTTTTTCCATACTCAGGTTACTATAATCTACCATTGTGCAGTTTCACGTCTCTGTCTCATTAGGAAGTACCTAGTCAATTTGATGAGTAAGTCAGTGAAACGATTTTTTTCCTGGCTAAGGACATTTTTTTGCTCATTAAAAAATTCCCATAGGACATTCCACAGATTTCGGACTTTTTCCATACTCAAGGAGGTATAGGCTACCTTTATGCAAAGTTTCATGTCTCTATCCCATTGGAAAGTACCTGATCATTTTGATGAGTGAGTGAGTGAATCGATTTCTTGCTTGGCTAAGGACAGTTTCCTACCTATAAAAACTTTCCCGTAGAACATTCCTCAATTTCGGACCTTTTTCATACTCAAGTCATTATAAGGTACATTTGTGCAGAGTTTCACGTCTCTCTCTCATTAAAAAGTACTTAATCAATTTGATGAGTGAGTAAGTGAAACGATTTTTTTTCATGGCTAAGGGCAGTTTTATGCCCATAAAAGATTTCCCATAGCACATTCCTCACATTTCGGACTTTTTCCATACTCAAGTTATTGTAGGGTACCTTTATGCAAAGTCTCAAGTTTCTATCTCATTGGGAAGTACCTAATCAATTTGATGAGTGAGTGAGTGAAACGATTTTTTTCCTGGCTAAGGACAGTTTTTTGCCTATAAAAAATTCCCATAGCACATTCCTCAGATTTCGGACTTGTTCCATACTCAAGTTATTGTAGGGTACCTTTGTGCACAGTTTTAGGTTTTTATCTCATTGGGAAGTACCTAATCAATTTGATGAGAGAGTGAGGGAAACGATTTTTTTCCTGGCTAAGGACAGTTTTTTGCCTATAAAAAAATTCTCATAGCACATTCCTCAGATTTCGGACTTTTTCCATACTCAAGTTATTGTAGGGTACCTTTATGCAAAGTATCAAGTTTCTATCTCATAGGGAAGTACCTAATCAATTTGATGAGTGAGTGAGTGAAACGATTTTTTTTCCTGACTAAGGACAGTTTTTTGCCTATAAAAATTTTCCCATAGCACATTCCTCAGATTTCGGACTTTTTCCATACTCAGGTCGTTATAGGGTACCTTTATGCAAAGTTTCAAGTTTCTATCTAATAGGGAAGTACCTAATCAATTTGATGAGTGAGTGAGGGAAACGATTTTTTTCCTGGCTAAGGACAGTTTTTTGCCTATAAAAAATTTCTCATAGCACATTCCTCAGATTTCGGACTTTTTCCATACTCAAGTTATTGTAGGGTACCTTTATGCAAAGTATCAAGTTTCTATCTCATAGGGAAGTACCTGATCAATTTCATGAGTGAGTGAGTGAAACGATTTCTTTCCTGGCTAAGGACAGTTTCTGGCCCATAAAAGATTTCCCATAGCACATTCCTCAGATTTCGGACTTTTTTCACACCTAGGTCCTTATAGGGTACCTTTATGCAAAGTTTCACGTTTCTATCTAATTGGGAAGTATCTAATCAATTTGATGAGTGAGTCAGTGAGTCAGTGAGCCTGAAAACTGTATATTTTGGGGGTCAGTACACGAATATGGTTGAAGGTAGGCATGTGAGATTTGTCATATGAGTACATATGTGGGATATCTCCTTACATTCTAAATTTCATGTTTCTACCCTTAATAGAATCGTTTTTATAAAGCCTCGAAATCGGCGATTTTACCCAAAACTCTTGTTCGTGTATAATATGCTTACGGCAGTGCAGGCCAGTTTTCATTTGCTTCGTGGAACTTGGCTGCCATGCACTGCCGTGCATGTTGATAGAAAGATCGGGTTGCAAGATGTTTTAATGACAGCTACAAGATTCATGTAAAGTGACAACGTACCTTAAGTGATAGCTTAGGTTTGTCTAAACTATATATAGTTCTAGAAATATAAGGAGTACAAGAACATTTTTTACTGAAATATATTGAATCTCTTGATCCACAAATATTTGCTATATATGATTAAGTAACAATTTTCAGCTACCTTATAAGAGTTGCAATTGTCGGGCACCTGTTCTTCCCTGAAATGAAATTTTAACTACAGGTTTGTCAGTGAGGATACCACTTTACTTTTGGGGGTGGAGGAAGCAGAGGAGGAGACACAGTTTTAAAAGGTACCTATTTTTGGAACGGGAAATATAGTTTTATATCATTTGGCTTTTTATCAAACATCAAATAATACTTTCGATACAGTGGATACTTTCAAATATCTAGGATCAATATTAACAGATCAAGAACATATTCAGGAATTAATTAAATATCGACTAAAAGCAGGATATTTGTCTTGTTATGCAGTTCAAAATCTTTTCTCATATCGAATTCTTTTGAGAAATTTGAAGTTTAAAATATATAAAACTTTAATCACTCCTGTTGTTCTGTCTGGTTGCGACACATGGTCGCTTACTCCGAGGAAAGCATGTAAACTGAGAGTATTTAAGAATAAATTCCTGAGACAAATATTCGGACCAAAGTGAAACGAGAATGGCAGAAAATTGATAACGAGGAACCACATAATTTATACCATTACCGAACATTGTTAAGTTTATCAAATCTAAGAGGCTCGGATGGGCAGGTCATGTAGCTAGAATGGAAGAAAGTAGGAACGCTTTCAAAGTCTTAACTGGAAGTCCAATTGGAAAATGAACATTAGTGAGACCCAGGCGCAGATGGGAGGACAAAATTAAGATGAATCTTGCAGAAATAGGAATACGAAATACCAAGTGGATCCAGCTGGCTAAAGACAGAAATCATTGGAGAGCTTTTGCGAAAGCGACATTAAACCTGCAGATTCCATTGGTCATAGAGTTGGGGTACATTCAAATATATGTCTGGAGAACAGGGTTAACCTCCAGGGCTGGAGGGGGTGCCTATTCACGCGTCGTCACTGGGGCTTGTATTGTTAGATATATTCACTCTATCTTTAAGTTTTCTCCTTATTTAATTTTATTTCTCTTTTACGTTTCGACAATTCATAGCGTGAGATTTATAATTACTCACAATCTGGTTACATGCTTCTATATACATGCAATGATGTGGAAAAGTAAGAAACAATTTTGTGGCAGATAGTAGCAGTTTAATAAAGATTTACCAATGAAAACGCCTGATCCTTGAAATTGTGTTCTGGCTGAGTGGATTAGATAGATTAAACTGTGAATGCTATGTGCAGTAATCTCTGGCAAATTACCATGTATAAACACACAATTCAACTACGCATATTCAAATTTAGCATATTAATACGGACTTATTGTTTCTCAAACGCGTAATGTCTAGAAATTGTTGTGTGATTTGACCATAAGGATCATATTATCTTCCCGCTTCGTTTATTTTGCATAGGGTTGTCTCAAGTCTCAGTTCTATCCGAATAAGCCGCGAACAATACGCCAACTGAAATGAGTAAAATTTGACTTAGAGAACCTATTCCACCCACAGAAGCAAAGGAAAACATGTGAACGGCATTCTTTCCAAAACATAATGACATTAATTGCTTTTCGCGATAAAGGAATAACATTTCATTATCAGTAATAGATCTAGTTTTATCTTATTTTAGAGGTCTCACGGTTTTATTGGTAAATATTTCCACCCGTTAACCTTCTTGATGCTTCCCAAAGTATTTATGTTTCGCCGTTACTTCCACGTATCTCAATAATCTATGTCTACTTTTTTATATTTTTCTTTAGTGCCACACCAGAGGTAATTTTCTCTGTTTTCTTTTTTACTGCTTTTAGATTTTCCAACTATGCTATCTATAAGTATTGGACGTCTTTCAGAACGCTGATCTCCCTCGTGGTTAAGCGGTTAGCGTACGCACCTTTGACGTAGAAAACCGGGTTTCGATTCCCGGTGGGAGTTCATGTGGTTCGGATTCCACATCAATCAATAGGTTCACGTGTCATATAGCTTTGCTGCTGAATAGGACGTTAAACTCCACCCATTGTTTATTGCGCTTGCAGAACATCTACACTTAGAAAAGAAATATTGTGTGGTTTACGTAAAAACGTAGGCAACATGTGTAAATCCTATGTTTTTTGAGATTAACGTACAGCAAACTTATAATCGAAAAAGTATATTTTGTAATTCCGTATGAGTGTTCCGAACAAAACGTACCTTCCGTACGAACGAAAGAACTGTATATAGGCGGCCACGTTCTCACATACAGATGGACATATGAAGTCAGAAATGGAAGAAACTAGAAGGAAGCACTTAAAGCATCTTAGGAATTTAAATCTCAAAATGATTAGATGTTTAGGAGTTTAGCAGAATGCAAAGGCAAACAGATAGAAGTGACAATTTTAGGTACTTATGAAAACAAAGCTGTCACTTCAGAGAGACGCCTTCGAAAATCAAAAGAAGTAAAGGTAGGGTAAGAATTGATTGACTACATGAATTGTAAAGTCTAGAAGGCGGTTGAACTGTCCGAGATATAACGACTATAACTAGGAAGAAGCGGATTGGTTGTGCCAGAAGAGTGGGAAACAAAATAGATATGATCAGGATAGCGTGTTGTCAGGGTAATGTTACTCATAAAGACTAGAACAGTGAATCTAAAAGAAAACCACGACAATGATTTGTATGCCAGTATCCATTGTCTTCTAGGTCTTGTCTTCATAGCAGCACTAGGTTTGCTCTCTCATGCATGGTTTACTGCAAACACGATGAGTAAACCGTGAATTTCAGAGCATCCAGTTGATAAAGACTGGATGTGGAAGGTATATAAATTCACATCCTAATCCCTTGTCATGCATAGTTCCATTGTTTTCTGAACGGAAAAAATATGTTGAGCACGGAATAAGCGAATTGTGGCTTTTCAACTTCCCATAATTAAGAGTTAAGACACGGAGTAAAAACAGGCTGAATTTTTATTGGATCAAAAGATCCAATATATTTCAATGAAAAATTTTCTTGTAGGCTATTCTCAAATCTCCATGAAAAGCTTTCTGTTGTCATAGCAACACAAAACTGTAACTATCATTATATAAATATCTATCTATCACAACATATATTCTACATTTTTCTTCTTGAGCTCCTCCGTGGCTAAGCGGTTAGCGTACGCGCCTTTGGTGTGGGAGACCCGGGTTCGATTCCCGGTGGGAGCTCATGTGGTTCGGATTCCACGTTAATCAGTAGGTCCACGTCTCATATAGCCTCGCTGCTGAAAGGGACGCTAAACAAAAATCAACTCAACTCAACTCATTTTTCTTCTTCTTCTTCACAACAGATTGTGCACTTTTAAAAACCGTTGGCCAAAATAGCTACAATTAAAAATGGAAGTAATTCACAGATATCAGATATACAATGTCGTTGTAGGTAGATCTGCAACGTCTGGAACCTGGCAAAAAAAAAGTCTTAACACCGTTTTCTCTTAAAGATGAACAAATACAAGTAAGCAAATAAAATTACAAGCATGCAGCGCTTCTTTTATAATTTACATGCAAGAAGAGCTTCAGTCCACAGTGGAAACCATTTTCTTACCATGGCAATGAGCATAATAGTTTTCTTATACTACACTGGATTGATGACTTTTTTATCTACATGGAAAAAATGTTTCATTTTGATTTTATAGTTTCAAAACGGCAATGTTTTTTATTTTTCTCAGAGCTAAGTTAGTTTGACTGAAGCCCTTTTGCATTAACTGATTCATTTGTGAAAGAAATAAATTATGTGAGGCAGTTTTTACAAAATCATCCGAAAACTACTCGCCGACATGAACAAAAAACCACTTGTAGTTTTTTTCAGAAAAAAAATACTTATATCACCGTATATACAATATGGTTTATTAAATGTAGGGAAAATCGTCAGTCATTTTCAAAGAAACTGCTTTCTTTTTTATTTTCACTATTTAGTAAACTTCCCTTATTTTGGGAGAAGGACACATTCCCAAGAGAAGCTTTAAAATTTGATACAGAATCGTTGAACGATATGATTTCTATGCGAGTGTGCACAATTAAATCGAATGAACAAACGAATATTCAGTAATTTTTTCGGTCACTCTTAACTAGTAGACTTAATACTGGATTAAGGAAGAAATTGGTCAAGCGCTATATATGGAGTATTGAACTTTATGTTCAGAGAATTACTAGGAAAGTACATGAAGTGGTACGGGGGATCTGCATGTGTTATATATCGTTGAAAACGTCATACCGAGCATACTTCACATGCGAAATATCTCGCTTGAATGGGGCCTTTAGGGGGTGTGGCAGCCATTTAAAGATCAGAACAAGGCCCGCTCCGAAACACCAGAAAACGTGGATAAAATAAGAAGCTGTGACGTAATTTTTTGAGACGTAGTAAATATAGGTTTGAAAGGTAGCTAAATACGAATCTGACATCAAATTTTTACAAATCAAAATGGCGAATCCAACATGGCGGACACAAATTACAAAGAAACATGCTATCGTATGAATCTGAAATCAGGTAGATGGAAGAAACGCTAGGAATAGGAAGAAGAACACAACTGATCGATGATTTGAAAAATACAAGAAAATATTCAGAGTTTAAAAGAGGAAGCTGAAGATCGAAAAACATAGAAAAAACATTTAAAACCTAAAACCTTTAAACAAAATTGGTCCCAGGACTTTCCAAAAGACAGAATACTTTAATAATAATAATAATAATAATAATAATAATAATAATAATAATAATAATAATAATAATAATAATAATAATAATAATAATAATAATAAAGCAATAATAGGATTACAATAACAATTACCTAAACAATAAAAGTTGATGAAGATTACTAATTGACAAGACTGAACTCGAACACGGGTCTGCCGCTTGATAGTTTTGTACGATAGTACTACGCTACAAGTCTTTCGTGTAAAGGTAACACTTTAATATACTAATCACGCAGGCAATAATTTGCTAAATATTTTACTTGAAACTCTCTCCAGAAATATTTTATATATAGTATCATCTCATAATTTAGTGTCTTACGCGTATATCTTGTGTTACTAGTGCATCACTTATCACCAGCGTCATCAATGTTTTTTTTTTATGTCGAAGTCTTTCGTCCTAAAAATAATATTTCAGATTATTTTTCCGTACCTGGGGAAGAGGTGCTATAACCCTTCATATTTGTAAGCAACAGCATATGCTTCTCTATGAGGATCATCAAGCAGCCGATAGAAGCCACCTACGAAGAAGTACGAAGAAGGACACGGAGATCAACGAAGGACTCCGACAACCCCTCCACAAGCTCTCCATCCAAAGGACTGCTAAGAAAGAGCACATCGAGACCAAGATGACACACGTTCCAGCTCATCATTCCTACCCTTCTCTTCGCTCTGGTCTGGACAGGAGAGACACCCTAACCTTACTATTGCGCTGCTCGGGCAAGAGGTGCCTATCCTATCTCCGCGCTGTTCTGGGGAGGAGATATTACCTTACGTCCACGCTGCAATGGATAGCAGGTTTCTTTCGCCTTGGCGTTGCACTGGGCAGTAGACACCAACCCACCTCCACGCTGTTTCAGGTTAGAAGATTCCTTTCATTTCCTCGCTGTACTGGGCAGGATGCACAATCCTACTTCCTTACTGCTTCGAGAAGGAGGTTCAACTTCGTAGATAAAGAACTATTATCTAGAAGAAACTACTTATTCGCAGTATATTACTTGTGTAGAATGATATAAAAAGGTGAGGGAAAGAAACAAACTCTCATAGCGCCTTTACAATCATATTACAATACATATAAGAGGCAAGACCCTGATATATTTCGAGTTTTCATTCACGACTCTTCCTAAACATAACACATTGCCAGTGGCGTCTCAGGGCATAATTTTATGATGGTTTACAGTCGTTAAAATTCTAATTCTAGAATTCCTTCAGTACTCTAAATAAGCAAAACGATAAAATCAAAGAAAGTAGTCACATAGTCTATAGATTAAAATGGTAGATTTACTCTATATGTTTGTCGTCAAGAAAAGTTTGTATGTTTATGGCCAATCATTTCGACAATGAGATCTCCACTAATGCTAGAAAAGGACCTTTTACTCTGATCGGTTCCAAATTTTGTGTAGATTTGCCAGTTCTCATGTAAATTTTCAAAAAAAAAATTGTCTTTAGACCCCACAATTTAGACGTCATATTGACCCTATTAGTTTAATATTGCCACTAGGATGTTAAAATTGATACCCTTGTGAAAGGCAACCAGTAGAGGAGCTATGTATAGCGGGTTGACGGACATTCCAGGCGCTTTCCTTCATTCTGAATGACAGAACCTATTCCAAGCTGGCAACTTCGAAGGCTTGTAGACCCACAATGAGGCATATTCGGATGTGGAATTATAAGAAAAAATATCTGCATTTAGTATCATGTAACACATATCCAAGTTGGCCACAAACTCAGTCCAACGTTCTATATATTAAAATACTACATTTATATATTTGTCTATAGCAATTTATACCTTTGAGAGTCTTCCTGTCCTTTACTTGTGTTCGTAAAGGGATTTGCACAGATATAGTGAGAAATGGAAGGAGATTCACGCTCATATTAGAACTGTGGACTGTGTAAATAGCACAGGTTCAGCTAATACATAATAAAAAGTACTCATTCAAAACAAATATTCCATTTGTTTTGTATATGAAATTATTTCTGCTTATCTTCGGGGCAGCCAAATTGTCAATAACTCCTTTGAAGTCTAATTTTTAATCTTTTTTCCCCTCTATTCATACTGTAGCTAATGAACTGAGACAATTCTGAGTTACGACATTTTTATATTATTTAATATGGAAAAACAACTTTCACTTTCCGAAGTAAACATTAGACATTTATTATGATTATCACAAGTCTTGTTGTGTACTGGACGGTTCATAAACTCCACTGTCTTTCTACAGATTCACCACCAATTTAATGGCCATACGCTAATGGAATCTGCATTAGTCTCGAAATGTTTGCAAGAACTCCCTCCTGACTATGCCTTTGGCGCGGAAGACCCAGGTTCGGTGAAGCTCATGTGGTTTGGATCCCATATTAATCTGTAGGTCTGCATTTCATACAGTCAGAGAACAGATGTCCATGTATATTACAGTTTTTAGGTTCACTTCTAAATAACTTCAAACAGCAGACAAGGAAAGCAACATAATGATATTTTCACTTCATAATCTGTCAGCAATTTATTGTTTAAAATCAACTTTGAAATTTCAACATACTTTAGGTTTCACCTTCTGTTAGTAGTTAGCTTTGGTAGATTCTAAATTCCTTCTAAACTTTCGCAATTCGTCAATGCACTAAATTATGTACAGTAGTTTGCAATCGCTTAGAAGAATTCTCTACACAAAAAGGTAATGATAAGATTTTTGTTACAAGAGATCTTCAGACAATTGCTTCCGTGTCTAACAGATCTTAAACTCACTGCTATCGTAAAACAGTTTTGTTTCTTTGCTTACTTACACATGCCTTATTTAATACGTTACTTTTTTTATGTGTTGGAGCAATTTACTGGACTATTTTAGGAAAAATTAACACTATAAATCTATCAACGATGCAATGGAAGATAAAGCGTATACCCACCTAATATTCTTCTAGTTGAGCATATATTTACTGTAATTCAGGAATATAATGGAGATCTAAGGGTAGGAATAAGCTATATTTTTAAAAACGGTCGAGAATATAACTATAAAAAATTCTAGCAGTACATAACATGTATCAATTAAAAGATATCATAAATACTAGCAAAGATATTTATGAATCAATCAATATATCACAACAACCAGTTTTCACTTTTACCACTTTGAAATACATTGAGAGAACTATATCTCAGAGCATCAAGTACAATCTTCGAACACGTTGCCGCAGTTTTTTCACAAGATTTACAGCTGAATATACGTTACTGCAGATAACAATACTTGTAATTTTCTATTTTGCATGTGTTGAAAAAGTATGTTCAAATAGGAAAATCACTTCCAAACTTTCCTTTAGGTTTCCACAATACAGAGATTTTACCATTATAACAACATTGCAAAGTATAGCATGGTTTAATAAATCATTCGATTTTCTTAAAATTATTCAGTTTATTTAGACAGGAAAACCACATTCAAAA
This sequence comes from Thermobia domestica, assembly GCF_964235325.1. Taxonomy (NCBI): domain Eukaryota; kingdom Metazoa; phylum Arthropoda; class Insecta; order Zygentoma; family Lepismatidae; genus Thermobia; species Thermobia domestica. The sequence goes on along the minus strand of NC_137463.1, from coordinate 255,086,290 downwards.
GAAAATCTGAGGTCATACTTAAAAAAAACGCTCGAAAATAAGTTGAAATGCAATTTTATTCTGCACTAACTTAAGAATCTCCATGGAAGAGTCCTAAACATCCCATCTCCCTGAATAGGACCTCGGAAAGTCGTAATTTTGTTTGTTCCATTAGTTTATTTTTATTAACAAAAAATTGAACCAGAATAAAATACAGATAACTGATTAAGAGAATTATTTATAACCACGGTATTCTTCTATTTTCAATTGTAAAAGTTTATTCTTTGATTATGTTTAAAGTGTTACATTACTGAAAACAAGTCAATTACATCTGTCAACACTGCACAGTTCGAAATCTTCATTTGAAAGTTTGGAGACTGCAGTTCTTCCGATCCACTACCCCCGCTGTCCGTCTGTACAACACAGAGTAACCCATCACACTCGCTGCCGTTATGGACGTAGGGTTATGCTGGAATGCATATACGCAAGCAGAAATGCAAGTGGAGAATACTTTAAATTTTAAAAGAAACTCCTGACGACTGTAACGTTATATGAAAGAAAAGAAAAGAAAGAAATAACACGATAATGTAATAGTTTAAACATTATTAAACATCTTAAGAAACAATATATAATAGACAATATTTGATAGTTCACGTGCTCTTGTGAATTGCATAAGTCGACGCTACTGCACATTTCTTCCGTAAATTTTACAAATCTATGTTCACCTAAACTGGAACAATATCTATTTAAACCATTGTGCAAGCTTTGATAATTTACTAAGAAAGTTTCATGTTTATAATGAAACACAGTCATGTTTGTACTTTAGACAATAAAAGAATACGGCGTTAGTTTACAATATTGGATATCAAAATAAGATGGATCCAGCGATCTAGTTTGAATTTTTGTTTCACAATTTTCTTACATGTTGTACAGAAGTTCCATGCAGAACTACTTCACGTGATTGTGTCCATTTGTATGATGTTAGTGAAACATAAAGATATTAGTAGACCCCTATATTTACGTTACTATTTAGTAATATAAAATTAGTTACCAGAAAGGTAAGCTTCCATGTCCTTCTTCAATTTGAAATTAACGTATGATTCCTTCAGTATACTCAGTATCTATTGAAATAATTATGAGGCTTGGAGCTATTTTACTTGGAAATTGTTCGTGTGTTTACGTTTGCGTAAATGTTTGAACTGAGTATTCTATGTGTACCGCCCTCTGCTTGTTCGATATAATCTAATGTATGCTAAGCAACGCAACCAGAAGGACCATATTGTGATTAGTGATGGGATTTTTACCGGCAAATATTTTTTGGGTATTTACCTTGGGTAAATACCCAGGTATTTACCCGAATTGGGTAAATATAAGGGTTTTTTTCCTTTCAATCATGTATGTGATACAGATCTTCTTGAGCAGTACATAAAAATAATGAAAAGGTAACATTAGATCCAGTAGAAGCTAGAACAATTGTCAAAAGGCATTAAATTTATTATTTTCATTAATAGAAATGAGTTATGTGGTCATTCCTGTTTTGATATTTTTCCAGAGAGCACAGTTTAAACAACGGATCACTCTGATAAAGACTACATTTATTTTTCTGCAAATAAAGAAACTAAGCAAGTACATGGAACGCTGATAAATGCTTTTCTTTTAATTTACATTCTGCAAGTGACTATGGGCGACAAGCCATTACAACTGACATGACTTGAAATATATTTTCTGTTATATCATACATGCTTTAATAACTACAAATTGAACACAGCAAGAGTAGGAGTATATACGAAGACTTTCACACTTCCCTACACTTGCTCGCTAGGCATCACAATATAATAAAAAATGAGCTGTCTGAAGCCAGAATGAAGTAACTGCATTTTCATGTTTTGCGGGAAACTAGCATTCTTGGGAACAAAAAAGATAAAATGCCATTGGTTAATGGGCTTCACATGACGGTTAAGTCAGTTTCTTTAATTAGTTTATGATCGGGTGGCATCAGATTCATACGCGTAATTCAAATGATTCCATGCTTTAATTTAGAATTGGGCAAAATTCAGTTAGTTTTCTCTGGTTTCATACACCTCAATTGGCAGTATCAAGCTAATAAAAGTACAAAAGAATTAGAGAACATTCAGGACTTAGTAACGTTCTCGAAATATTCTATACACATAAGGGCAAAACGTTATCTCGTTATGAGATGGTATTTCTACCAAGATTACTCACCATATTCATCGGATACATGAAATGAATATATGGAATCATCGCTGGTAATGTCTCCATTTATCTCACACATCTAAGAAGTGTCACTTTCACTGTCTTCTTCATGGGTTCTCCTTTTTCTTGGTACCATGGTGCATTCCAAATGTGATGAACTTGTAAATTCCGATAACTTATTTTCTAAGTCTTCCTCCTGCTCTGACTCAACAGTCTTCTCAGTCTCTTTACGCTGTGTTGATTCTTTTGGCTTCTGTTCCCGGTGATGCAACTTCCAGTTATAAGCTATATACGTAATTTTTCCAGCTCTGAGAGCAGTCAGTCTATTCCTTGACTTAGTGTGAATTTTTGAGAAATTACTGAAGGATCTTTCTGTGGCGTCTGGTAATACCGATGCTGTTAATATCCGCTGTGCGACTTCAGATAATGGGTACTTCCACACAAACCTTGCCACCAAATTACTTGGTTCATTTCACCAAAACTTGTCCAAATGAACTTCTTGCCCCACAAACTTTTCTTTACCTTGTAATGTGCGAAATCTTTCATAATATTTACAAGATCTACTTTCATGTTCTCTGCAACCTTGTGTATGAACTCCAATCCATCGAGATCTTGTTCTGGAGTCAAGTCAAACCCCTGTGATTGATGGATGGTTCTGGTATAGTGAATCGGCTGAGGTGCTGTAACTTTTCTGCTTTCGAAATTATTAAGAATATGTGTTTCTTCTGCTTTGGACAATGGGAATTCAGGTACAGCCTTTCTTAATTGTTCTTCGATTTCTTTGACAGCAGGAACAACTCGGTGTATGTTACATTCATCAGATTCTAATATATTTATCCAGGAGACTTTTGGCTTAAGAACATATATTAGCTTTTCAACTGTCACCCAGAAAACCTCATCTTCAAGTAACCTTGCTTTGTGGTCTTTAATAAATGCTGTATATCTTGCAGTGGTTTCATGAACAGCTAGATTATGTAAAGTGATTTTGTAGCTTTCAGACTTTCAAAAGATTGTAAATAGCTTCCTCAGCGGGTTTTACATGGAAGAGTGAGAGAAGTGTGAATGTTCTTTTCATTGTTAGTTGCATGAAAAGGCATTCAATACCTGAGAATATTAACCATTTCAATAACGACTACAACATTTGCCATAAGTGAGGAAATTGAAGAAACTTCAAAATATCACTGCAGACAAGGTTCAACGTGTGTGTTTTACGTGACTATGGTTGCAAATGGAAATACTTTTGTTTGACAAGAGAAAAATCCTTCTGCATATTTGCTGCATCATCACAAATGAGAACAAAGAACTTTGCTTGGGTCGTATTTTTCAATGACATCAAATACTTATCTCTAATGCACTCAGCAGTGTGACGGTTACCTTCCGTGTTGATAAACTGAACAAATATTGGATGGGGGTTTGTAATATTAAACTTGATTATTCCCTCATTACGAACATTACTCCAACCACCACATCGAAGATTTAGATGCTTGCAACCTTGTTGTCTTTGCATTTCATTAAACTTGGCATCAAATTGTCCCTAAAAATTTCAACTTATTTGACCATGTGGCCATTATTTTGCAAAATATAAGCTATTTGAAATACTTGTAAATTGTTTTGCCAACCCCTTTTCAGCCATCGTTTTTTGACTCTTTTACAAGGTCATATGGCAAATCCTTGAATTATATGAAATAAAATTACGTGTACATTAATAGCAACACTTGCGCTGGGCTAGGGTAAATGCAATGTCATATATAAGAAATTAATTTTTGAATTTATTACATAAGTAGTTAACTATCCTTTGCCATTTGCAATTTTTATCTGAACTTTGAGACAACTTATAGACACAGCAAGCCAGCAAACTACTCCCTTATCGCTCAACCCAAAACGTAACTTGATATGTGATGTGTGTGTGAGCTCATTAACTTACATGTGTTACGGTATGCATATATAGGCTACTTACGTTTTCATCAACTGTCATTGTATCCATAAAAGTGATAATGCTACTAGATGAACTTTTTACATTGATGGAGGAATCTTCATATATGAAATTGCATCAAAGTTTTATAAGACGCTTTTGTCAGTAGAGTCATCAATGCTTTTGTTGTTACTACAACTTGACGTAGGTTATACACTTTCATTCACTTGTTTTGTCCCAGTATTTTGCTACAATGACACAAACTTTTCCCATGTAAACCTTTTAAAATTGTTTTCTTTAGACTTTCAGGATACTTAAAATATTTATACACATGATCTGACATTTCATTTACATATGCGTGCTTATAGTTTCCATCACATTTCTTGCAATTTACTGATATATCATTTCTTACATTATATGCTCAACATTACTTTTCTTTCTACCCATTTTAAGTTTTTTTTCTCACCCTGAATAAAAGAAAACAGGAAATTGAACTACGATAAGAGGCACGTCTACTCTCAAGTCTCAAATCAGTACCAGTATTGAACTTAATTAGAAAAGGAATGGTTCGAAGCAATTTTACCAGATATATATTATGAGTTTCCAGTGTTGCAGGTTTGCATCTTTGTTTAACCACATCTGTATCTGGAAGATTTTATTCCGCTATTTTAGAGTCTACTATGTCTTCTTATTATGTAATCTTGAAGTTTGTAATAAATACCCATTTTTTGGGTAGGTAAATAAAATTTCGGTATTTACCCAATTTTTATTTACCTACCCAGTGGGTAAATACCCAAGTCCCATCCCTAATTGTGATTCCTATAATGCGGATGCAATTATATATCTATATATCTATATCTATATCTATATCTATCTATCTATCTATATATATATATATATATATATATATATATATATATATATATATATATATATATATATATATATATATGTGTGTGTGTGTGTTACCGTCAGAACCCGAAATGAGGTAAAACTAGAATTTCCTAGTTAAAACTAGTTTTCTCAAAGCCGTTTCGAAAGAACTAGTATTAACTAGTCAATACTAGAATTTACTATGTTAGTTAGGTAATTCTGGAATTAACGAAAAAGACTATATAATGTGAATCATATACAGTTTTTACTAGTTAAAACTAGTTCTGACCAAAATGGATAAGTTAACAGTGTTTCTGCAAGTTCGGACTTGCTCCTACTGGGAAAGTATTGTTTTGTTTTCTGTCAGTCTGTTCGGAGCCTTTGTAAAGTGTGCAGATGCGTCTCTCTTGTCGTGGCTACGCGTGTGTTAGCGTTTCGGGAAGTGTGAGGTGATTATTCGTTGTAATGAGTCAGTCCGATAAAGAAACAATTTTGAAGGAAAGATTCTTCAAAGAAATTATTCGTTTGGAAAATGAAAAAGACAGTCACTATAATGCAATGACCAAGGACGTTTACAGTAACCTTTTAACTGAAGTTGAAGAGGCAATATCTGCTGCAAAGAAAACACCTTTACAGTACAGACGTTTGAAACGGTTTAATGTTTTGGAAATTGGTGAAACAAAAAAACTGGTGTCGAATAGTGAGCCTGTGAAGTGCTACTTACCTGCCGAGGAGATCTTTGATGTTATTGAAGCATCACATGTTGCTGTGGGACACGGAGGACGAGATAGAACGAAAGCTGAAACTTCTAGGAAATATGCCAACGTTACGACTCAAATGATAAATATTTTTCTGTCAATGTGTGAAACATGTCAACGGAAGAAAACTATGAAAAAGAAGAACTTTGTTTCTAAGCCAATACTTCACACAGAAATGAACAGCCGATGTCAAGTGGACCTGATAGACATGCAAGCACACCCTGATCGTAAGTTCAAGTTTATCATGGTATACCAGGATCATCTGACGAAGTTTGTCTTACTGCGAGCGCTGCAAACCAAAAGAGCTGAAGAAGTAGCCTACCAACTGACAGACATATTTTTGACATTTGGTGCCCCCTGCATTTTACATTCTGATAATGGCAGAGAGTTTGTTAATTCCGTCATCAATGAACTAACGACACTCTGGCCTGAGTTAAAGTTAGTCAACGGAAAGCCCAGGCACAGCCAAAGCCAAGGGTCAGTAGAACGGGCAAAGCAAGATATAGAAAAAATGCTTGCCTCGTGGATGCATGATAATAAAACAACAAACTGGTCAAATGGTCTCCGCTTTGTTCAGTTTATGAAAAATCGAGCTTATCATTCCGGAATAAAACAGTCTCCATACCATGCGATGTTCGGCATTGAGTCAAAAGTAGGACTTACGACTTCAGCACTGTCATCAGATGTTCTCCAAAACATAAACGATGAGGACGACCTCGTGAGTATTATTGAGGACATGAATGAGCGCCTTAGTGAACATGAAACATTTGATGAAGGAGAAAATGAGACTGGTCCTAGTGCGGTTGATATCACATCATCCAGGAAAGAAGCACGTGAAAATTTGTCAAAGCAGGCCGAGAAAATGAAACGTATCTCTGATGCCACCCATCCACCTGTGAAGTGGGAGATAATGTCATAATACCAATCCCGGATGTGGACAGAGCAAAGGCGGATTTTCGGAATGTCATTGGAGTTGTTCTAGAAAAAAATGAAGATCTGCACAAGATTGGAACCAAGGATGGAAAGCTGGATAAATTATATTGCAGGTAAGTTTTCTCTCTTTTATGTGCTCCTTATTGATAGAATTTGTATTAACGTCCTAAACAAGCTAAGGAGCTTCTAACGACGGGACCTACAGGTTAAAGTGGGATCCGAACCATTGCTCGGGTTTGTATCCGAGGCGGAGGGCTCCCAGCGGGATTTAGAGCCCGCGACCACGCCCGCAGAAGGCCTTAAGCATTTTCATTTAAGGCCTTTAAGCATCTCTGGTACACGCCGGGATGGGGTACGAGATAGCATATGGGAAGGAAGTTGGTTAAGGCCTAGTTTTATAGGTACTATCACATTCTTTGAATGGTATGAGAGGGATAAAAGCTGGAAATCCTCAGTCAGGATGGTAGGCCGCTGGACGCGAACTTGCGACCTTCCGAATGCAAAGCCAGCACTTTACCAACTGATCTATGGCCGCTCGGTAATTAAGAGCTATATTGCATGGGCGGCGATTCGGGGGGGCAAAGGGGGGCAGCCCCCCCACTTTTTTGAAATTACCCATTAATGTATATAGTTTCATTTGGAAATATAAAGTTTTGTAGGTATTATTGGTTCATAGAATAAAAATGGTGCCATAAAATATTTGTCGTTCTATGAGTACGTATTAGTTGTCTTCCCGTGGAATTAAGAAAGCTACAGGAATTGCGTTTGAACTGTCACTAAAAATGGCCCAAACATTAACCTATTGGAGCGCCACAATTCGAACGCACTTTCATTTCTTCTTGCAATTGATCGGTATGTTAGTCAGCCGCTGTGGAACTAATTGAGATAACATTTCGCAAGAAAAGAAGTCCTTCACAAGTTATTCTTTAATTGTATATACAAAAATAGACAGTTCCTAAAATGTATTTTTTCTTTCTAATAATAATATTTTGATTTGATTTTTTCAGTTTAACATCCTGTTCAGCAGCGAAGTTATATGAGACGTAGACTTAATCATCAACGTGGAGTCCGAACCACGTGAACTTCTCCCGGGAAACGATCCCGGGTCTCGCACGTCTAAGGCGCGTACGCTAACCGCTTAGCCACGAAGGAGCTCAGTAAGGAATATTAATTTTGCAGTGTAATATACGAGTTTAGGGTGTACATATACAGTTTTGTATACAATTAAATTTAGTGAATTCAGCATAATTCTAGGTTTTGTATAACTGAAATGTGGAGTGACTCTAAGTATTGCTGAGTTTTGATATATTCCAAGAAAGTGAAAATTGTACTTAATGGCAGCGAACATGTTTCGGGAAGCTGCAAAAGTATTTCTTTAAATGTCGTAGCATATGCTTATAGTATTCACTGTCATTCTAAGAGTAATAACACATATAACAGCATTCCTGGAATTAAAAATATAAGTTGTTCATTAATTTCCAGTTTCAATATAACTTTTGCAAAACAAGCCTCATTATTCATTACTATGATTATTTGATTAATATTATCCTTTCTGTTTATTTGTTTTGCAAATTTGTTAATAAATAGGCCAATAATCTGATCACACAATTTTCCAGACAGATATTCATGAACAAGAAATAAAATTTCTTCTTACACCTTCGTTGTTTAAGAGTACGAAGGACTAGTATCTACGTGCGTTGCTCTTGTCAATTTACTTAATAAAATATGAAACAAGATATTACGGTATAACTGAAAAAGACAGTATCCTAATAGTTATACAACCTTTTGTCAAACAAAGTGTTACAAGCAACCAGGAAAACTAACATTGATATCAAATATTCAGATCATGTCTTGCCCTGCCCCCCCACTTTTAACGTCCAACCGCCGCCACTGCTATATTGTATATGTTAACGCTGTTGACTAAGCTCCCCACCACTTTCTTTTTTTTCTTTCTTTCTTTTTCTTAAGATTGTGGGAAGTTGTAGGTCACTATCACAATTTTGGATAGCAAGCAAGATAGAATTTAATAAGTTTGTGATCTGAAAGGATTATTCCTGTAAACAACGTGTGACATCATTATTCACAGCTATTCAAATTTCTATACAGAAAGTAAATTGTTTACAGCGCTGATCCTTTTAGATCATAGAATTACTTAAATTCTGTCTTGCTTGCTTTCCAAAATGGTGATAGTGACCTACAACTTCTCACAATCTTCAAAAAACGGAAAAATTAATGGGGAGGAGCTTGGTCAACATCCTTAACCATAGATGTTAGTGTTTTATACGTATCTGTAATATTATTATTAACCGACATAATGATGGATTCTTCACATCATTTTATGTCAAAATAATTTTCTGTTATAATGTTCATTATGTTTTTCCGGAACCGATTTAATAATGTGTAATCCATCTTGTTGTCTGCTGTGTACTCACCAGTAGATTGATAACATGTCACGAACTTGATCCCGGTAAAAGACTGTTGTTTAGCTTGTAAAACCGGTACTCGTGAAATGTGCTTTAGTGCATAGGCGTTTTTGTACGAAATACGCAGATTAACTACCGGTGTTTCTCTGAAATACTAATTATGACGAGTGTGGAAATTGTGCGTTAAAATACATTATTATTTTGTTTTGAAAAGTCATTATTTTTTATATAAGTGATTCAGGATTCCCACACCATGTGATTAAACAAAATGTGTCTGTTGTAGGTCTGAATTCGACATTTGCCACGAGCAGTTCCTGACACCAGTCGAAGTACCAGATACTGAAATTTCGTTGAGAACTGCAGCCAGGAAAGCAGCATTAACCCCACAAGGGTTCACACGTTGTGTGTGCAAGAAAGCATGTATTTCGAAAAGATGCTTGTGCAAAAAGAAAGGTTTTCTCTGCAACTCAAAATGCCATGATAGTTTACCTTGTGGTAACAAATAGAAACATTTCAGATGTTTTAGCAATAAAAACGTTTTTCTTTGTATTTCATAATAAATATACAATATTACGTCAGTAGATTGGCTTTGGCACCACCGAATTGAATTAGTAGTAGTGCAATAGTAGTGTGTATTTTACTTTGTGCCAACATACAAAAGCATTTCAGATATTTCTGCAAAACGGAAGTCTTTTCTGTGTATTTCTTAATAAATAAGTGTTTCTATAGAATTGTATTTGAACGACAAGGATTCACAGGTTATGCATGCAAGAGGGCTTATATTTTGCAAGGTACTGCAAAAACAAAGGATTTCTATGATATTGTGAGTGTCATAATACTTTTTAGAAATATATAGAAACATTTATGATGTTTGTGCAAAAGAAAAGTTATTTCTAAGTGTCTTAATAAATACATTTCTTCAGGTTTCACTAGTAATATTGTATTTTAATGAAAATAAATAGTAAACTACGCATTCTTAATAAGCGTTGTCAATTTTACAATTCACTAGTTAATACTGAGCTAATACGAAAGGCTGACGAAACTAGTTTTAACTAGGGTATTCTGGTTTCAACAATTTCGGGTTTTGACGGTAACACATTTCAGTTAATACTAGTTTTGACTAGTAATAACACGTTTTAACTAGAAGGAAAAATAGTAAAAACTAGAACTACCTAACTAACATCGTAAATTCTGGTATTGACTAGTTAATACTAGTTCTTTCGAAGCGGCTTTGAGAAAACTAGTTTTAACTAGGAAATTCTAGTTTTACCTAATTTCGGGTCCTGACGGTAACATATATATATGCAAGTTCCCGACCGATTTTAATTACTTACACAATTAATTATTCTGAAATCAACTAGCATATTTCTTCCGTGGGTTTTACGCTCCCACAAAATGGGACAACACCATATATATATATAACAGAGTTGGCGTGAGTCAATGAAAACTTGACCCACGACCCACTGACCCACCATCTACCATGACCCACTCTGACCCACCACCCACTATGACCCACTATGATCCACCGTGACCCACCACCCACCATGAACCACTCTCATCCACTGTGACCTACTCTGACTCACCAAAATCCATAGTCATCAACTCTGAACACGATTCACGGGCTCGTCTGTACTGACTAAAGCGTTTACACTTGTAATAAAACAAGACTGTGAAATTGTCACTAATCGGCGTTTGAATTTCTAGTCAATCGCTCAATCACCACTCTGTTACAATAACGGTGGATCTGACCTTTACAATATCAAATGGTAAAGTGTTTATCAGTGAGGAAATTGAAGCACTTCGAGATGTGTGTGTGGGGGAGGGGAATTAGTGTGTGCCTAAAATATACTTGTACTAAGAGAGTATCCTTGTAAGTGTTAATTTCACAACGTATTCCAAAGAAACTTCTATTCGAACGAAAATACTCCTGAACAATATGGAGGTGAATGGGAACTTCCCTCCTTATTCCCCTTCAATTACCACACTGCTGTTTGTCATGGATCAAATTACGATGAATTTCAATTAAATTATCATAGTATAATTATTTCCTTGTTGAATTATCGATAGTTTTCAGTGGAAAAAAAGGATGAAATTTGAAAGTCCCAAATCAAGGTAAGTAAACAAACGTAAAGGAAAAAAGTGTAAAATTTCCATATAATTTTTACGTACAATCCAAACTTAAAATTTCCATGTAATTAAGCTTACAGTACAAATTTTGTCTATTTTTCTCACAACTTTATGGGTTGATTGCCCTGTGCTGTAAGCGTTTCATATAATAAACATAATCTTCAGCAATTATAATACAATAGTAAAAAGCAATGGATATATGAAGCGAAGCACTGTATTTTTTGCTTCTAAATTTTTTCTTAACTAATACCGATCGTTTTCGATCAGTTTTACAACCAACTCACCCCCCCCCCCCATCAAGAAGAATTTCAAAAAATGCTAGGACACATTCTGTTTATTTTCAATAAAGAATTAATACACTGAATTTCAGCTCCGTAAGTTTAACAGCTTTTGGGATACTCATTTTTTTTCTCAAAAATTCGGATCCTCACTACCTCCTTAGGATATGTTGCTATTACGAGGGTAAGTCAACTGAAAACCATAAAAGTAGAAATAAAAATTCGCATATGGCGCCAGTGAGCTGTAAGTTGGCATGCCTGTTTACGATAGTATGCCGGATGTCTCCTAGGTGGCCGCAGCCGGCAGATGCACAAACACCGGCGCAACAACAGTTCCAAAATGGCAGCCCCACTAGCCACATGCACCGTTGAAGCCATCGTTTTGGAAAACCGCCGTGTGACAATAGACGAAATTGCAGCATGTGTACACATGAGTCATGGATCGGCACATCATATTGTTAATGATGTTCTCCAGTTTCATAAGGTGTCTGCAAGATGGGTGCCCCGACAACTGATGCCTGAACTGAAACAGCGACGTGTTGATGCGTGCGAAGACCTTTTGTGGCGTGCTGAACGTGACGGTAATGCCTTCCTGTCACGAATCGTCACTGGTGACGAAACATGGGTGCATTACCATCAGCCTGAAACAAAGCGAGCGAGCAAGGAGTGGCGGCAGGAAGTTCCACTCCGATGAAGAGGTACGCAACGCGGTGCACGAGTGGTTGCGCCGTCGCCCAAAAGACTTTCTTTCTGCATGTATTCAGGCTCTTCCGAAGCGCTGGCGGACTTGCATTGAACGAGGAGGGGACTATGTTGAAAAGTGATTTACTTCTCTACCTTGTGTGACCAATAAATAATATTTTAAAAAATAATTATGGTTTTCATTTGACCCCCCCTAATGAAAGCAATACAACATCTCAGTTTGGATTAAGGCCTAACCATATACCAAAAGTCATTTCATTTGACTTTGCAATTTGGCAGTGATGGACATTCTCATATAGTTACATTCAATTTTTTATTTAATAATTTATATATTACAGTGATTCAAAAATGTATTTTTTCCAGTAGGTAGCTCCTCTAAAAACTCACAGGTCTCGAAAGCCAAGTAGCAGTTTAAGTCCTATTGCTATTATTACAATTACAAATATCAATATTCAAAAGTACCTGAAGTTCTTTTTCCACTTAGATATAGCCTACTCACCTCAGGTAAGTAGATTGAAACAAATGGAAAAGGAAGGGAAATGAAGGTCTTGAAAGTGAAACGCAGACAAAGGATCTAGCAGAATAAGCGGGGGTGGATACGCGAAAATGCCCCCAAAGATATCTGCACCAAATTTACAGTATCGATTGACATTTATGATAAACTCAGTTTTCAAAAGTTTTACCCCCCAAGTGCTTTTGGAGGGATGCTAGGAGGGGGAGAAGGAAAATTGAAATTATTTTTTTTTCTCCTGAATTCTGAACCGATTTGCATGAAAAAAGATGTTAGGTGTTCTCAACAAAAGAAAAGTCAGGAATTATTTTTTGAAAACTTTTTGGGGTTGAAAATTGAAGTCAAAAAATTATTTGAAATTTTCGAAAAAAAAAATCTTTAGTGGAAGACTAACTCCGACACCCACAATTTTTTGCCAGTTTTGTCTTGAGAGGGTCCCTAACAACATAAATTGTTTTCATTTTGTTTGCAAGTGTACCTCAAAGTGAAAAAAAAAAGGCAAATGTACATAGGTCAGCATCTATGTGGTATACATATGATACACACTATACACCACTAGGATAACCAATACCTTTGAATGGGGGGGGGGGGATAAAGTTGTTGTAACATTGGAATCTTATGATAAAAAGTATTTTCTGTCTTAATGGTAATTGGTCTCTAAGGATGAAGGTGGTTCTCGACCCTGTTCGCACTTCCCTTGGCTACGCCACTGCTGTACATCAACTGAAATTATACATCCCGGCATTTTGTGTTAATTTTGCACATAATCAATGTTCTGTGATATATATATATATATATATATATATATATATATATATATATATATATATATATATATATATATATATATATATATATATAGATCTTTGTTTAGTAGTGAGCAAGGAATAACATGAAATTCCAAGTAGTAAAGAATTATATTTTTTATTTAATTGCAGATTGATCATACTTCAATAATGGAAACAGCACTGTTTTGAAGTTATACCAGTAACATCAAGTAGATAAGGACCTTGAATAGTAAGTACTATTTCTAATATGAATTTTTAGCGCATTTCTTACTATAAAAGCTATTTCATTTCTAACTAGATGTATTTCTTAACTTGTTCTGTTCTATAAGGAATAAAAATGAATTCCAGTGCGGAAAACAGTAAGATCGTGAATTATTCTTGGATAAAGTAACTAAAATATTTTTTTTAGAAAAAGGTATTCTACCCATCAATTGAAACTATTTAGAACTGAATATTCTCAGTAGACAGGGTGCACCCACGTCTAAACTTGACGTAAATAAATTTTATTTACTTTCTTAATAAAACTATGCTTTGTTTAACAGAGAAATGTTTGAAGTAGCCTAAAGTTTGATCTTACAGTTCATCTGTATTCTTCTTATAAAAACAATCTAGTTTTTATAATTTTTTCTGTATTTAACAATTTCTGTATTTCTGCATTTACCACCTTTTATTTATTTATTCATTTATTTAAGAATACAACAGGAATTTAGGGCTCAATTACAGTATTCTGTATTGTATTCTAAACTGTTTCAACAGTTCAGCTCTCAAATAGTTTGCTGGCATATTAGAGATGTCTAAACGTTGATTTACCTTGCTGTACCTGTTATAAGAAGCACATATTCGCCACATAAGAGACTTCATCAATCCACTCGTCCTGGCTTTCTGACTCCAAAAAAAGTCAGTGTTTGCTATCCTCGTTCTTAAGGTAGGAACTTGAAGATTAATCTTAGTCGTTAGGTTCAAATAATCTACCTCATTATTAATGATTTTGAATAAAAAGAATACATTAAGAATGTTCCTCCTTTGCGAGAGGGTTTCAAAATAAAAATTTGCTACTATAATTGCAGCTGAATCAATTTAGGGTAGTGACCTGTCTGCTTGTAAGTGATATATCTTAAAAATTTAGTCTGTATCATCTCTATCTGTTTTGTGTAGGTAACATGATTCGGGTTCCATATTTGGCTTGCATATTCTAATTTCAATCGCACGAAAGATGTGTACAATGTCTTGAACACAAGAATAGTATGTGTTCAAGACAATTCTCGGAACTCCCATCTCGTTTCAAAAGACTGCGTTCAGAGAAAGGAAAACCACGTCTGCACTGCACAACTGACAACTGGCAACTCGGGTGTAGACCCTATAATAACAATGATTCAGTACTGCGTAGACGCAGTGTTCATAGACATAGTGTACTGTATTATTGGGCATCCCAAACTTTGGAACCCTTCAACAAAATTTTCTGGGTTCGCGCCTGCCAGTAGATAGTCATTTTAAACTTCCTTGCTCAAATCATCTTTGTTGTAGGTATGTCAACCTTAAAACCGTATACACAAAACTTATCTTGCTGCATATAATGGACTGTTGATTAATGCATAATAACACTTTGATACTGATACATAGTAAATGTATTTCCAGATAGTGTTATTTCTGTTTAAATTCAAGGAATTGTAATGCCGAACCAATAGTACATTGACTCCTATAATGCTAAATATTAATTTAACAAGTTGCCAATGTTTAACATACACATAAAATATTGAAGTAATTGCTAACACACTTCAATATTATTGGATTAGTAGCGTCAATTCAGACTTTACTTGGGCACAAGACTTTCTAATGGCATATGAGATTGATATATCAGTATAGAGTTGATTAAAACATATGTTTTGCTAAAAATCTGAGACAAATTCCCCTGCCCTCCCCAAAATAACGCCACTGAATTGAATACAACAAAAAATATGAATCTTGAAGTACAGAATGAATGCAGAGCCGCAGCTATGCGGGGGAAAGCCGTCGCCCCGCGCGCAGATAGCAAGAGAGCGACGAACAAGTAAGCAGAAAGAAAAAGTGTTGGAAAACAGTAAACGTCATGGCGCCTGTAAAGGTAAATTCGCGCCCCCTTAAATCAATATTGTAATCGTTTTGCAAAGAAATACATTTGGGGAAAAAAATGTTGCTTGCTTCGCTCGCAATGTAAGCGCTCTAATAAGAGTTACATCAAGTTTTATTTATCACTTTAAAAACAGTTATTATATATGATATCTTGATGACGATGAGATATACAAGGTACCGAGTAATGAGTTATAGTGTACACAGGAGCGTTTTAAAAATCAGAAACGGGAAAGTACTGAAATAATTACTAACACTGAAATACGTGTTCGGCGTTTCGATGGTAATGAGTTTGATTAGTTAATCACACTTTTCTATCCAATCAGATTAATCACAACGGTTAGAATGAAGGTACGAAAATGAGAGAGGCTAAGAAACATACACAAGCTACTGATTGTGCGAGAATATTAAAGTGAAGGTAAACAAGGGGAATAATAACATTTTCGAACTTGAAACAATTGTAGAATACAGGCTTAAGGGATCAGAACTTAACCCAACGAATTTCGTCATTTTCCAAGATTGACCACTGAAGTCATTTTTTTTTATTCCATTCGTATATGAAATTCTTGAAATCTGAAGGAATTTATTCGAATCATTTTTCCATCAAGTATTTGTATCGCAAGGTTTTTTGTGTTTTAGTATCTAGTTGTGTGACAAAACATACGCACACATTATATATATATATATATGGTTGTGTGTGTGTGTGTGAATATATTTTCGATATGTTAATTAATAATAAGTGATCTTAAATACAGAACTTTCATTTATTAAGAAATTAAGTATAAATAATTACTATAATTACAAAGATATGTAGTAGGAAAACTATATTTTGAATTTTAAATACAAACATTAAACACATTATTCGACTCCATTAATCAATTTTAAGAAATCCGCAAAGAAGGTTCCCGATTTTCCGTTACATTTCACAAAATTTTGTTTTACCGTAAAAGAATCGAAATTAGTCACATAGAGAATAACATTTCAAAAGTTTACAATTATTATTCGAAATTAATGTGTCATCCATTTCGAACATTTTAAAAGCACAAGTTTGTAATGTATTGAAATGTCATTTGTTATCCATAAGAAAAGTTGTAAATACTTGTATTGTAAATTTCCATAACTGTTCTCCAAGTGGATGTGTATACCAACAAAAGGTAGTTTACTCAAGTTTAACAAAAAGATCCAAAATAAGCCTCTTGAAAACAGCTCTTATTTGTAAAAGAATGCATAATGATCGCCTTTGGCTGTTGCAATGGTCTGTCAAAGCACCCTGATAAAAATTCAGCGTAGCATAACAACAATAGCTGCTTCTGTTGTATGTAAAAAGAAAAAAAAATAAGTGGTGAGATGAATATAGGGCCACCGAATTCTGTTTCGCTCGAGGCGCCGAAGTCTCTAGCTACGGCTTTGAACATATGTTTGAACAGTGATTGCCAATTTTTAACGCACTGCAGAGCAAACAAAATGGGAACTACACATGCCGGCCATTTTTATTTCCGCTTTTAGATAACGGCACATTAAATGTACGTGAGTCATAGTTTTTATAGAACGGTGTTCTTTTCTGGTATTCTGCTTTTATTTCGTGTCTGGGTCAATTAGGGTCAGAGCTAAGAATAATTTGAAGGCCACTATTTGGCCATAACTATACAATGTGTTTGAAAAAGAATTCCCTAGTTTTAATGTGTCCTAGAATCTGTACAAAGTGACATACACTATTCTAGTTTGTGGTGTTTGATTCATCAACTCTCCAAGTTTAGCTCCCCTGCAGTTGGCAGGTCTGCTTGAACTTGAGACGGCACCAGTGCTGTTTTTTCCTCTGTTTCCTCAGTTCAGTCCAGGCAGGCAATAGGCAGAGCTGGCCTAATAAATTGGACACCACGAAGCCCAGACTTAACCCCACTGGCATTTTTCTTTTGGGGACACATAAAAAAGGTTGCGTACAGTGAAAAGATCAGAGACATCAATCATTTATGGAAAAGAATCGTCACGGCGGTTGGGACACCTGAAATGTTGGTGAATACGTGGCGAGAAGTGGAATATCGTCTCGACGTGTGCAGAGCCACAAATGGATCCCACCGTTGAAGTCTACCAACATTAAACAAAACTTGAAGGAATTCTCTTTCATGATATGTACTCATTGATGTAAGTTTTCATTCATTTCCTAATTAAGTTTATACTTGAAACTAGGGAGTTCTTTTTCAAACAACTCTAGAAGGTGAACCTAGTTGACTATTGAACGTTTTTGAGTAGAGAAACCTAAAAGCTTTAGCAAGCATAAGAATATGAGAACTTGTTATCCTTAACGCGATTTTAGTTATGTAAGAAGCTAGACAATTTATTTTTTAAAGTACATATGTATAATTAAAAATGAAACTTAACACGAAAATAAAATAATATTTTCTTTTTTAAATATTAACTGTTTGTTTAGTTGTTAGCCTAATTATTGTAATTAAAATTATAATCTTGTTTGTTACAAATTCTGAAAGTTCCCAAATAGTGCTCTTCTATCATCTCTAACCAAGTTTATTAATTTTAATAAGTTTTGACTGTCGCAATAAAATTTACCTTTGAATAGGCTATTTTATTTCATATGTAATATTGAATTAGCTTTAGTCTTTTTTCAAACAATGTTTAGTTTTATTAGAACTGATGTTTTAAAGGCAACTCATGATCAGAGGTGCTTTAATTTAGTAAATAGTTGTATAATAATCGTTCTCGGTATAATTTTGTTACATTGTGAAAGATAGGAAAGACAGAGAAGGTAAAAAGATTATGAGTACAAGAGAGAGAACAAAAATAATATAAGAAAACATGAATTCTCTGCAAAAAAAATGCCAGCAGGTAATGTACACTCGTGTCCAAAATGATTGTCGCATATCTACAACTGTCTTCTTGTAAGAATATAGTTTGATAATGATTTTGCAGGGTAATTTTAATACTGATACTATGTGTATAATCGGAAAAGATATATTTGTGGTAAATTTCATAGGAAAAGAAACGAAAATTCTAATGAGTAAAACAAAACGTTGCTAAATGGACAAGAAAGTTTTATTTTCGTTTTATTGTTCTTATTTGCTGCTCTTTTGACATGAAATTTTCCACATACATGTCTTTGTCGATTATACACATACTAACATTATAAGAAATACTGGGCGAATTCGTTATCAAATTATATTCCTACAACAACATATTTATAAACGTGCGACAATAATTTTGGACATGAGTGTACCTAAAATGGGAGATAGACTGGCTCTCTCAACTGTTATCGTGATGCGTTGTTACGCTGCAAAAAATACAGAAACTACTTTGAGACACAATAGGACACTGTACACATTACCGTCACTCTTTGAACACCTCCAGATGACACATATTTACCTATTGTAGATACTATGTTGTCCAAGTATGACCTAGATGTATGTACAAATAGGCAAAACGTATGTCATCACTATGTTTTGAACTGTTTGCCGAGAAGAAATGTTTTAAATATGTCATACTAAAGTGCTTTCAAAACTAGAAACAAAATGACACCTCAAAAACACGTGCAGATTTTTGAAGAAGATAATCTACGTCACATAGTTATTGCGATCACTCAGCGAAGATAGAATCATAAAATCATTTTAGCAGAAGTGGGTGGAGGGTTTCCTTGGCAACCGACCATAACATTCCTAGTAAACACTTATTTTCAGAAGGAAAGAATTTACTTTAGTCTTTCGTCTCATTGTGCGTGGAAGTGATTAGAAAACACACACACACACACACACACACACACACAGACCCCTTCCCCACATGCACAAGTTGGGCCGGGATGCGCACGAAGTGGCAACAGCGTACCACGTGCTTCTCCAAACGCCAATTTCTTTCTAGTTTTGAGTAAACTATAGGTGCTGTTTTTAGAGAAGTAACGGTTTTGGGCTCGAAAAGCACACTTTATGAACACTAATTCATGAATTTTTTCCTCAACATCTGTGCTAACAGTGTTTCAATGGTGCTTTACTTTTTACAATGTAAGAAAAGCATTAAGCCAAGTGTCACCAGTAACCTGTGTATGTTGGCCTACCTTTTTATATATAATTCAGTCCTTCTAGGCCGCCGCTCGATTCAACGGCTATATAGTTATGAACATGTGTCTATCGAGTACATTATATTATAGTATATTAATATTAACTTTTATTCCCAGAAACATTGAGAAACAAGGCCTTTCAACAATGGATAAATCTTCACAAAAGTTTCAAACCTTAAACAATAATAATAATAATAAGATTCCAGTCTGGAGTTCCGAGAACATAACAATAATTACAATCACATTACAGGGTGTAAGCTTTAAATGATTCATTTCCAACTCACAATTTGAATCAGAGTGATTCGTTACCTGCTTCAGTTGAAAGTAGCTTTTCTACGCTCAATTGTATTTTGAATTTTAAAAAGTTATGTTTGAGAGAAGAAAATTTTAATGTTCACCTAAAGATTTGAATTAACTAAGTCTGAAGAGTGGTGCATGTGAGGAGACAGAGTAACGTAGATTACTTCATTGTCATTCGTAACATTATTTTGCTATTATTACTGTGCGTACGCACTTACTGTATTGTCACAAAAGTCAATTTATGATATTGATACAGCAGTATTTAATTTAGTATAGTGGTGTAAAGAAAAACTAAATTGTGTTACTGTATATACAAATAAATAAATAAATAGACAATAAAGTACTTAGATTAATATTTACATTCCTTTATTTACTTCATAAACAAATTTAAAACAAAGCGTAATAAAGCCTGATTTACACAACTGTATTCCTTTACTTACTTCATAAACAAAGTTAAAATAATGCGTAATAAAGCCTGATTTACACAACTGCATTCCTTTACTTACTTCATAAACAAAGTTAAAATAAAGCGTAGTAAAGCCTGATTTACTCAACTGCATTCCTTTATTTATTTCATAAAAAAAGTTAAAATAAAGCGTAATAAAGCCTGAATTACACAACTGCATTCCTTTATTTACTTCATAAACAAAGTTAAAATAAAGCGTAATAAAGCCTGATTTACACAACTGCATTCCATTATTTACTTCATAAACAAAGTTAAAATAAAGCGTAATAAAGCCTGATTTACACAACTGTATTCCTTTATTTACTTCATAAACAAAGTTAAAATAAAGCGTAATAAAGCCTGATTTATACGACTATAAAACACGATTAGAAAAGGAAAAGCATAATACAAGTATCTCTATTTATGCTTTCAGATACTGCTTTGAATTCTGGTACTAAACCCTGTTTGGCGTAAGCTATAAACTGCGATAAACAAAACCACGTGAAACTAAATCTCGCTCATTTGCTGTTGGCCTACCGACGCGACGCTTGTACTCCTCTGCAAAATAGTTCATATGATTTGATTATTGCTTCTACTATGAATCTCTATATAAAACTACTATATTATTATAAATGACAAAAACATAATACGGATTATCTAATAAACCTACAATCGGTGTAGTTAATGAAACAATAGAAATAAACACTAAGCATGCGTAGTAATTATAGCGCCAATTCAACTATGGACGCGTGTTGTACTTTTAAGTCTGAAAGATGTCTCACATGAATCCGGGTTCAGCGAGTGTTGTGGTGAAAAATCAAGGTAAACCTTTACTCACTAAGCAACAATTGTTTACCAGCGAAATTCAAATATTTTTTTTTTTTAATCTTTCGAGACTTTTTTTCTTTCTTTTCTGCTGTTGCTGTAAGTATCTGGACAACACGAGACAGTATTGTCAAAATGCACGTACTGTGAAACCTGTCAACTTGGCCACCTGCTTATCTTGGCCTAGTTCGTCTTGAACCTGCATTTTCTCATAAGACATTCGCTACTTATGAGAAAATGCAGGTTCAAGACATTCGTTACTCTATAAGTTGGCCGAGGGCCGCGGTGGCTCAGTGGTAGAGCGTTCATCTCTGGTGCTTGGGGTCGCGGGTTCGATCCCAGCCCCCGCCAAGTGAACTTTGTGGTGGACAAACACCATGTGCGTGGGTTTTCTCGCGGTTCTCCCGTTTCCTCCCACTTTCTTCATTCCACCATTTCATTCATTACTCATCATCACCGTCTCCTTTAGCCTAACCGGCATAACCGTGGGACGTAAAACTCAAAGATTTCATTTTTCATTTTCTATAAGTTGGCCACCTCTCTATCTTGGAAGTTGGCCACACTGAAGCAATGTTTATCCTATGATGATAAAGATATATTTATCTGCGTATGTTGGCCACGCGAAATATGTTTTGTTATTTTTCTTAACTCTTTCTTATTCCCATATGAGAGGCAGATGTTCTGTATTTGTGACTGGACACAAAGACGCATAGATTCGCACGATTTATTCTTGGAGGTCAATGGTCAGAACACTACCCTCATAAACGGGTGGTGAAAGAAGGTGTGAATAAGAAAAAGCACGTACAGGAATTCAGGAAATGGTTGTACATATTTGTTTACCCTGTCTGTTTTGGTAAAACCATTAGCTATATTAACTCCTCTCATCAGTTAGGAGCGTTAAAACTAACCATCTCAATTGTCAACTATTGGCGCCTGTCGGCTTGTCAAAAGATAGCGGAGTGTTTGAGATATCAATTCCTCCAAGATTTTCTCAAAACATCTTTTGCTCCGGAAGGAAACACTTTTAGCTCATTAACAAGAGGTAGTTAACTACAATATTAGACTGTGCATATCTGCCAAAAAGAATAAAACAAATACATGTAGAACGAACCACCATTCAGTTACAACTGAAAAGATGTCATATAAATTGCATATGAATTTCTCAATTTATAACTTAGCTTTTCTTGTTTTCAACTCGAATAACTCAATGTGCTTTAATATCAATTTCAATAAACTGCGTACATACGCTTCAATTTCATGGTTGTTTGTGTTATTGTGTTTTCAATCCGAATAATCCAATGTACCAGATTAGTTTTCAGAAAGAGAAAGGTATGCACATATTTTAAACATACTATAGTAATATTTTCTAGTATGATTTATAACTAGCTGTCGTCCCACTGCTTATTAAAATTTTACAATCAAGTAATACTAGAAATCCTATCCTAAAAATACACAAATCACACTTATTTTTTTTAAGTTGGCCACCTGTCTAAGTTGGCCACTTTTCGATGGAACCGATGGTGGCCAACATATACAGGTTTCACTGTATATAATTTGCACTTCTTCGTGGGGAGTAGGAGTGATACATCACTAGCCAATCGTATTTGTGACAAGCGGAAGGATACAAATATTTTGTTTATCGGAATTTAGCGCTTACGCTGAACAGGGAATAGTTAGCTTGCCCCCTATGGGCTTCAAAGTTTACTATTATATAATTGCCATGATACGGATGAAAGATTATCTTGGTTAACCAATTCTATAATTTGGTTTTAAAATGAAATGAAATCTTTGAGTTTTACGTCCCACGGTTATGCCGGTTAGGCTAAAGGAGACGGTGATTATGAGAAATGAATGAAATGGTGGAATGGAGAAAGTGGGAGGAAACGGGAGAACCCCGAGAAAACCCACGCACACGGTGTTTGTCCACCACAAAGTTCACTTGGCGGGAGCAGGGTTTGAACCCGGGACTCCATGCACCAGAGGTGAACGCTCTACCACTGAGCCACCGCGGCCCTAATTTGGTTTTAATTCCTATCTTTTCCTTCCTTGAAATCGAAACCATTACAGACTTTGATATGATAATAAACCTTCGTCTAACGAGGTTTATAATCCTTAGTGGGTTTAAACTACTACTATCTGTATTAATGAACTGCTTTAAATTTATAACACTCACTTTGTTGAGTAATAAATGCTCAACAGACCTTGAATATGTTGCTGCTAGTCCTTTGTTTTCGTAACATTTTAGAACTAAAAGCCACAGCAATTACGTCAGCAACCGACAATGTCTGTTAGCTTATGGGTTTTTCTTCCCTTCAAAGCTCACACAGAATAACAAAAAATGAGTAGTTGAGGAACATTTGTTTCTTTGAATCATGACTCTGAAGAATGAACGAATTGAAACGAATTCTCGAAGCTACCATCAAATGAAAGCAAGGAAAATTTAAAAAGTTAATTTGATTAACACTGTCACTAAAGTTTTACGTCCCACGGTTATGCCGGCTAGGCTAAAGGAGACGGTGATGATGAGATAGTGGAATGAAGAAAGTAGGAGGAAACGGAAGAACCCCAAGAAAACCCAGACACAAGGTGTTTGTCCACCACAAAGTGCACTTGACGGGAGTCCTGAAATCGAACCAAGGACTCCATTTACCAAATGTAATCGCTGTACCACTGAGCCACTGCGGCCCCACACTTATTATCAATTACTTGCATTTGTTAATTATGATTGTGGTTGTTCAGAAACGTCCTCTAATTCGATATTACGTTGAAAGTTCTTAAGCACTGTCCACAATCGATCTAAATGTATTAAAACGTATAATTTTGTTCAAACAATCTTCGTCATTCAACTTTCTTTCAAGCATCATATTCTGGCCATCATAAAACAGAAAATTCTAATACTTTGACATTAAATAAAATCTTTACTTGGCCAAAATCCAGATTTGTATGATTTAATTCCAACTATGGATAAAAATACATGGATTTCAAAAACAACTGGGTTATAAGGTTCATTAAAACATCTAAAACAATTTTACCAACGACAAAAGAGAAAACAGACACATAGTACGCGAATTTAGTATACTGCGCCTCTATGCACCACTGAATACCTATATATATTACTACTAGCTAAAATGCTCGTTCTTGACACGGGAAAATACTGAAAGGCATGTTTCTTTGTCCCCTTGCTCCCTTACAATACAAAATTTTCTTTCTTTTTTTCACTACATTTTGTGGGCTGTGTTAATAGAAATATTCCTGCTACTATAATATGGATGGCCATAAAAGGTTCACTTAGAGCAGCCTGTCTTTAGAACTTCAGCATAATTTAACTACTGAATTACGAGGGAGAATCGGAAACTAAGGTTACAAGGTCTATATTTCTGGAATTTCTTCTCTTACAAAGGGATGAGGAGGGTGTGGTAATTTTAACACATGGAGTTGGCACCTGTGCACAGTTTCAACCACCCGTCGCTAGTTATTGGTAAACACAAATGGCTTACACAATTCGTTTGAAAACTGGTCTCGTGGTCTCAGTTATTAGATTTCTGTAAGCGAAGCATGAAACCGAGGGTGAAATTCACCGGCAGCTGATGGAAGGTTACGGAGAGAATGTAATATTCCGTCAACACGTTTCACACGAAAAAAAGAGAGAGAGAGGTTACTAATAAACAAGAAAAAGATGAACAGTAACCTAGTTAGTTTGTTAATATAGGGACAACATAATCGTGTATCCCAACAACCAAGCCAAAGACATTAAGGACAAAAGGTGACCGAAACCTTGCGTTAAAGGTTAATATTGCTAGATCTCAGTGTGGTAACTTACAGGGGTATGCTAACCGGTCACATAGTTTACATAGTTACCACTACCGACCATACCCTTTAACCGTTTGCATGTTGGAACAACTGACTGCTCGGTTAATGAAATAGGGTGCGTCAACTGTAATAATCGAGTATTTTAGTTAATATAATATATTCAATTATGTTCTTTCAAACAACTTTAATGGTGTTAGTACACATCAAAAATGCAGTATGAAGATAGGTAAGAGCTCCCTAAGGTTATTATTCATTGGCACTTTTTTTTCTAGTAGCGGCCGACTAGCTCCCGACCAAAGGGTACTGCCCTTTATATTGGGAAGTGGAGTGAAGGAATCGTGGGAAATAGGAGAGTGTGGGTGGGTACTAATAGATTTATTTAACTTTATTTGAACATTATATTATTCATTATCAAAAATATATTGGGATTTCTTGTACTTAGCAAAATAGTAATCAATCGTATACTGTGGGAAGGCTGGACATTATGCCCATTAACCATAACCATAATTTAAGGTGGTTTAGAATGTATGGTAATGAGGTGCAGTACACGTCACAACAACGGGTATAGTTAGCAAGTGTTATCTTCTGATTCAGGGGAAATTCCGGATCTGATGAAAACAATGGAATTCTGTTAGACAATAGCACTACTGTGAATAAGATGGAATAATGCAATGTGCTGCTGTAGCAGTGATGTAGTCTGTGATGAAGAACTATTCAGGACTGTTAGGGAAATGAAATGAAATGAAATCTTTAAGTTTTACGTCCCACAGTTATGCCGGTTAGGCTAAAGGAGACGGTGATGATGAGAGATGAGTGAAATAGTGGAATGGAGAAAGTGGGAGGAAACGGGAAAACCCCGAGGAAACACACGCACACAGTGTTTGTTCACCACAAAGTTCACTTGGCCGGACGGTTTGAGAACCAGGGACCCCATGCACCAGAGGTGAACGCTTTACCACCGAGCCACCGCGGCCCCAAAAAGAAAGAAAGAAACATAGGCTATATATAATGAATCAAAGAGCGTGAAATTAGTGTTACTTCTCAATTTTAACCAGAGCTTTTTTTTTTTAATCTCGAAAATTCGTGCTACTGAGGAAGTGGTTTGTGTAGTGTGTGGTAAATCAAAAATCAACCGCCACGGAACAAAATGTGTCGTCTGGTAATGTAAAATTATGACCAAACAAAAGAAAGAAAGAAAAATATCAAACGAGAAACAAATGAAAGAAAAAAAGTAAACTATCAAATAGAAATCAATTAACCTCCAAAATTTTCCGCACAAAATGTGCTTGGAATACAATAATTTTCTGGCATCGTTAAACTCAGCGTGAGGTATGGCCCAAAGGCGTGAAAGTCATACTGCAACACGTGTCAAGTTAGACCAACCACCAACACTAAAACGACCTGAACATATCTCAGAATTATGGGCTATTTACGGGCTATTTAGTTGCTCTAATCCCAATTTTTGGGCTCCTACTGTTTAGAGGGAAATTGGATTCAAAATGGGCGAGTCTAGCTTGATATCAAGCTAGAACACGCCATATGGTTACAATGGTCCGATCGAAAAAATTCAAACGCCAGAATTATGGGCTATTTATAGTCTAATTAGTTGCTCTAATCCCAATTTTTGGAATTCCTACTGCTTAGCGGGAAATCGGATTCAAAATGGGCGAGTCTAGCTTGATATCAAGCTAGAACCCCCTATATGGTTAAATGATCGGATCGAAAAAATTCAAACGCCAGAATTATGGGGTATTTATGGGCTAATTATTTGCTCTAATCCCAATGTTTGGGCTCCTACTGTTTAGTGGGAAATCGGATTCAAAATGTGGCGAGTATAAATTAATATCAAGCTAGAACCCCCCATATGGTTACAGTTACAATGGTCCGATCGAAAAAATTCAAACGCCAGTACTATGTGCTATTTGTGGGCTAATTAGTTGCTCTAAACCCAATTTTTGGGCTCCTACTGTTTAGCGGGAAATCGGATTCAAAATGGGCGAGTCTTGCTCGACATCAAGCTAGAACTCCTCATATGGTTACAATGATCCGATTGAAAAAGTCCAAACGCCAGAATTATGGGCTATTTATGGGCTAATTAGTTGTTCTAATCCCGATTTTTGGGCTCCTACTGTTTAGTGGGAAATCGGATTCAAAATGAGCGAGTCTTGCTGACATCAAGCTAGAACTCTTCATATGATTACAATGGTCCGATTGAAAAAATTCAAACGCCAGGATTAGGGCTATTTATGGACTAATTAGGTGCTCTAATCTAAATTTTTGATCTCGTACTCTTTAGCGGGAAATCGGAATCAAAATGGGCGAGTCTTTCTCGACATCAAGGTAGAAACCCCCATACGGTTACAGTTACAGTGGTCCGATCGAAAAAATTCAAACGCCAGTGTTATGGGCTATTTATGGGCTAATTAGTTGCTCTAATCTCAATTTTTGTGCTCCTACTGTTTAGCGGGAGATATAATTCAAAATGGGCTAGTCTAGCTTGTCATCAAGCTAAAAAAAACGTACGGTTACAATTGTCCGATCCTAAAAATTCAAATGCTAGAATTATTGGCTATTTATGGGCTCATTAGTTTCTGTAATCCTGATTTTTAGATTCGTACCTTTTAGCGGGAAATCGGAATCAAAGTGGGCGAGTCTAGCTTGACATGAAGTAAGAACCCTCCTTAAGGTTAGTCATGTCGAATCGAAGAAAATCAAAAGTGAGAAATATGGGCTATTTATGGGGTAATTGATGTTGTATTTCCGAGTTTGGGGCTGCTACGCACGTTATTTAGAAATCAATACCAATCTTGCATGCGATTTCTTGCGAACGATAGAAGAACCAAAAGCGACAATAGAGTAACTAACTAGCACACAAATAACCCATAATTCCGGCATTTTAATTATTTGATCGGATTATTATAGCACTAGGTTTACAACTAGAAGTTAAGCCGAATCCCACAATTTAATGAGGAATTCCTGCTAAACGGTAGCACCCCCAAACTCGGAATTAGAGCAATAATTAGCCCATAAATACCCCATAATTCCGTCGTTTGAGTTTTATTGGATCGGAGCATCGTTTACGCATGGGTATTCTAGCTTGATATCAAGCTGGACTCACCCATTTTGATTGCAATTTCCCGCTAAACAGTGGGAGCCCAAAAATTGGGAGTAGATGAAATAATTAGCCCATAAATAGCCCATAGTTCTGGCATTTGAATATTTTTGATCGGACTATTGTAACCATATGGGGAGTTCTAGCTTGAAGTCGAGCAAGACTCGCCCATTTTGATTCCTGTTTCCAGCTAAACAGTGGGAGCCCAAAAATTGAAAGTAGAGCAACTAATTTGCCCGTAAATAGCCCATAACACTGGCGTTTGCAATTTTTAGATCGGATCATTGTAACCGTAACCGTATGGGGGTTCTGGGTTGATATCAAACTAGACTCGCCCATTTTGATTCCGATATCTCGCTAAAGAGTAGGAGCCCAAAAATTGGGATAAGAGCAACTAATTAGCCCATAAATAGCCCATAATTCGGGCGTTTGAAATTTTTCGATCGGGCCATTTTAACCATATGGAGGTTCTAGCTTGATATCAAGCTATACTCGCCCATTTTGAATCCGATTTCCCGCTAAGCAGTAGGAGTCCAAAAATTGAGATTAGAGCAACTAATTTCCCATAAACAGCCCATAATTCTGAGATATGTTCCGGTCGTTTTAGTATTGGTGGTTGGTCTAACTTGACACGACTGTATTCCCAACGTCATACTGTATTCCCGACAACAAAACACTTCTTTTCCGTTAAGGAATACTTACACACAAACTATTTTATAAGATCGAATAAGATGGAAGATCGAGTAGTTTCATTTCACATATTATTATTATTATTATTATTATTATTATTATTATTATTATTATTATTATTATTATTATTATTATTATTAGCAGTGGCGTATTTAGGGGGGAGCTTCCGGGCTTAACCTCCCGAAATCTTACTTACTATAGTAAAGTATATGAAATATCTTGCAGAATTTTCATATTTTCGGGCAAAGTCCCCCCCTTCCGAAACAAAATCGTAAATACGCCACTGATTATTATTATTATCTTGTAATTCGTATAACGTGGGAAATTCAAAAGCAAAATGAGATTTTTTAACTGTGAACATGGGATTTTATAGGTTTCAGGTTGGCATTACTGATCCATCTTGGGAAATGGTGTAAAAAGCAGCAGCGTAACGGCACGGTATGAATGAATTGTCGCGGTCGTGGCACAGAAGGAGCATGGCAATGGAATGCCATGAGTACGGCACACTGTGTGTGAATTAGCCTTAAATGATACATCGTGTTTGAAAGAAGTGTACTACAAAGTGAATAACAGATGGTACTTGAAAATATACAGTACCGTGCCTGGTGGGGGCGAGCAGGGCGACGGTCCCGGGCACCGAAGTAAGGAGGCACAAAGTTCGGGAGGAAAAGAGAAAGAAGAGAGAATAATTACTTGGACGCACCGTCGTATACTCTCGCCCCGGGCGGTGATTTTCTACGGCATGGCACTGAAAATATACAGAAATTGTTCAAGCATCATACATGCTGTTACGAATGTTCGGTGTAGCTTCCTTTCATGACACGAAACGCATTTATGTAGTAGTTATAAGGCTTACACCTATTAATGATCGTAAGACAGCTGTTATGGTACCCTAAAGCTCAAAGTGATTGGAATTCGATACAATCTCAAAATGATTTGGCAACGAAACGGTGCAGTTGCAAATTGCCTACGGAGTGCACGCTATACAGTAACAACGGAAAAACACACTTCTCTTGTCCTCTTCCAAAACCACTAACGGTTATATAAATTGGTGCCTCGGACATACATTCCTACAGGATACAAATCTAAAATTGTCTT
Organism: Thermobia domestica; assembly: GCF_964235325.1. NCBI lineage: Eukaryota > Metazoa > Arthropoda > Insecta > Zygentoma > Lepismatidae > Thermobia > Thermobia domestica. Next base: position 255,056,346 of record NC_137463.1, on the reverse strand, counting down.
ATGTATGACTCACAAGGAGGATTTTTGAAATTAAAACTAAATGGTCCACGTGTTAATATTCCTATGTCTGGGTGCCATGGTTGTTGAACTCGGAGTCTGACACTTCTCATATTCCAAAACTGCTACATTGACCTTTCAGTTACATTGACCTTTTCGAAAACTATGTTTGTGCGGCCCTCTGTCGCCATGAGAGAAGAATACGATTATGAAAATTTAACTTTTCAAATGTGTTCTCTCGTTTCTTCACCAGCTCAAACCTACTGCATTAACAACAGTTTTCGACACATGTCACTTCAAAACCTGATGAATCATTCGTAATTACCCTGTACTTGTATTTTGTTGTATTTACGTATACTTTATTTTCTTTATAATTTTACTGAAGTTTGCGACATGTTGGCTATCATTGTAATACAGATATTATCAAATTGTTAAATATATATTTTTTTAGTAAAATATCTAAATATAATTATAAGACTATTTTCTTTTAAAAAATATTACTAGGTTCAGCTTTTTTATATTTCTTCTACGTAATTGTTTGTTTCGTCATCGTGTAGTATCAGAATTTTTGCCAGACTATTTAAAATAATAAGTGGCGCCACGATAGATCCAACACTCTACATAAACATAGTAGATATATTAATACTTTTGAAACGAAGTGTCAAAAATACTAATGTATTATAAATGTGTTTTCCCTTGTTTTTTTTATTGGTATCCCGAGTGTACAAGTTAATAGAAATATTTATATCTACGAATGATAAATCAAGCGAAATAAAATGTTTGTGAAAAAAGTTTCAAAATACATACATTAGTAGACATGTAGTATATCATTGCATTTATTTCATCTCCATTTTCCTTTATAACAATTCCAGGCGGAGTTCTTTATTGATGATAAAACCCATAAAACGAAACTTGTAGCAGTGAAATTTATTGAGGAGAACGGCTGAACACAACGGAAGGAATGAACCGTAAGCTGTGTGTTGTCTCGGGAGATATTTCTCGTGTTGTCTTGGGATGTCTTTACGAGTCTCCTCAGATCTTCACTCGGTTTAACTCCCTTTTATTCGTTCAAATCTCTGGAATCGCTCCCAATCCATTCTCCCACAGTCTTCAGTGGTTTAGACTGGGTTTTAAAACTTCATCGGGAATGCGCATTACTATTCCATTGGTCAACCACCTTAAAAGACAAAGATTTTATTTTAGATAGTTCTGGTAGTATTGATTGAACCATTCAGGGATTTGTCCGTGTTTTCTATTTTGTTTTATTTACTTTTATTTACTTAAATGAATCGGTCATTTGAGACACACCTCATATCCAAAGAAAATCAAAGAAAACCCAGCTGGTACATAATTTAACATCATATTTTTTTTTAATTTTTTGTATGTTTCTACAGGGGTTTGGTAAGCTAATTCTACCAAAATAAAACTTTATTATTTTTTCTTTTGATATTTAAAAAATATATATATATACGTTGTTGGAGATGTGTTGTTTCTCAAATGACTGATTAAACGATATGTTATCAGGTGTGAAATAAAAGGTAAATCAATTCAAGTTATTAATAAAAATCAGTATTTTCTTTTTCAAATAATATATATACATTTTCCAAACATTGTTTCTTAAAACAGTTCAATGTCATCCATATCGATAGTTGGCCAGTCATAAATTTTTGAATAAAATTCACCAACAATGTCTTCAGGTATATAGGCTTCGGCTTTCTTTAGGTCATTGATTTTGTTGATATTGATAGGTACACATTTTTGCGGGTAGGTACTGATTTTTGGAAGCTCTGGTAAACCAGTTCCCGATTTTTTTAAGTCAAAAGTTTGTTCATTGAGTCCACCAATAAGGTTTTTTACTTTAACTTGGCCTATATGTTTATTAGAGTAATGAAACTCCATAAATGTTGAAATGTTGAATTTTATTTTGTTTCCCCTTGGGATATTCCGTGCTTGAGTTTCAGTAGCTATTACTTTTTTATATAAAATTGATCACACCGTGATTTAAAATCCTTTACTTTTTCACTTTGTACTATTTTCACCAGGAACTTGTCCTGAATAGCAGCAGAGTGCAACATAAGTTTTTGGATTAAAATAGAATAACAAAAAAAGTGCTGGAACCAGCCACATTAAAATAGAATAACAGAAGCAGTGCTGCTACCAGCCACATTTTTTGTGAGTCATTTGAGAAACAACACATTTCCAGCAGATGAGGTGTTTCTCAAAGGAATGGATACTTTCTAATGCGCCATCACCATGGTTACTAAGTGGAGATGAGTTGTTTTATGCGTATTGCATTTGTCTAGCCTTCACCAACAATTTAATATGTCTAACTCACTTTTGGCCAAAAATGGACATGAGGTGTTTCTCAAATGACTGATTCAAATGTTGTTTATCGTACTTGAGCTGTTTTAAGTTAATGAAGATCATCATCATTGTAGGTTTTCTGCCGTTATTGGCGAGTTACTTGCCGCAACTGAGAAGCTACCATGCTCCACGGTCTTCAGCTAACCTCTTCATCTCCACGTACGGTATTTTGGTTTTGATGTCGTTCATTAATTGTAGTGTTCTTCACCCTCTCCCTCTCTTTCTGCCACCATTCCTTCTAACACGTCCCTCATTGTACGGTTTCTTCTTAGCCAATGTCCCAAAAAGTTTCTCTTTCTTTTCATAATAATATTTACAATTATTCTTTTCTCCTTCTATTTTTTCTTAACACCCTCTCATTCGTTTCCCGTTCAACCCAAGAATGTTATAAAATTGAGGATCTGCCCATACGTATCTTCATCATATGAACTAAATGAAGCCGAAAAACAATCGAGCATCGTCTGAGCCTGCACGTCTGATTGGCTACTCTCGTTTCCGTCATGATTGTTGGCTCGAAACTTTGCAATCTTAGTGGCGCGGAGTGGGCAGAGTAGGTGTGGCGAAGCTGTGACGTATGGTTTCACGATTTTGTAATATGCGCAGATCCTCTATTTTATAACATCCTTGGTTCAACCCAACTAATTCTTTCCATTCTTCTCACACTGACATGTCGAAAGCTTCCAGTCGTTTTTAATCACTTTTGGTTAATGTCTATGTTTTCGCCCCCTACTGTACAATACTCTAAACGAAGCATTTAATAAGTTTTTCTCAACACTTTCTTCAAAGTCGCACTAAAGGTGATTATTTGAAATAATTGGTTTGGTCTAGCTCCTCATTTCAATACCAAGCCTATATGGAATGTGGACCTATAGTTTAAGGCGGAATCCGAATCCCCTTAATGCTTCAAATTTTAGAACTCTCCCTCCAGGAATTGAACCCGAGACCTCATGCACCAAAGACGTACGTGCTATTAACTGGATTACTACGCAAGTCTATGAAATGTAATGAATACGGGAAAGAACGATACATACAGTTCCTCGTTGCTAAAAGAACCTTAAATTTTCGTGAATCAATTTGTGACTCAGGTAGGCAGGTCATGTAGCCTGAATGGAAGATAGTATGAACGCTTTCAAAGTCTTAACTGGAAGTTCAATCGGAAGACGACCGTTAGGAAGACCTAGGCGCAAATGAGAGTACAACATTAAGATGGATCTCGTAGAAATAGGAATCTAAAATATAAACTGAATACAGTTGGCTAAGGATAGAAGTCAATGGAGAGCTTTTGTGAACGCGGCATTAAACCTCCAGTTTCCATAGACCATAGAGTCAGTTAGAATCAATTAATGTATAAGTAGTTAACAAAATAATGGAACACCCGTTTGCTACAATAAAATGTTAAATTTAGACTTTTTCAGCTGAAATGAAGAGAAACGTGATTTTGTGTTCGTTGAGAGAACAGTTTTGAAGATAAATATTTTTTTCATACTTTGCGAAATATACATCTTAGTGTTTGGTGTAGCTGTGAAACATGAATTTTCTGCTTTGTGCTTAGGTCCTTCTAAGAGAATGAACCGAATCTCGCAAAGAAATCACGAGAAAAAAGATGTTTGTTATCAAAATAACACTGAATTTATTTTTGTACTCACTAATTGGTTGTCTATGAACTACGAATATTCCTAAATTTTATTTTGCGTTCGAATTTAGTGCGTGCCGCATTATCGGAAAGTGGTCTACTAATGACAAGGAAGCAATTCGTTTGAGGTCAGTAAACGATTGCACTAGGATTGGAATACTGAAGTAAAATGTCTTTCTTAATTTAAAATCAAAAGTCAATTACTTAATAAAAATTAATATTCTTAAATTGTTTTTATTCTGTTGGCAGTTAATCCACATACTGAATACTACTCATATTTAAGTTTCTGTGGCGGACCTAGCCCGGGGCTGTGGAGTCTAGCCCCCCGTAGGTTTTTGACTAACAGAAATAATTTAATCCAATATTTGTATATTTTTGAAAGTTTAAAGTAAACTCATGATATATTTGCCCAGTTGCCCAGTTTGGTTGCCCCCTAGATTCACCACTGCCAAGTTCCATCCAAAAAAAATAATGGACACATTGAAATTAATACATGGAATTGCATTCACAAGAACAGTAACAATCAAGGGCGCCCATTAAGGGGGAAGGTGGGGCGTTCTCCCCTAGTGGAAACTGTACTTCATAATATCGAAAAACCCAATAGATTTTTTTTTACATTAGTTTCAGCAAAATTTGAAACTATATTTGAAATGTCGCTTATACTTGCCCCCCTCTACCTGGAAACCACAGCATGGGCGCCCTTGGTAACAATTGGAGCATTGATAAATATTTAACACTAGATAGTTCAATGAAAGATTATCTTTCTTTCATTCCCAACCGTTAATTGCTTCCCTTATCCATAATACGAATATCAAGTGCGTTTTTACTATTAGTTATAATATTTATGCATTACAGTTTTAGTTCCAGAAGCTTATTATTTTAAAATATTACTAGGTTAACCAAAAAAGGAATGCTAACTTCCTGTTTTATATTTAAAATACAATATTTTTATAGCTAAGCAAAAATCAATGAAGTTATTTGAGTTTTAACTCGGTTCATTTATATATTTCACACCGAGTGCTCACTGAATTGTGACCATCCTTCCACAGAAGAAAGCGTGACCAGCAGCCGATCTGCTTACATGACCACCCCGACTATTAGTGTTGCAGAGAAAGAACACACTCAAGGCTACATGTTGGGAGACAGCACACTGTTATAATGGGAGGTGGGCAGATTTATCCATATTCCAATAGGGAATTATTGTGGGAATCCGAGCAATAGTTGCATCATAATCCCAGACAGCAATGCTTGTCGGATGCTCCCGTTCCTGTATAGTGAAGGTATTCGAGGGGTGTGAAGAAAATGGGGTAACAGTCTCCCGGAGTCAGGACTGCAGGAGCGTACGGAAGTTCAAAACGTGGGGCGAGCATCGCGAAAAACAGCTTATGAGAGTGAAACGAACCATCAGTGTCCGGGAATTTCGTGACCAATACAATGGTGGATGCACAACACCCATATCCTTTGCAACTAAACGGTGTACACTGGCAAGCATGAAGTTACGCAGCAGGCGACCCACTCCTTGCAACTCGTCACCGCCGATTTCGTCATGCTTGGGCATAGGAATACGCTAATTGGATCGTAGACGATTGGAAAAGAGTGTATTGGTCCAATAAATCACAATTTGTGCTACTTCTCTCGCACGGGCGTGTGCAAGTGTGGCGCCAACAGCAAGAAGCTCTGGATCTCTAGTCCATAATGCTTACTGTACAGGCAGGTGCGGACGGCTCTATGGTTTGGGGATACTTTTGTTGGCACGGACTAGGACGATTGGTGTGCATGTACCACAATATGACATCCGTTATGTACCTGCAGCTGTTAGAGAATCACGTATACCTTACAATGCAACATTTCTACCCTAATGAAGACAGCATTTTCCACGATGACAATGCACGGTGCTACCAATCCAGGACTATACTTGCTTGGCTTAAGAAACATTCCACGGAGCTTAATCATAAGAATTGGTCCCATAACTCACCGGATCTTAATCCTATAGAACGATTATGGGATGTTGCCGAACTAGCTCTTCGTACCATTATTCCTGCACCGACATCTGTGGGCTCATTGTGGAATGTCATCAGGAATACATGGTGTTAATTCAGCTTGGAAACATATAAGGAACTACCAGAATTCATGCCAAGCCGTGTTCAGGCAGTCCTCTGAGCAAGAGGTGAACCAACAAGAGGTGGTCGCAATTAGACTAAGTGAGCAGTCACAAAGAAAGCTACCCAAATCCTCGACGAATATTGCATTGAAGCTTGCACAAATGAAAGGACATGTTGGAAGATGGAAACTGGATTACTCCGACGATTCGCATCGGCATCGAACAGGAAGTATAATGATTTCTTCCCCCATAGCCCTGAAAGTTATGCACTCTGGTCATACATTCCTTGGCTGATATATGAATATGATACACTGGAACTTGTTTTCTCTTAAGACAAATGTTGCAAACTGGAGATGATAACAGTCGATGGTGATTGTGATCTCCCGTACGTCACTGATGCGTATCGATGTCAAATGGAACATGGTACGTTACCCGATGGAGAAAAGGGACATGCTGAAACCACAACGGAAAAACTACTTTCTATGATTATGATGACAATTATTATTATTATTATTATTATTATTATTATTATTATTATTATTATTATTATTATTATTATTATTAGTAGTAGTAGTAGTAGTAGTAGTAGTAGTAGTAGTAGTAGTAGTAGTAGTAGTAGTAGTACTAGCAGCAGAAATAGTAGTAGTACTACTAGTAGTAGTAGTGCTAGTAGCATGATTAGTATTTTTAATATTAGTAAGTAGTATAATGAATGAAAATAAGAATAATGAGAAGAAAAAGACATCAAGAAGATGGCCACTTCCGGTTGGATTTCGAGAGGTCACGTCCGGTCGGAAGTGGCCAAATCGCGGTCAAAATATATCCGTTGTCGTCTCCATTCAATCAGGCTCCCAAATATGCAATCCGTTATCCGATCTCACTTCCAGTTCCGGAAATTAACAGGGGGAAGGGTACATGCTGACCTTTTCCATTTGGAATGTGACCACTTGGACGTTGGGGAAACCAATTTTATATTCTTACTGTTTATGGCCTGGGGATCCACAATATGTGAATCCGGTTGCCCTGCGACCACTTCCGGTTAGAGATTTCCAACCGGAAGTGGGATAAACCTGCATATATTCGTGCCGATAATAGCCTGCCAACTCCAAATATACGGTTTGATCAGCACTTCAATCTGTCTGGCGCTCAGAAATCACTTCCGGTTACATCCGACGAAGTTGTAGATAGATCTCCGGGCCGCATGTATTTGGAGGAAACCCCAATGTCACCCATCAGATTATTATTATTATTATTATTATTATTATTATTATTATTATTATTATTATTATTATTATTATTATTATTATTATCATTATTATTATTATTATTATTATTATTATTACTAATAGTAGTAGAAGTAGTAGTATGTCTTCTTCTTGCTGATCTGCCGTTCGTGTTGGTTAAGGCGTCAAGCCAGCGATTCCAAGGTCCTTTCTGGGGTGTGGTTGTTTGTGGGTTTTCAAACATCCATAGCACAGTGTTAGGGGACAATCAAGACGGCCCGAAGTCCTTCGTTACTGAACGGATCCAACAATACCCCTGTTTTCTTCTTCTTCTCATTATTATGCTTATTCTTATTATCATTACTCATCATATTACTAATAATAATACTACTACTATTAATAATATTAATCATACTACTACCACTATTATTATTATTATTATCATAGAAAGTCATTTTTGCGTTGTGGTTTCAGCGTGTTCCATTTCTCCATCGAGTAACGTATGGTGTTCCATCTGACATCAATTCGCATCAATGATGTACCGAAGATCACAATCACCACCGACTGTTATCATAGTGAGTTTGTATCATTTGTCTTCGTGAGAAAACAAGTTCCACTATGTCAGGTTCGTATCCCATCCAAGGCATGTATGACCAGAGTACATAACTTTCAGGAGCTATGGGTGAAAATTACAGTAGGCTACTTCCTGTTCGGCGATGTTGGGAATCGTCTGAGTAAGCATATCCGACATCTCATCTTTCAATATGTCCTTCCACTTGTGCAAGTGTCAATGCGACACTCGTCGAGGATTTGGACAACTTCCCTTGTCAGTGTATTTTAAACTTCAGCTTCTGCTTAAGAAAGAAATTTTATTTTATGGATTAAAAAAAGTATTTTCTGAGCCCTTGTAAGGTTTGATATCTTTTGAGATAATTCGAGTTTATTTCACGTTTTTCAAAAATTAAAACAATGTTTTTTTTTTTCGTACAACCACAAGAAAGAAAAGTTAAAATAATAAATGTAAGAGATCATAGATGTCGCCATGTTTGTTTGCTTCAATATTTACGTCACGACTCTCTTTTTAAGGAAGCATCTGGAAGATGTTAATACAAAGAAAAAGGCTCTTTAAATCTTCTATTGTTTGAGAATTCACAAAGGCTTTAAGCTCCCTTATTTTGAGGTGAAGTGACTGAACGATCTTCAATGGACTGTTTTGTTTCACTGAATAGCTGTGAATAGAGTTCGAAATAAAAGAAGTTAATGTTTATTTAATATTCCTGGAAAATTTCGAACACGAAGAGAGAAGTTAGGTAAGATAATAATTCCTTTTAAAACATTAGAACTCTCTAGTTCTCTATCAGAAGAGAAACCTGCTTAGTTTTCTTTTTCTTAACCTTCTGTAGTAAGACAATGGTTTCTAATTCCGTTCTACGTTAAAGCATATCAGCATATGTGTTTATTTTCCTTGCTGCACACTTGACGCATATTGAACGCTAGTGATATTAAAACGAATAACAATGAGGAATTATTTGTAAAATTATACAATTGTGTCTTTCAAAACTCTGTTTTATGAGCGATATCGAAAAAATGTTACAAAGCATATAACTTTTATGTCATTTACTGTAAATTAACGAAAATTTATTTGTAGATTAATAACATGTCTGTCTTTGTGCAGATTTGAAGACTACGGATTCTGAACATGTGGTATACCTGAGAATTGGCATTAGAAATGAGGACTCGTCTGGAAAATTGGTCAAAAGTAGAAGTGGAGTCAGTGGTGCTGTTTCTGTGGGCCAAAAACACTGCATCTTGTAACAGAGCAAATATTGCTCAGTGGTAGAGCGTTCACCTCGGTCCTTGGGGTCCCTGGTTCGATCCCAGCTCGCGCCGTGTGGACTTTGTGGTGGACAAACACCGTGATCGTGGGTTTTCCCAGGGTTCTCCCGTTTCCTCCCACTTTCTTCATTCCACCATTTCATTCATTTCCCATCATCACTGCCTCCCTTAGCCTAACCGCATAACCGTGGGACGTAAAACTTAAAGATTTCTCTTTTTTTCATTTCATTTTGTTTTAGGAAAATATTGCCTACCTATTTTATGTTCACTTTAATTAGACATGTTAGATTTATATTAATAAATACAACATACGTACATATAGGAAAGTTGCACAAAAAAAATATTATAGAGTCCACCAAAATGGTACTTGCGTAGTACTTTTTAAGTTGAATTCAATTATTATTAAAATATATATGGTGTTTCCTCAAGAGATGTCGGTACTCTTATAACTGTAACACGTGGCGTATGACGTGTGGCCGGCACACTTCTGATATTTGAGGTACAGTAGAGCGTCGATTATCCGAAATAATTGGGGGACATGGGTGTTCGGAAAACTGGTTTGTTCGGATAATCGAACTGTACTGTACTGTACTGCACTGTACTGGACTGTACTTCTACAGCCAGTGCCAAACCGACAGAAGTGTGCTGATTGTTGAAACACAGCGACTGGCGGCTTGGCCGGTCAGCAGCGCCTTATGAAGGCCCCATTAGAAGCAATGTTCCGCCAGCGGTGGCTCAGTGCGGCGACTACTGTGGGAAACTTGGTTTGGGAGTGAGGGGGATGATGGACGGTAGGGTGGGAGAGTAACAGGTGCGAGCGAGTACACAGTTCGGTTAAGCGGTCGTTCGGTTGACCGACGTTCGGATAATCGACACTCTACTGTACAGATGTCTATTTTAAAATGATATTTCAAGTAATAAAACATTGCTGAAGTTTAATGTCAGTTAAAGGATGAGTTTGAAACAAAATTTCCTATACACTCTTGACAATTTCATAACTTTGTTGCAAAATTGGTGCGTATGGTACCAGTTAGATGTACACAAGGATAAATCTGGAAGACTTCGTACAGCCACAAGTATTGCTTCCTCGGCTATAGTTTCAGAAAAGTTTATACACTTCGTGCACGTTCAACAACTGTACAGGTGAAAATAATTCTTTTTGAGCTTTAGTGTTGTCTGTGTCAAACTTGTATAATTAAATTTCGCACTAATACATATCTTACTGTAGATATCTTACTGTAAAGTGTGTATACATTTTCGACCCACTTTATATAGGTAATCTGAAGATTAATGGTATAGAAAATGTGGTACAGTCCAGGCCGATTGTTATTTGGTAGATTTTCAACCTATACTCATTTACACAATCAGAACTCCCTGGATAATCTTCACAAACTTTTATGTTCTTATTACAGCATGTGCTGAGTTTCATTTAATTTTGTGCTTGCTATTCATCTCAGAAGACAGAACAGGAACTTAAATACTGGGTATCACTGTTTGGGTATTTACCTATTACAAAAACACTTTCTACTTATGCTATAGTACTAACCTGCATTGTTTCTTTTCTTTGCTTTTTTTTGTCGTATACTTCCTTATTATTTTCTTATCTTGTCGAGATAATTTTCCCAATCCGTTTTCATGTTCATGCCATGCCTCAGAGAAAAAGTGCAAAATAAGTTTCTGCTGAAAGGTAAGGCAGAATCACTGTATGCACAGCATGAAAATTAAAGTTTGATCTTCTTCAAGGTCCAATAATGCATTTCCTCCCACCTTACACCCCCCTTTCAAAACTTTAGTGTTGCATTCAAGATTTACTAATGTCGTAATGTTTTATCAATTATTATTGAAACCGGAAGTGGTGGTAGATTCATACAACTTCCGGTTTTAGTACAGAGATCAGAATAGAGATGAAATGTATTCTTCGGACGCTTAATTCATTGCAGAACAGGGCCGTAACTTGTGGGGGATCAAGGGATAACTTCCTCCCAGGGAAGCTTCCCGCCGTTCGAGGGGGAAGGGGCATTTTAAGACAAAATTTTCCTACTCCATATACGATACAAACAAGAAATCATAAATGAAGCATCAAACAGGTTTACTATATTACGTAAACAAGACAGTACACAAAAGGTCAATAAAACAAAAATGAATCATGGGCCCATTTCGATATACATTAGGGGCCCTAGAAATAATATTTATTCGTGTGGCTTTGAAATTTGTCAATATTGTCCCCTTAATTAATTTGTCATGTATGGAACGTCCTACGGGATAACTAAAGGTCCCGCAGACCTTGCTGTACGGAAGTGCCCACAGGCTCCGAGGAGCCCATAAAAGAGTAAGATGGAAAGAGGGGACCCAAGAATTAGGAAAAAACTTTTTCTGGGGGGCCCAAATACGCGTATTAATGCTTGCACCCCCCCTCCTTCTAGAAAAAATCTAAGTTACGGCGCTGTTGCAGAAAGTTACTTTTCGCTATTTAGTACAATTTTACTCTATAGCCATCATCGTTAAAATCGAAAATTTTTGATTTGTGGGTTGATCACCTCCATTAACGCACTTGATTTCTAACTTACGAAACCAAAATTAATGTGTACCGTATTTTACGCAATATAAGACGCACGTTGTCCTCGAAAAATTGTTTTCAAAACCCAGGTGTGTCTTATACTCGAAATTAATATAAAAATGTTCAGTGTTTGATTTAAAATTCCCGCCAGTCTTAAAAATGGCCATTTATTCGATGCCTCGGGAAACCTATCTCTATCTGGCAACATTGAATTCAACTGGCAGCAGCAGTGCATCGGGACGATGAACATGAGTTGCGGGGATTCACTTGTTTGCTAACACTGTCTTCCTTCCTCCCCGTCATCACAAAATTGCTTAAAAATTAAAGTGTGTCTTATAGTCCGTAAAATACGGTATATCTTTCAACTAAAACTAAAATACTGTCTTACCTTCCCGCTTTTATTGTTGCTTATTTGATTTTAGACTAATGTAACTTTCAACACGAAATTAAATAGAGCTCCTCCGTGGCTAAGCGGATAGCGTATGCGCCTTTGTCTTAGGAGCCGCGGGTTCGATTCTCGGTTGGAGCTCATGTGGTTCGGATTCCAGATTAATCAGTAGGTCCACTTCTCATCTAGCCTCGCTACTGAAAGGAACGCTAAACATAAAATAAACTCAACGAAGGTTGTATGACACAAGGACATAGAATTTAACGTGAATCGCAAACCAAAGTACTCCAGCTGGTCAGTGGTTCGATATCCGGGCAAGTAAGTTTGTAGATGGCAACATTGTGTCCGTGGATTTTCTCCTGTTTCCTCCCACATTCACATTCCACTAATTCTTCCATCTTTATTCATTTGATTTAATTATCCGTCTCCATTAACCTAAAGGACATAATTACACTAGGAATGCAATGGATGTACCCGATTGCAATGAAATGAGCTGAGCGAGCTTAAACTACGTAATCATTCCTGGCCATTATGCAATAATAAATGCCATTTTTAATTGTTGACAAAAAAATCGCGTGAAAATTTTTTCCCCATGTTAAGTCTATGCAAGCGTTTTTCGGTGATTATTCCTCGATGGTACATCGGATTTTTGATTTCGACCTATGTTGTCACTCAGCACGACATACTCTATCAGCGTGCTAAGTTTGGTTGAGATCGGCCAAACGGTCTAGGAGGAGTTCGCGGACAACCAAACGGCTAACCCGAGTATAAGAGCTTCGCTTCGCTCAGCTCAATAAGTGAGACATTAAACTAAAAGAATTCATTTCATTTTATTTTTCAGATGGGATTCAAACATGTTTCTTCCTCATACGAGCTGAAACTTATTCCGTTAAGCTATGGAAATTCTTTCTTAGGACCAAGGGCGTCCATGTTGTGATTTCCATAGGGGGGGCAAGTATAAGCGACATTTCAAATATAGTTTCAAATTTTGCAATAATTATTCTAAAAATTCTATTGGGTGTTCGATCTTCTGAAGTATAATTTCGTCTAGGGAGGGCGAGCGCCCCACCTTGCCCCCTTATGGGCGCCCTTGCTTAGGGCTGTTGTTTCTCTGTCGTTGTACACAGTAAAAAATGGTTGTGTTAATTCAACTAAATTTTAACTCAAAGCAGTGGTTCCAGCGTGACTACCACTATGCGGTGTTAGTTCAACACAGACCCCGTGGTGTTGGCGTTTAACACAGGGGGTGTATTACGTCTTTAACACACAACCGGTGTTGAGCCGTTACGTAAGAGTTAATGAACCACAAAATTACTCCCTCAAAATACGTTAAATCGCCTATATGCGCAATGTGTTTACACTATGCTGAGTCTTAAAAAACACTTTAAACAAGTAAAAATAAATTACTCCAGTGGCGGGGGGAGTAATTCTTTCGATTAGTAGCCGCGTGCTCTTCCGACTTGGCTACGGAAGCGATGAAGAAAACGTCGTTTGTAGAGGGTTAAATTGTTGAGGTCTTTTGAATTTGGCTAATCAGAGTGCTCCTTTAAGCCGCGTACATTCGACGATAACTGTTCAGGGTAAGATAAAATCTGTTCGCCATGTAACTTTATAACAAAATGACGACTATCTATTTACTTTATTTTATAGTTCTTCCATATTCACTTTCAAATGATCGGCGACAGTTGCCATCTAATAAAGTTGATGCGTTTGTTGTTTCTAGTACACAATCGCTTAGAAAAAGAAGCAATAAATGCATCAAATGTGGGAGATGAAGTTTTGCGTATGCCTGGATTTGTTTAAGTATTTCTTTCTACTGTGTTTGTCTGTAGCTTCAATTCATAAGCCTTTATAAGTAGATGCCCAACACATTTGGCAATCACGCAAAAAACAACAACACCGAAGATTCTACACTTGTGTTAATTTAACACACGAGCTGTGTGTCATTTCAACTACCGGCATTTGACACACAACTCCAAATGAAGGGTGAGTTGTTCTAACCACTTGTTTGTGTTATATTTTGACACAATCGTGTTAAGACATACGCATGTCGTTGAAATAACACAACGATTTTTTACAGTGTAGTATTTCATTTGCTAAAATTTTAATTAAAAAAAAAAAGCTACAAGAAAATTTACAACTAAGAAACATAATTCAATTAGTTTAATTTCTGCTACGAAAATGTACCAGGACCTACACTTCTTTCTGTGGACTCTATTTTGAATTATATACTTCCCAATATGTTCTTCCCCTGCTTCTTCTTCTCTTTGTTATTGATATCTTTCCAATCGCATATTGGTTGCAAATTCTCGAACATATCATTTCTGTAACTTATACAAGAATGTCTTTACTTTTTCATTCTTTGTAACCCAAGAAACTCCAATTTTCTTCATATTCTTTTTATTTGCTGTCAAAATATTTGTGCAGAGAGAATTTATATCCAAAGTTTAGATTACGTTGTCTGAGTCGAAACTCAAAAATAAACATATTTCCATTTCCGCTTCTTTTTTGTTTGTTTTTGTGCGAGAAGTGTTGGATGCAAACTGAGGACTCTACGAATTCGTTTCATTTTCAGTGGAAGCAGAGCGTATTCTTGGTTTCCATTTCTGACTTCTCGAAATTTGTTTCTGGTTTGTTGTCTATATGCTTTGTACTATGTAAAATATATATATATGCAAACACAGATATTGGTATAACTAAAAATCAAGTGAGTTTCGTTGCAAAATGTGAAACTACAGTAGACTTTCAAACTACATGGATTCAATTTTGAAACCGGAAACGCTTTTGTCTATATTTTTCAATGAAATGAAGGTAGAGATGAAAACAACACCTGAGTCGTTGCACCCATATTATACTAAGGCATTTCTTGCTGTCAATTACCATTTTGATTGTATAGGTCATAATATTGGTGGGGTGCTGACTGCCACAGGTGCTGACTGCCACAGCCAATTATTGGTGCTGATTGACACGACTGGCGCTAATTGCCAATATCAAGGTGCTGACTGCCACGATGGCGTGCTGACTGCCACGAGCCTGAGAGAAAGTTGCTAGACGTAACATTACCGGACGCCAAGAAGTATGAAAGAAAGTAGATGATCCTTAGGATCGTGTTGTTCAGACCAACACCTAACAAAGGTAAACAGGTCTCTGTATGTACACTCATGTCCAAAATTATTGTCACATGATTATAAATATGTTGTTCTAGTAATATAATTTGATAACGAATTCGCCCGGTATTTCTTCTAATGTTAGTATGTGTATAATCGGCAAAGACAAGTATATGGTAAATATCATGTCAAAAGAGCAGTAAATAAGAACAATAAAACGAAAATAAAGTTTCTTGTCCATTTAGTTACATTTTATTTTACTCATTATGATTTTCGTATTTATAATTCTTTTCTTATGAAATTTATCACAAATATAAATTTCCTGATTATACACATAATATAAGTATTAAAAGTACTCTGCAAAATTATCAAATTATATTCTTACAAGAAGACAGTTATAGATATGCGACAATAATTTTGGACATAAGTGTACTTTCAGTTTTGTCAGGGAGCGGTGCGTACAAAATTGGTACGATTTATGTATTCTCACTTGAACTCCCTATGTCAGCATGAACTGTGTACAGCTGTGCAAATTGTTTCGAGCAGCTCTTGAAAGTTCCATCAAAAAAGCACTGCTGGCTGTACCTCACAAGGGAAGTTCAGGAGAAAGCACTCGCCTGCAGAGAAACTAAGCATGCCATTTGAAGTCCCAATTTATGCTGATTATAACAAGCTAATAACATTCCTGTACGGTTGAGAGCAGTTCGAGATATTCAACTTGGAAGTTTATATGAGAAAATGAGGATATACGCATTTATACGCGTTAAGTACAACATAATATAACGAATATTGACATACGAATTGAAAGCTATCGGAATTAACAGAAAAAAAGTGTTTCGCAATAACTAAAGGGTTTGTTGGATATAATTAGTCATTACATTGTTCACAATAATCATAGGTTAGAGATGAAAATTGATCACTGTTGTTCTTCTGTTTGATGAAGAAATGACGCAAGCAAATACTCCCTTGCACCATGAACATTTTATATGTGCAATTGTGTTGCATCCGTCAAGAGAACAGTTCGAAGAACGAAAGCATGAAGCAAATTCGACAAGTGATTCAAAAGTTATAGGCCTATAATTTGTTCGTAACCTGCATTGCAGAACGCAAACTGAAACAATCCTATGTATCGCGGTGATCGGAAGTGATTCTTATGGACACGAACTTTATTTGATTGTTTCGTTGGTACATTATAACGTCCAGATGAAGAAGATTCATACTATGTACAAATCTCCTGCTATAATCTTTGATTGATCGGAATCAAAACACATCAAATGGTTGCACAAATCGTGTGCAATTCTTTGGTATCTTCTCAACCACTAGGTCTTTGCCATCCGTCATGCAACTTGTAATGGACAATTTGTCTGTGAATGGACCCCAGTGATCAAGCAATAGCAATTTCAAACCATCAGGCTTCGCCATAGGTGAGAATACTTATCGCTTTGAAACGTGCATCCACTCATTTTCTCATATAAATTTCCAAGCAGAATATCTCGAACAGTTCTCAACGTACAGTTTTATTACCTGTTGTAATCAGCATGAATTGGTCCTTCAAATGACATGCTTATTTCTCTGCAGGCGAGTGCTTCTCCCAAACTTCCCTTGTCAGCTGGCTTCAGACCATCATATCCATTAAATAATACAATAAAACAATTAATATAAACAATGAAATGTGCAAATTGTACATATAACAGAAAAGACAACCCCTTTACAAACATCCAAGTGTATGTCGTTCCACTTAGTGAGCAACTTTGTAACTTATAGGATGCCACATAGATTTGCTGTGATGATTACTAAATTAATCCCTACTAAATTAATTAATAATCATAAATTTAGTATGAGGGATTAATTCCTCTCTTTCCAAATAAAGTTTCTCCCAGGCTCGTGGCAGTCAGCACGCCGTCGTGGCAGTCAGCACCTTCATATTTGCAATCAGCGACAGTCGTGGCAGTCAGCACCAATAATTGGCTGTGGCAGTCAGCACCCGTGGCAATCAGCACCTATCCATAATATTGACACTTTAGGTCGCTTTAGTAAAGAAAAATGATGGAAGTCTATATTGAAATTAAAAGTGACATATTTCTCTGACGTTTTGTTTCAATAGAGGTATTATTTGAGGTGGAGATATAACCTATTTTTGCGACTCTGAATCCATATATTTAACAAAGAGAAAATACACGAGAAAGAATCAGAAAGTAAGGTTACAAATGCCATATGTGTGGAGTTTTGTTTGTTTTAGAGGAATGAGGACTGTGCGGTAATTTTAATATATGGAGTTGGCAACTGTGCAGAATTTCAGCCATTCTCTACCTACGGCGCTAGTATTGGGTAAACACAAAGAGTGACTCGTTTGAAAAACTGGTCTCGCGAAGAAATCCGCCCAGTTATTTGATTTCTATGGGCAAACATGTAAACGCAGCAGAAATTTACTGGCAGCTGATACAGGTTTACGGAGAGATTGTAATCTCTGGTCAGCATGTCGCAGAATGGTATCGAAACGGTTGGTAGAGGAAACGTCACCGGCGAGGAGGGCAGTGGACGACCTAGGAGGGCAGTGAACAGATTTGATTCATCGACTTCTCTCCCTACAGCCCAGATCTCGCACCAAGCGACTTTCACCTACTCCTGCTACTCCTGAAGGAACACCTAGGAGGCCGTTGCTTCGCTTCAGATGGGGAGGTGCAACGTTTTGTGACAACGTACCTGAAGACCCAAGGACAAGATTTTTGCCAGGATGGAATTTTCAAACTCATCCCCCCATGCGACAAGTGCCTCCAACGATATGGAGACAATGTCGAAAAATAACCTAAAGTATGTACTATTTGTTGGCTGTATTGTTTATATGAAATAATATATACACCTTTCACTGCAGGCTTTGTAACCTTACTTTCTGATAACTCCTCGTATTTCTTATCATTTTCGATCTGATGTCTGACGAAGGACGGACAGATGGCTGATATAATTCTTTAAGGATAGCTGCATATCGACCACAGAACAAAAAAGCACAGCCAAGGCAGAGGGAGACAGAGGAGGATGCGGACACAGAAGACGAAGTGCATTGACAGTGCGCCTCAATAAGAAAGTCCGATATGCCTTTGTCTAGGATGTACTCGGATGAGTGTGTGGTAAGAGGCTTTGTTCCATTGTTTAGTTTCCCACTTCACCTTTGCTGTCTTATGCTCTAGCCAACAGACTGACATACTTATACACAAGCATAGTTCCGAAGATAACAAATTTAACAGGTAAAATTCTTCGCGAATCTTCACTTCTTTATCGTCATCTAAAAATTCTTCCCCCTCTTGATACAACAGTTTGAAAGACTAATACGTCCTTTCCTTCCTAATTACATCAAGGTACTCCTTTCTTGGTCTTCCTTTTCCCAGTCCCCCTTCTGTTTCTTCCTGCAATAATACGTTCATCCAGTTTAAATGTCGGGTAAATTAACAAATAATACTGTTTCTTCCAAGGATCTTATAAAATAGAGGATCTGCCCATACAACAAAATCTTGAAGCCATACGTCACAGTTTCGCCACCCCTACTCTCCCCACTCCGCCCAATAGGATCGCAATGTTTTGAGCCAACAATCATGGCGGAAACGAAAGTAGCCAATCACACGATGGCAGATACGAGAGTAGCCAATCAGACTTGCCGATGCTTGGTTGTTTTTTGGCTTCATCGATTTAATAGGATGAAGATACATATGGGCAGATCCTCTATTTATAACATCCTTGGTTTCTTCTTTTCCCTATAATTTGCTGTTCTGCATTAGCTTCCTTTAGCATGTCTTCGTTTTTGTTTTTATCATCCACGGGATAAACTAGCATTCTGCGCTAGCATCACATATCGAAAGATTCCATCTCTCAGTATCCACGAATCTTCACATGTTGATAAAAATAATAGTTAGATGACAAAAGTGGAAGTGATGTAAACCCTATATAAATAAGAAAATTGAAACAATATCTATTTATCATCTCAAATATAATTGTAAACAAAGTTATATACAAACAGGTACACACATTTTTCATTTTTCGTTTATTCACCGTTAACGGTGTTATACAATAGGTGCACCAGACAGCATGTTTTCATGTGCTAATTTCAGTTTCTTTTTCATTGTTTTCAGGAATTGTATAATGTAAACAGATCCTTGACAGATCTTTTAATGCACTGAAACATCAGCGATGTTGCCAATTCAGTGTGTTAATTTATAGAAACTACTATTTTCCTAGTTCCCCCTTACAGAGGCCTCATCCGATTAGTTATAGTTGAAAATGAAAAATCCTTTTTTCTGCTCCATAGTTTCCAATCTACTCCAACTAAAAAAAAAAAAAAAAAAAAAAAAAAAAAAACTTGAAAATTAACGATAGAACATCCATACGTATGAGTTATGAGTTAATTTACATGTTTTGCAAAAAAAAAAAAAAAAAAAAAGATTTACAGCTTCGGTTACATCTGGCAACACTGTGTGGTTCCTGATGTACTTCAATCGTTGATTTCCACTTTAAAAATATATACATAAACAAAGCTTCATTTTGGTATAACCATTATTTGTTTATCGCTTCAGGTTCAAAAGTTCTACTTTCCCAAACTCCGGGTTGCATTGTATATTGGACACCCTGTATTAAACATTTGCATAAAATTAAAAAAAAAAAAAAGAAACAGGCACAATAATCACACACTCCTAAAGACAAACATGTCCCTTCATGCTCCTGAGGTACATAGATTGTACTATTTGTAACTCACCGTAACGTATTGAATTTTTTTTTTTTTTTTTTAAATGAAGAATAAAAACAAAGATATTTCTGACGATAAGGTGATGATGAAATTTAATGTATCATAGGCGTCAAATACACGAGTGCTCCAGGGTTCAAGCACCCATTGCAGATTTTTAATAAGTGCTCAGCGCACAATTGATGTTTATGTTAAAATTAGTTTCGAAACTTCACTTTCACGCCATGAAAAGCAAAATTAGTTCATATGACCCTAGTTTTGATTTCAGACAATGATATGCGTTGTATAATTTAATTTTTCCAGCTATTTTAGCGTCTTTAGATATAGGCCATATGAGGAATCAACCGATATATGCCAAAGAGTATATAATAATAATAATAATAATAATAATAATAATAATAATAATAATAATAATAATAATAATAATAATAATAATAATAATAATACATTTTGAGAACGAAATGTAATTTTGGAGAATGACTTGTTTAAATGGCTTGAAGTTTGATTTTGTTGTTTAGTTACTTTTTC